>NC_089660.1:17439803-17756264 GCF_037042795.1 Molothrus aeneus
GTGGCCAGCACAGGTGCTCCAAAATGCTTCCATGGCTCCAGGTGGGTGTCCAGGGGAAGAGCTCTGTGTGTGTGGGCACAGTCCTTCCCAGCTCTGCATGCCCTGGCACAGGCTCCACGTCTGCCAGGGGCTCTGGCTGTGCCAACAGGCACTCTGGAGAGGGCTGGGTGTGCACAAACCTCTGCTGGCTGGACTGGGCTGTTTGCTCCTCAGGCTTATCCTGGACAGGCTCCTGCACCTTCAGACATGGAGGCTACACCTGGCTTCTGAGGAATTGGTTGTTGCAGTTTGTCTGTCCGTGCTGGGACCAGGACAAACACTGGCACAGGAGCTGGTCCTGTGTCCCCGGGATAGCAGGGCTCGGTGGTGGCAGTGCTGGCAGGGGACACGGCAGCCCAGCCCTGCCTGGCCCGGCAGAGCCGGGGAGGGGACAGGGCTGGCATGCATAACAATGGGCAGGCTCTGACCTTGCCGCTGGAACTCACTTAGCAATTCTGTTGATGTTCTGGAAACGAAAATATAATTCAGGCCACCTTCTCCTCCAAGCTGACCCTGAGAATCTGGGAGAAGAGCTACTGAATAATTAGGGTTTTTTTTTTCTCCCCCCTTTTTGCTGGAGTTACTGCTCAGTGTTGAACTGTGCTCTACAGTGTCATCAGTTCCCTTGAACTTACTGCTCCGAGTGTACTTAGCATTAATATAATTACGTAAATTGCAGTCTCATTAATCACCGGGGGCTGCGGCACATCCTTGTTGTGCTGTTTCATGGGTGGCTTGGCTGGTGGGAACTCCCTGGCCAGGGGTGGAGGCTGTGGCTGGAGCACTCCCCCTCTGCTCCTGAGCCTGGTTTAGCTGAGCTTTGTGTGTCTCACCCAGCAGGATCTGGAGTGTTTGCCAGCACTGCCATGATTGCAGCCTTGCTGCTGCAGAGGAGAAAAGGGAAAGGTGGGTTTGTCCCAAGGGAGTTCGGGTGGACCACATCCTTGCTGCTGTCACTGTGATTTGGGTCTGTGGGGTCCCAAACTGCAGAGCGCAGCCTCGTGGCTTGGCAGTGAACACCCAGAGCCTGAGCTCTTGCGCAGGGTCTGCTGCAGGGCTGTTTGATGATGCTGTGCCTCTGTCTCTGTGGCAGAGCTCTCAGCCTTCCTGGCAATGTAAATTCTCCTGGCTGCATGCTAAAATTACACTGAGTTATTGATTTATCTTTGAGAGGATTTCCTTCCCGAGGGACATTTCTGGCTGTTGTAGTGATTTAGTTCTTCTGCAAGTGCAGAATCTGTGGCAGAGCAGAGCCACCCTCCTGCCCTCGAGCCTGCAGCTCAGGGTCGTGCTCCCTCAGGCTTCCTCTGCAAGCTGATTTCTGTTCCAAGGCTGGGACAAGGTTACATGGCTGTTATTTCTGTGTAACAACTGCAAATAAAAGGGCATTTTCAACTTTCCACTGCAGAAGCTGTAAGTCTGGGACAAGCCTTTGTGCCGTGGCACCAGTATTATCTTGGGCATGTCTCAAATCCAGCTCCAAGGCTGGCACATGGGATGTATGGAGTCATGCCAGCCTTAATACACTCGGACTCCTAGGAATGTTTTAGTTCCTCAGAGTGGGGTATGATGGGAGCAGGAGCATGCTAACACTTCTCTCCTAAAGCTGCAGGGTACAGCCTCTCTTTTCTTTGCTTTCTATTGACTCACCATGGAGCATCTCTAAAAACCAGGCCAGGCAAGTTCCTGCTGGTGGTCCTGAGGAAGCCAAGACAGTTCTCTTCTTCTATCACCAGTTTTCTCCCCTTGGCCCTGAAATCCCCCCCCACCAACTATGGCTCAGCTGGTGAGCACCATCAGTAGAAGGACCTGACCCTTCAGGACATGGCCAAATGTTTCAGATACTCTGTGGCTGGAAAATGCCCAGCTCTGTGCCCTTGGGTGCCCATTTGAAGCACGTCCCTATGGGTTCCTGTATCTAACCCCACTATCTAGTATATTTGGCACCAATCTCAGCTGCACACTGATAAAATGGGAGGCTGCTCGTGCATGTGGTGTTATAAAACAGCATCCGCCAATTAGGCCCAGGGAGAACGTCAATTTATTTTCCTGTGAACCAAGTGTGGCACAGCTCCTTCCTTTCCCAGTGATCTATCTGTGAGATAAAACACATCTTTAGTGTCTATCTTAAATACTGCAGTGTTGACAAGTTCTCTTGACAGAAATTAGGCTAATGTCCCTTACGACTGCGTTAGCTGTAGAAACAAGGCTTTAAATTGAAGCTTCGCAAAGCGCTATTCCAGCGCGCTCTCCAAGGCATCTCCTTATTCCAGCTTTTATTATCCAAATTTGTTCTCACTCTGCCTTGGCAGCAGGGCTGGCAGGCAGCTCTTCCCATCCATCCTGCTGGTCTGGCAGCCAGGGGGTGGGACCAGCACCTCCCGGGCTGGACCGGGCAGTGCTGGCCAAGCACCGCGGAGCCCTCGGCCCCAGGGAGGCTCCGGGCTCAGGGGATGGGGCTGGGGCCTGGGTGAGGGGAGCCAGCTGACACACATCGAGCACAGAGGGGATCCAAGGCAGCGAGCTGCACGCACGCCCTGACAGCGGCACAGCGTGTCCTGAAACGCTCCCACTGGGAGCTGGAGCTGGGAGAAGGGAGTTTGTGCCGTGCATGTCTCATCCTTGCAATTTCAGCACTGAGTTACAGACTTAGAAACTGAGGACAGGAACAGAGAGTGCTGAGGCCTGGTCATGAATTCCCTTCTCGAGCTTCCCAGTTCCTCCCCTGGAAAATAGTTGCCTTTTTTGCTCCTTTACCCTCCTCAAGTTGAGCCCTTTTAGCCTTTAACTCCCTGTTTCCAACAACAGATTAACCATGGCCATTTTAAACCTCCTGATTCTCACACTGGTGTTGGTCCTGATGGATTATCCCTCCCTGTTGGGTCCTTTCTGTGCCTCCACATTGCCAGGTTCTTAGGTGGCCCTCTCCTGAGTTGCTGAGAGAGGAGGAGAGGCTCTCTGAGAGTGACGCATGTGGGAGACACGATGGTTGATGATGTTCTGGAGGTGCTAACCTCCATCATAGTAAAGAAGCCTATCTCAAAAGCTATTAAATGCCTAAAATTCCACAAAATTAATATCATCCTCAGCTCCTTTTGTCAGGTTCTCAATTCTCCTGGTCAGCTGCCTTGTTCTTCTCTGCCTACATCCTGCATTGATCTTCTCTGAATGTAGCCAAACCTTCAGCATCCCAGATGGGCTTTCTGGAGTAACAAATAGACCTGAGGAATGACAATTATTGAATGGATTGTAGCATTGGCTTGGGGATAAATAATGTAGTGAGTTGGAAAGGGATTAAAACTGGCTTTTGTAAGTAAGCTTCTCATGGATGTTGGCTGGGGGACATGGTGAGACAAAGGTCGCTGCAGTGTCTCTGCAGCCTGGTGTGCCATTTGAGAGATGAGATATCAGTGTGGCTGGATACCTTTGGTCTCTCTGTTTCTTCTGCTTGGACCTTTGTGGGATTAAACTCTCTAAACTGCTGCAGTTCACAGACTTCAATCCCAGTATTAGAAGAAAAAATAAATCAAGTGCCTCGTATTAAATCCTGAGCACTTTGCTCCTGCTGCACCCAGGGCTGTGGTAACTCACTGCAGTGCCTGCCTTGAAACTGGGGAGAAGGGTTTGCTGGCAAAGTGAAAACATGTTGTACCCACTCTACAAAAGGGCACCCCTTCTTCTTCCTGCCCTGTGGTTATTTTTTTCCTGGTGTGTTTGCTGCTGTTGCACTGCAAGGCAGAGCAGCCCTCCCAGCAGGGGGGTGGGAGGGTGGAGCACTTGTTGGAGGAGCTCTTTGCCGCAGGAAGCATTTCCCTCCTGCAGCAGCAGCAGCGGATACATCAGCAGATGCTGCAGCAGTGCCTCCATCAGAGGCATTGTATTTCCCCCTGGAGCCCTCCTGTCACCCCTCCTTCCCTGAGATCCCTCCTCCCCAGGCACCTCGCTGGCCTCCACCTTCAATTCCATCACTTCCAGACTTCCCAGGGGGCCTAGGCACCTCATGGGATGGCCATGCTGTGCCATGTGTGTGACAGCCACCCCTCCTGTCCTTGTGGCTCCCCTGCACGGGAGGGATGAGGTTTGGGGTGTGTTCAGCAGGCTCAGCTCTGGGCACGAGGCTGGGTCCCCCATTATCATCATCATCATCATCATCATCATCATCATCATCATCATCATCATCATCATCATCATCATCATCACCTTGGCTGCCAGCAAGGGTGGGTGGCAGTCACAGGGACCTGCTCTGGCACTGCCAACCAGGGCCTGCCTGTCCCCATGGCCCTGCCTGTCCTAGGGGCTCGCCTGCCCCTCCTTCCCTCTTGCTGCAGGAGCTGCAGGAGAAGCCAAGTGGATTTGGCAGGCGGTGTGAGGAGGGAGCCCAGCCCAGCCTCACCCAGAGGGGTGCCTCTGTTTGAATAGCAGCGTTCAGAGCACTCAGCACCGGCTGATCAGCTGGGAGAACAGAAATCCCAGTGCCACAGGAGAGCCCTGGCTCAGGGAAAAGGGCCAGTTGTGAGCACAGTCCAGCCCAATGTCCAAATGGAATAGTGCTTTCACATCTCTAATCAAGGGTTACTTACTGGAGAGCCCCTTCCTTGTGAGGCTTTGTTCTCTGCTAGCTGTGGATTGAATCACGGGAGGAGGGATTGGATTCTGGCATCATTTTAAAAACATTGTCATTCTATTTGCTGAGGGGAACAAATTACAGAGAAGACCTCTCAGCGCTGTGACAAAAGAGTGGCTCTAAAACCCTTTTCAGCCAAACCAGTGTTTGAGCTGAAGGCCTGATGGATGGTGCTTAAAGATGTGGTTATTGCAGCAAGGTTGGCATTAAAAATCACTGGGTGCAAGAAAGTTCTTCCAAGGGTTAGTGTGGGGGTGTGTCTCCCTGTAATCCTGGTGTGAGGAGCCCTTAACACCCTGAGTCCACCCAGCGAGCTCTGTGGCATCAGCCACGGGAGAGCAGTAGCACAGCAAGCACCAGTGGGTCACTTCTCTCTTGCTAAATGAGAAACTGCAATGGGATCAGCCCTTTTGGGGTGGCATCACTGTGGCAGGAGGACTGGATGATCTGGAACTGGATGATCTTTAAGGTCCCTTCCAATCAAACCATTCCATAATTCTTTCCCTGCCCCTGTTCAAGTGGGGTTCAAGCAGAAAGCAGTGGTGCTGCTTTGGGACCTGTGAGGAGCCTGGGCAGGAACACACCTGCTGTTGGGATGTATCAGAACAGGGTGGCTTTGAGGCTTTCCCAGGAATGCCTTTGCTGCCAGCAGCAGTGCTGGGTGTTGAACAGGGGACAGATTCACCCTTGGCAAGCTCGAAAGCATTTCAGATGGCTTCTGTCCCTGCTCCACTGCAGCACAGAACAAAATCAGTGTTGGAGAAGGTGTCATACTTAGACATCACCATTCTGACAGGTCGATTTCCAGGATGTTTATTAACATAGCTTGGAATGTCACAGAAAGGTTTGTCAGATAAACTAGCCAACTGAAGTTCTTACACGAGACTTCCTTGGTTTTGTTGAGGTGCTTTGAACTCTTCGTTCAGTCTCTCAACAATTCATCCCATTCAGGTCTTTCTGGAAGAGCTCTGTGAGGTCTGTGGCTGGAGGATCAGGCCCTGCCTGCTCCCTGTGTGTCTGGGTGTGGAATCTTTTGAATCCCTCAGGGCAATCCCCAGGGCCTTGCCCTGGAAGAATATAGTATAGAGTCTCCACCTAGGCTGAAAGAGAAAATTTCCCCATGGAGCCTTGCACAACACTGCAAACCACCCAATTCCTTTCCCCATATGTCCCAAATTCTGGTAGTTTCTCCTTTCCCTGTTCCCTCATTGGTTGTGGTATCCCTGGTGGCTCCGTGCCTTCCCTGTAGGGCAGTGCCCTTTGCCCTGCCCTTTGTGCCACCCCAGTGCCTTTGGACCATTGGCCACTGACCCTAATTAACCCTGTGCACACCACATGGCCTGGTCTTTTGTCCCCGATTCCCCTTTGGTGTGCTGGAATAAACCTTTGCTGGAATTTATCATACAAAAGGCCCTTCTGCCTCTCGTGGCTGAACTAGCCATGGTGAGTGTGGTGTGTGGACTTGGCTGCTTTCTCTGAATGTTTACCTAAGCAGCTTTTCCACAGGAGATGCTTATTGGGAAATAGGCAGCAGCACCCACCATCTAAACCCCTGTGTTGCTCCATCTGGGTGCCCTGGGAGGCAGAAGGAAGCAGCAGTACCAATTGTTTGCTCATGCTGTAAGGACAAAACTCCTCTCTGAGGGTTTCCTCTGCAATCCCAGGAAGAGAAGGACATCTCTGTCCTTGTCAGCCCTCTGGGCAATGATCAGACAGAACAGCAGTGCTGAAACCAGGCTGGCAGCACCAGGGCTGGTCACTTGCAGGCAGAGGCAGCCCAGCTCCTCCAGCCTGAGCTGGGCAGCACCTGGGAGAGGTGGCACCATGGCACTGGGCATGGTGCATCACCCCAGGGGTTCTTCCTGCATCCCATCCCCTGCAGAGCCCCTGCTGTCACTGGTTACCTGAGCAATGGAGAGGCAGTGCCCAGGCTGGTGCTGCTCTGAGGAGATGCTGCACTCAGCAGGCAGCTGTGGCTCCCCAGCAGTACCACGGGAGGAGGAGCTGCCCAGGGAGTGCATTTGTAAAGCATCTCTTCCCCAGGAAGAGGAGTTTGTCACAGGAATTTGTACTTGGGATGTGCTCAGGTGTCTGATTCCCTGCCTGAGGTGGGGAATGCTGGGGGTGCTGGGGCAGCTGCTGGGGGAGCTTCCAGGCCTGGTGCTGTGAAACCTCTCCACCAGCTATCAGGAGGAGGTCACATAGAGCGTATTAATGACATTTTCCAGTGGCACTTAAGTGGGAGGAACAGTGAGTGCCAGACAGTGAACTAATGCAAAAGGCCATAGCTGAGTGAAGAAGGGACAGAAAGAAAGAAAATGAGATTCAGGCTCTGGGCCTCTTCTTCCCATCAGTAATCCATCTCATTCTTACCTGTGTCTGTTATATGTCTTCCTTTTGTATGTAAAAATGTTCTGTTTTGAAGTAACAAACAATCTGGAGAGTGGTAAGACTTGCCTTTGTAGGAAAGAAAGAAAAAGGAGACAGGCTTTGCTGCTTCCTTGCTCAGCAGCTCTAACCAGAGTCTGGGGTCAGGGTGTGAGCTGAGCCCCCCACACTGGGCCTGGCTCCTCTGTTTTCCTCCGAGCACACTGGTGTGGGACATCCCATCCACCCAGGCATGGCTGGAGTTAGGCACAGTGTCCCCTGTGTGCCACCAGCCAGCACGGGATGCCCCAGCCTCAGCCAGATCCCCTGCCCTGGCACTGGTGGCTCCTGGAGCTGGGGACACAGCTGTGGGGAGCTCTGCTGCTCACTGGGATTTGTCTCCTGGTAGTTTTTAATCATTATTTTATTAAGGGAGAAGGTGTGGTGCCATCAGATAACTTATTATGGATGCTCTGGCAGTGTGATTATTTCAGTACTGCAGCACTGCCGGTCTGTTTTGCTGGAACATTCACATATTGATTCCAAATTCCTTTGTTGCCTATACTAGAAAGAAAGTCCCTTTCTCTCACTCCCTGCGTGGAGAGAAACAAAGAGTAAAGGAAGGTAGATGTTATCTGAGGCTTGCTCACACACCGAGGTAATTTTTGAGAGCTGCAGAGCCACTTACTGACTCATAACTGGGACTTGTTTTCAAACCCTTGATAGATTTTTGAATTCTCTTACAATGGCAAACAGGATGCTCATTTGGGGACAAGCCAGGGATCTGCCTCAGCAAGCTGGATCACCTTTGTTCTGCTTGCTCCAGCCTTCCCAGGGGACATTCCTCTGCCAAGGGGACCAGGGTGGTGCTGCAGGAGGAGAGTCTCCTGTCCCTCTTGGGCTCCTCTTGATGGGCAGTCAGTGGCTGTCAGCTTTGTCCAAGGGGTGGGGATGGGATGGGATGGGATGGGATGGGATGGGATGGGATGGGATGGGATGGGATGGGGAAGCCACTGCCAGGAGTGCAGTGAGTTACTGCACAACCTTGGTGGGAGGTTTGCAGGTCAGTGTGTGATGTACAACTTGCCAGCCTGTAGCTGTGCAGTGAGTTGGGGCTCAGCCCTGTCCCCATGCTGGAACACAAACCCACTTGTGGAATGTGGAATGATAAGCTGGAAAGGAGCCCAGGATGAGACCTTTCTCTTTTGGTGAGGAAACACAGCTGGTAATTTGGTTGCTCTAGAAGAAGAGAGATAGGGTTCTTTGGTTATCACTGCGTGCTGCATATTCCACACAGCAGCCCTCTGCTTTTAGTAATGTGGTACACAACATGCCTGATCCTCCCTCAGTTGTGAGCCTGGTGGAAGCATGTCCTGTTTTTCATTTGTTTATTAATTTATCATCTTGTTTTTAGCCTCTGCAAAGCTTGATATTGGTATAGAGCCTGGGAAACGTGCACAGAGCAGAGTAACAGATAGTTGTGATTTCGTTACAAGGCAATAATTTAAGTGGACAGGTTTAGCTGATAACATAAAGCACACGAGAGAAATCGCTTTGGTTTATAAATGTCAGCAGAGCCCCTGCGAGGGAGCTGCTGCCTGGTGCTGCTGCTCCAGCCAATATATTATAAGGAGATATAAACAGATGTCTGAAAAAATCTGGCTGACCAAGATTAAAAGAATGGGGCTATAAATTAAAGTCTTCCTCGGCGTCTCTTTAAGCATCTTTATGGGCAGAGCGCATCCAAATGAAGGAGTGCCAATGCTCAGAGGGACCCCCGGGTGCTTTGGGCTGCAGAGGCAGCACCCAGGGGTGGGGACAGCTTGTGGGGACAGCAGTGTCAGTCAGAGCTGGCGTGGGAGACCAAAGCCTGTCCTGGTGCTTCTGCAGCTGATAAAGGGATTAAATCAGGAACAGGAATAACACCATCCCTGCAGTGTCGCCACAGGATCAGTGTCTCCTGCTTGGAAAATAAATGCTGTTGCTCTGCTTTGACATTTATTCCCAATAAAGACCTTGTCATTTGTGCAGTGACAAGGGTTTTATCCTCTGGGAGTACTTTACCTGTTGGACACTGTCTTTTTGGCTGCGAGGCAGATGAGTGACTGAGGGGCAGGTGGGTGGCACATCCCCAGCAGAGGCACTGGGAGCTCTGCTTACACCCTGGGGCTTTCTCCTGATCCATCATCCCAAGGCAATGCAATAACACCTATTCAAACTGGGAGCAGGTTCAGATTGGATATTAGGGAGGAATTTTTCCCTGGGAGTGTGGGCAGGCCCTGGCACAGGGTGCCCAGAGCAGCTGTGGCTGCTCCCTGGCAGTGCCCAAGGCCAGGCTGGATGGGGCTTGGAGCAGCCTGGGATAGTGTAAGGTGTCCCTGCCATGGCAGGGGGTGGCACTGGATTAGCTTTAAGGTTCCTTTCCACCCAAGCCATTCTGTGATTCTGTGATCTTATTTTTAATTGATTTTAATTTATTTTAGTTGTGGTTAAAAAAATCCCAAGAGTGAGATATTTTTTAATTGGTAAGGGTTCCAAACCAATTGTGGGAGCAGGAGTTTGCTGTGTCCCCCTCCACAGCTGGAACCCTTCTGGCAGGTTTGTGGAGGGGATTTCACAGCTATTTCCACTCACTGGGTAGTTGATTTAGAGCTGGGAAATTAACTAGAATGGAAACTCTTCTTTCCCTTTATGAGGAGCAAGGGATGAAGTCTGGCAGCTGTAGGATTTGCAGCTCTCGGGAAGAGGGACGATTCAGTAACACATCTATGCAGTGCCTACCTGTGGATACACATATTTTATTTGTCTGAGGTGTCAAGGAGAAAAAATGTTACAAAATGGCTTAAATGAAAACGTGGTTTTGTATTTTTTAATTGAGTTTCATTTCCCAAATGCAACTTAATGCAAACAATAAGTAAAAAATTAATTTCTCTCGGGGAAAAGCTATTAACAGAATGGTTCTGTTTTAGCAGCATGTGAAGCTGTGTAATTGCTTACACATGTATTGCTCCAGTGTGTGCTCCCAGTTGTTGAATAGTATCAAATTATAGGAATCAAAGAGAATCAACTATTTTTAAGGGAAATGTCTAGAAGCTACATACTGAAACATGATTAAAATTCAGGATTTCCAGCTTACTCGTCTAAATCAGCAATTTTAATCACATTATTCAAGCCAACCCAACCTCAAACACACTTTTGACTTCAAAATACCCCAAACTAAATAAGACAGAAGACCTTCCTTGAACAGCTGTAACATTTTTAAGTGTCAGTGTCAATCTTTTTGTTGAAAACAGGTATGTTTTTCATGGTTTATTTATTAAAGCAGCGCGTTTGTCCTACTGTGCCATGAACCTGGGCTGCTGTGCTGGGTGGGGAGGGGGAATCTCTGGAGGACCAAGAGCTGCTTAAACACATCAGGGCTGCGAGTTTTGCTCTGGGGTTCGGATGCTCCTGGTTAAATCCCATTTAGTGTGCAAAGCAGGAGCAGGAAGGGTTTGTGCCTTGGCTGATGCAGCCTCAGGGATTTGGCTGTGCTGGGGGTGCAGCTCATGAGCACCAGGTCTGGGTTTGGTTTCATTTCCTGCTTGCTGATGAGACAGTTGAGTAATGCCATGGTTGACTCTCACAATTAAAAGGGAAATGTTAAGAGAAGTTTTATAGTTGTGTTTTACCCCCTTGTGTTGTTATCAGGGGTGCCCTGGGTTTGGGACATTTGGGAGGGTCACTCGTTCCTGTGGCAGCACCTGAGCCCCACTCAAGGTGTCAGGAAGGGATCTCCACCCCTGGGCAGGGAAGGAGGAGTCGATGGACAGAACTTTGGGGGGGCTAAAGGGTTAAAAGGTGAAACCTCCATGGTGTGGGTGAGCACATGGTGGGGAAATCCTCTGCTTTCGGTGCTTTAATATTTTCTCTATTCAGCCTGCTGTTGTGTTTTTGATAAGGTTTTAATAAACCTTTTACATTTTTGGAAGTGAGTAGCATTTCTCACATTGAGAATAGAAACAGGAGGGCTGGACCTCCCAGCCCCCCACCCTTCTGAAGCCTGTTCCTGTGCTTTCCCTTTGGGTGATTCCCTCAATGGGATTCCATCCACCTCCTTCCTCTCCCCTGGCAGGCTGCTGTGGCTGGATGCAGCTGGAGCTGTGCTGTGCTCTCTGTCAGGGGCCCTTCCCGGCTGTGTGACAGCCCAGAGCTGCCACAGCCATTGCTGGGGCTGTGACCTGGCCTGCCCAGCGCTGGTGGCACGGCCAGGAAAGCTTTGGGCTTTGGGGGGAGGCAGCCAGCCGGGCCCTGGCGGTGTCTGTGGAGGAGGGGATCGTCCTCCCGCCTCCCATTCAGCACGCGATGGCATTTCATCCTACAGAGCCTGGCCTGGAAGGGACCTTAAAGCTCACCTTGTTCCACCTCCCTGCTGTGGGAGGGATGTCTCCCACTAGAGCAGGTTAGCACTGGCTGTGTTTTCCTTGCTGGTAGAGCCCTGTCCTGGTGTTGCCCGAGCCAGGGACAGGAGATGTGATGTTGCCCTTTTCATGGAGATCCTACAAACTCCTTTCTGACCAGCACTCCACCACCAGCAAGGGGCACAGATTGGTGATGGCACCAAATTCCTGCAGAGCCCAACTTCTCAGCGTGGGAGGATGCTCCCATAGATAGACAGAGATTAAAAGTCCTGAGTATCACAAATTTAAGGAGCAGGAGGAAGTTGGGATCTGTCCATGGAAAGCATTCCAGTTGTGGAGGAGGCACATGTAGCCTATCCTCCCCTAAAATGGGGAGATAATCACACCTGTCCTCTCACATATCCAACCAATGCAACTTCCAACGGACAGGACTGATGGAGAGAAAGAGAGTCTACCAGAAATGCAAACCTTGTTTTAATAGGAAATCCTCCAAGATGGATTTTCCTGCATTTTCTAAATGCATTTATACCTATTGGATGACTACAGGCTTTGAAATGTTTCTATATGAATTGTGACAAGCATCCCAGTCTTACACAGGAAGCACGAGGCCCTTTGATCAGGGAAATGTCTCTTTGGTCTTGAACAGGGAGGGATTGATCCTGTCGTTCCCAAGACCAGAGTTTTTATCTGTGAGTACATGTATTTATTCTACAAAGTAATTACCCTTGCCTTCACTTCCCTTTGGTAGGAGATGCTCCCTGTCTCCTGCAAGCTGTTATGCTATCCCAGGTATCTTTTTAGGTAAAAGAGGGAAAAGAAAGGCTGAATAAGGAATCCTCCTCAGGAGGGAGGAGGGTCGGCAGCTTTGGTCTGTCTGTCCACCTGTGAGCAGCTCTGTGGCTGTTCACCTGCAGCCTTGCTGTCCTGGGCAGGCAGAATTCCTGCATTAGGAGAAGAAGAAATGCCATCAAGAGGTAGCAACAAAATATTTCCTCCCCTTCACCCAGTGCTGGGCTGGCCATTGAGATGTGTTTGTGGTGAACTGGTGAAAACCACTCTGAATTTCCTATCTTTTCTGCATTTAAAACTAAAGCTTAATGTATTCTGTGTATTTTTGTGGGCAGATAGTAGTGATCATAAATTCCTTTTAATTCAGTATTTCCACACCAGCACAGCCTTGATGTGCAGCGTACCTGGTTGTACTCTGCGGGATGCTTTGATTTCCCTTTGGCAGCTGCATTTTATTCTGTCTGCCCCAATCAGCAACAATTCCCTTTTCTCCATGTAGCCTCCAAATCGACTCCTGGTGTGGAGTTTTTGTGCTCTGCTAGGACCTGGGCCAGAAGGGAGGAAGGAACCAGTATCTGCTGGGCTCAAGGTTCCACCTCCACTGTGGATCAGAGCCAGCCTGGCAGCACAGGGACACCTTTGGTGGTTCAGGGTGGCATTTCTGGGAGGGAAAAGAAGCACTTTAGGGATGCTGCTGGATGGGAGGCAGGTCAGTGGTGGATACCCCACTCCTCACTGTGTGGGATGGGGAGGAGATGCTCCCAAGGAGGGGCATGTGTCTTCAGCTCCAAGTTCCTCCCCAAGCTGGAGCAGTCCAGTGCTCTGAAATAACATGACTTTTGCTTGCAGGTCAGGCTGTTCCTGCAGGATCACACGTGCGGCTGAACCTACAGACAGGAGAGAGAGAAGCCAAACTCCCAGACAGAGAAAATGGGAAAAGTGACATAAAAGAAGACAGAAGAAGGAAAAGGTACAGAGATATAAATATATATATATAATATATATATATATAAAGGTACAAGGCTTTGGGCTGGGTGGGCTGTGGGATTCATGCCTTTTAGTAGAGGCCAGGTTCCCCGGTGCACTCAATTCCTGCCTCTTCCTGCGATTTCATTGCTGGGTGAGGAGGTCAGCAGTGCTGACAGCAGAGGCCAGTCTGTTTGTTCCCTTTGGGATGGCAGTGGAAGTGCCCTGAGTACACTTTCAGAGCACTTCATGGCTTCTCATGCCACGACATCAAAACTGCTTCCACAGAGCCTGTGGAGTTCTGGCAGAGTCTTTGGGTTGTCCTTGATTTGCAGTGTTTGGGGTGTGATGGTTCTCTCTGCGGTTTTTAGGCCGAGGTACTTCCACGGGGCTGTCTTTTGGACTTTATCTGCTGCAATCTCAACACCTTTTTCCTGTACTGCAGCGATGACATCTTGTACTGCAACGTCCAAGATGATTTGAGCTTCTGCAGAAACTAATGTAGCCTTAGCTAGGCTGGCATCATGGTGTAAGGATGCCCTAATGGTGCATGCCTCGGCCATTTGTGCAATGGTAGGTTTTGGGGAAAGTGGCATGAGGGATGAGAGAAGGAGGAAAAAGTAGAGACGTGCAAGGCATTGGGATGGGTGGCCTGTGGGATTCGTGCCTTTTAGTAGAGGCCAGGTTCTCTGCTGCACTCTGTTCCTGCCTCTTCCTGAGATTTCCTTGCTGGATGAGGAGCTCAACAGTGCTGAAAGCAGAAGCCTGTCCTTCGTGTTCCCTTTGCGATGGCAGTGGAAGTGCCCTGAGTGCACATTCAGAGGCACCTTCATGGCTTCTCATGCCACGACACCAAAACTAAATGGGCAAGGTGGCTTCTTTGAATGACATTTAGTCCTTTGAAATATCTGCAGCAAGTGGTCTGAAACTGCTTTGTGAGCCTGCTCCTTGGGATCAGCTGTGAGGGGGGGAGGGCTGGCCTGCTCCCAGTGCTGTGTCCCACTGGGAGCAGCCCCACAGGCTCACCTGCAGAGCAGGCACTGCCAGAGGCCCTGGAGATCTCACCTGCCCTGCACGCAGCTTTGTAAAGGTGCTGTAAACATCAGCTGGTGCTGACTTTCCCCTTGGAAGTCTTGGTTTAGCTCCTATGGGGAATTTGTTTCCTGAAGCGTGTGGGATTTCCCCCTGCCAGCTGTGATGGGGATGCTCGAGGAGTGAGGGGCTTTGGGGGCAGCTGCCCGGGCAGGGACTGAGCTGGGGGCCCTGTTGGGCCCATGGCCCCCAGCAGCAGCAGCAGCAGCAGCAGCAGCAGGCCCAGGGCCCAAAGCCCCGTGCCCCCTGCCCAGCAGAGGCTGCCCTGTCCCTGCAGCTGTCACCCCAGTGGGGCCCAGGGGCCAGTGGCCACTGCCAGCAGCAGGAATGCGGGCAGGGTGAGGATGCCCTGGCTTGGCTTTTGTCTCTGGAACAATCCTGGCTCAGGGAAGTGCAGAGCAGGCTGGGAAGCAGAGGCTGGAGCCTTTGGAGGCTGCAAGCTTTAAAGATCAGCCCCTGCAGCAGCCCAGATCCAGGTGCCCCAGTTGCCAAGGCTGTGGTGGCCTTCAGAGCGTGCAGGTGGATTTTGCAAGCCTGTGGCCTGCTGCGGGCTCTGGGCCCGGGAGTGCCTGTGGCTCCAGCAGGAAGGGTGGCTGAAGGTTTGCTGCCTGCTTTGGTGGCGTGGCTGCAGGGGCCAGTGCTGTGAGAGCCCCCTGTGTGAGAGCTGGAGACAGCTGAGCTCTTGGGGACACCGCTGTGCCCCAGGCCAGGAAGAGCAGCAGTGCCCAGTGCCAGGAGTGGTGTCAGTGGGAGCCCCTGTGCACAGGGACTCCCAGCACCAGGGTGGCCGTGCCAGGACCCCCAGGGACCTGCAGCCCCGGGAAGCCGGAACAAGTGGAACCCACAAGTGTGCAAAGGCTGTCTGTGCGCAAAGGAATGGCAAGGGAAGTCAGGTTTTAAAAGAAACAGTATTTATTTGCCGAAGATCGGCAAATCTAGGATTTATAGAACAGGTTTCTTTGTAACAATCTTTTTTGCAACAACAACAACAACAATGTACAGAACATATTTACATGGGATCCAATGGAATAACAATCTTCAAAACGTATTTACAGAGAACTTCGAATGAACTGAACGTATTTACAAGAAACTTCCAAACTTTCCAACATACTTACAAAGGCGTGGCATGTGTGCCATCATCTGCATCAGTCCTGGAAGAAAGGAAGCAGCAGAGCTGGACTCAGCTGCCAGCACTGGGCCCAGCAGGGCTGGGAGCTGGGCCGCAGGGGCGGGGACGGGGCTGGCAGGGCTGGCGTGGCCCCAGGCAAACGCAGGGCAGGCCGGGGCTGGTGCTTGTGCCACCACAATGCAGGCCCCCTGCGGGCACCGTGTCCCTGAGCGGGGCCATCCAGCCCAGCCCCAGCCTGGAGTCAGGGGAGCCCCAGTGTCTGTGGGCAGGGCGTGGGAAGCATCTGCCTGTCTTACTTGTGGGGCTCCATCTTCAGCCAAGGACCATGGGCTCCTCCTCATCCTTCTCGTCAACTTCCATCTCTTCGATGTTGTCCTCCTCCTCAACCTCCATCTCTTCGATGTTGTCCTCCTCCTCTACTTCCATCTCCTCGATGTCATCCTCCTCCTCTACTTCCATCTCCTCGATGTCATCCTCCTCCTCTACTTCCATCTCCTCGATGTCATCCTCCTCCTCTACTTCCATCTCCTCGATGTCATCCTCCTCCTCTACTTCCATCTCCTCGATGTTCTCCTCTTCCTCTACTTCCATGTCTTCAACAGGGGAGGAGATGGAAGGAGAGGAGGAGTCCACCTCCATCATCTCTTCCTCATCCAGGCCCAGGTCCACTTTCATGTCCTCCACAGTGTCTCTGGCAGTCTGCAAGGGGCAGCACAATCTCCCAGTGGGTTTCCTGTCCCACACCATCCATTCCCACATGGCTGCAGTCTGCCCAAGCTGCGTGCCCCCTGCCTGGAATGGCACCGTACCTCCAGTGGCACATCAGCACTCATCCTGCTGGGATTGGCGCTCCAGAGCATGCGGCAGGAAAAGCCCAGGCAGCAGCAGCAGCTCAGCGCTGAGGGGCAGAGCACACAGCGAGCAGCAACTGACCCTTGGCAGCCGGTGGAGTGTCTGCTCTGCTCGTTTCCAGGTCCTGGACGTTCCACCTGGAGCCCTCTGGGAGCTGTGATGTCACAGAAAGTTCAGGGTCGCTGCGCAGTGGGAGATGGGGATGGCAGAATGATCAAATCCTTGCATGGTTTGGCTTGGAAGGGACCCGCAAGATGATCTGGTTGCAAGCCGAGCAACCTCCCAGCACACCAGGTTGCTGCGGCCCCTGTCTCTCCTGGCCTCGGATGTTCCTGGGGATGGGGCATCCACTGCCCCTCTGCCGTGGTCCCTGTGTCAGGGACCAGCATGCTGAGAGTAAAGAACTTCTTGCCATCATCAAATTTCTTCCAACTCTTGCAGTTTGATCCCATTCCCCCTTGTGCTGTCACTAGAGTTCCTGACAAAGAATCCTCTCCCACTCCCCTGTAGCTCCTTCCCAAACTGCAAAGGTGCTCTGAGGTCTTCAGTGACTTTGTGTACTGTCATGGTTTGACACTGGCACAATGCCAGTGCCCCCATGAAGATACCTTCTCCCTGGTTTCTGCTGTGAGATGTGACCAGGAATAAGCAAAGCAGGCTCCTACTTAGGGAAAAAGAACCAGAACTTTATTAACTACTCTACAACTACAGATAAAAAGGAACACACACACAGGGAAAATGAAAACTTCACAAGTGCATTTCTTCCTCTCCCCACCAAATTTCCAACACAATACATTTGGTTCCTCAAATCACCAACTCTCGGTCCAGCACCACCTTTTAGACAATCAATCCTCAGTTCATCAAGAGGAGAGGAGTCCTTCTTGTGCCATGGGCTTCCCCTGGAAACACAGCTGAAGCCTCGTGTGTTTCTGTGTCACTCGTGGCACTGCCTGGAGAACATCTGCCATCGTGACTTCTTCCTTTCATGTCCAGTGCTCTCACCACTGAACACGGACCAGAACTGCTTCTAGGGTTGTCTTTTAAGGATGCTCTGTCCCGATCCAAAAAAGGCACAGTCTCTCCTTTGGGACACCTGTCCCCACAATCTCTCCTTTGGGACACCTGTCCCCCCCATATTTTTTCACCCCCTGGGGCCGAGGGGCATCAACACTGAGCAGTCTCTGTATCACAAGGAACATGGGTCTGTCCATCTCTCCTTTGGGACACCTGTCCCCACAATCTCTCCTTTGGGACACCTGTCCCCCCCATATTTTCACCCCCTGGGGCCGAGGGGCACCAACACTGAACCCTCTTGGTTCTGAGGCCATTGCCTCCCCCTAGAATGCAGTCTCTGTATCACAAGGAACATGGTTCTGTCCATGGCTATACAAAAAGAGTCCAGCAAAAGCTACTCCATCATCTCTTCCCACTAGGATTCTTCTCTATTCTTCTACTATCTCTCACTCGCCCAGACCTCTCTCACACTGGCCCATTTCCTTCCTCATCTTCCACTCTATCTTCTAGGAAAGGTCAATGTTCTGTAAAGTTCTCATTCTCCAAAAAAGGGGTTAAAAGCTCCTACAAGTGGCCGGCTGAACCCCCCCCTCTTCTCCGTCCCAGCCGTGCTGCCGGCACAGGCCCATGTTTATCAAGCTTCAAGGTTACAGTCCCAGGCAGCGGCTCTCTCTCTCTCTCTCTCTCTCTCTCTCTCTGTGTGTCTCTCAGGGGGGGCTGCCCGATGGCTCCCGGTCTCTCTCTTTCTCTCTTCCACCCTTCCACCCCGGGGCTCAGGCCTACCTCTCCCGGCCACATGGCTTTCCCCTCCCCCTGCCCAGCCAGCAGCTGGGCCGGGGGAGAGACCCGAACTCTTTCCCACCGGAAACCCAAGAGAACCCTCCCAGGGGAGAGCTCTGCTTTTAACCCCGTGTTCTCAGAGGCATGTCCAAGTCCCAATGGCCAGGTTAAATGCCAATATTAAAGTCTGAATATCCATTGGCCAAAAACACAGCATCCCAAAAAACACATTTCCTGTCAAACCACCACATGTACTATGTTCATAAGCTGAAATCTCCAAGGTGAGTCTTTCATGCCCTCTGCAATGATTTAGTGGCACAGGCGTGGTTCCTCTATTGCAACTTGAAATTCTGATATCTCAGTTCATCAGCTGTTTTTATTGTGGTAGGGCTTGAGATTTTGGGTCAGCAGAGCCTCTGATTGTCAGGGAGAGTTGTCTGCCAGCCCCACACAGAATCCAGCACTCAGACCAATCTTTTCTTGAGTATGGTGGGTTTTTTCATTTTTTTCCTCCTGCCCTTAGCCATTGCTACAACATCACAGTGAAAATAGATTAGAGGCAATTTTTCACTGATAACATGTTCTGGTTTGTTTTGTTTCTTCTGCAAGGCTGGGCAAGGTTGATCTCAATGCAAATTCATTCACATCTGAGGAGCTCAAAAAGGCCTTGGCTAAAATGAAGGAAAGTGAGAAGGCAGAAAGGAAGGTGAGTTTCCCGTTTCTAAAGCAATGCACATTGCAGGGATGTGAAAACACCCTGTTACACTCTGCTGAAATATAATGGTTAAAATGATTGCTTGGAAAACTGTGTGCAAACTAATTTTGTGGTGAGTATGGACCTAAAATACCTTTATTAACCTGTTAGTGATATTGTTCCCTGACTTTTCTGTATGACTCTAAGATTCTGTGAATGGTTTGGGTTGGATAGGACCTTAAAGCTGATCCAGTCCCACCCATGCCATGGGCAGGGACACCTTCCCCTATCTCGGGTTGCTCCAAGCCCTGTTCAAGCTGGCCTTCAACAGTTCCAGGGATCCAGGGTCAGCTGCAGCTGCTCTGAACAATGTAATTTATCTGTTTCACTGCAGCTCAATTCACAAAAATGTCTGCAGACCCCAAAGGGAACTGGATTGCAGCTGACGGTATTTATGGAGGGTATTTCCCTTTACTCTCCTTGCTTTAGGTTTCCAGCCTTTGCCCTAGATAGCAAAACCCAAGTGGCCATGGTGAAGCAGGGGCTGAAGTTTCCTTACACAAGCTCCAAGTTGTCCATTTAGTTACAAAACAACCCACAACCCGAAGTAAATAGGTGGGATGATGTGTGACTCATCAGGTGCATCAGAGCCTCTTTCCCTTCTCCCCCTCAGTAGCATTTGTTTAACCCTCGCTCCTCCTGCTGCCTTGGTGTTGGCTCACTCAAGCAAAAACTGAAAGAGGAGTCAAGGCTCTAAAGTTCTGGTGTCACAGAAAGGCTTTTTCTTCCCTTATGTGGCAGCACGGCATGATTTCATTTGCTGGAGATTATTTCCATAGCAGCATTGCTGATTGATTGCAGGGCTGCTGAAAAAGGCTGCTGGAAATGAGGATCATTGAAATGCAAAAATTAGTGATACTCTATTAGGTGAAAATAAGCCATATTTTAAAACCCTCTGTTAGAATAGCTTTTGTCCCAGCAACTGGGCTAAAAGCAGCTACATCTAATGGACCTAAAGTATTCCATTTGCAGTCACTCCTGCAGAGAGCAAATCCATCCCCGAAGGCTCTGTGTCAGAGGAAATGGAGTTACACTGAGCCTCTCTGTGCTCTGGCAGAGGCAGCTCGGGGAGGGGTGGGTTGGGTGTGGTACCTCTGGTACCACATTCCATTGACACAGCTTTCACCTCCATTGCTCACTTGGTTTTCCTCCTGCCCTCTCTGATCCCTCATGGGGAGCAGGACACCAGCAAACCCTCCAGCTGAGGCTCACTCTGCATACAAACACATCTTGGCATGTGTGACAAATCCCTTCCAAAAGGGGCTTTCTGCCTTTCTCCTGTCCTTGGGGCAGCCCAGCTCCAGCATGGCCTCTCTGCTGCTTCTGTCCCCTGCAGGAGCAGACTCTGTCCCCAGTGCCACCAGTGCTGATGTTCCTGCACCTCTGGGGCTCTCTGAGATCTCTGACAGATCCTTTCCTCCTCACCACATGTTTTGTGTCAGCTCTCTTTGTTCAGGGCAGCCTTTGGGGTGCTGTTACTATGAGGGAGATGAGTTCAGGACAGGCTGTCTGCTGGCCAAGCCCCATGGCACAGCATGTCAGCTGCCCCCACCTTATCACTGCTCCTCCTGCCTCCCTTTCTGACAGCTTCTGTCCCCACACCTCTCCCTAGGAGATAGACTCTTCCTGGAATTTGCTCAATGCTTGGAATGGCAAAAGCATCTTTGTCTATGTCTGAGAGTGGAGACTCCCTTGGACTCCCTTGGAGTCACTGGGCACTTAGGGCTGGATGGAACCTCTGGAGCTCTGCAGCCTCATGTCCAGTTCCAGAGATGTTTAGCTGTAAGATCAGGGAGGTGCCTCAGGGCTTTTTGCAGCCAGGTTTTGAGAAGATCCACTTGCAGGCAAGCAGAGGACAGCAGTACTGCTGCCTGTGGGCTTGATGTTGAGCTGGATGGAAATGGGATGTAGAAATGGTGCACAAATAGTCTAGAGATGTAGAAGTGGTGCACAAAGCCCTACTGTTCACTCATATTGTGTGTATCTCACAGCTCACTGGGTTCCTGGGCTTCTCAGAAGGACCCTGCCCCTGCACCTCTGATGTACAGCAATAAATCCATTGGCACAGACAGCCAGGTCCCCTTTGTGAATTTTGGGGCTGGCACTCCTTTCTGTGTCTGTCTTGTCTCTCTTCATCTCCTGTCTTCACATCTGGTTTCCTCCTTCTGTTTCCAAGGCCCGAGAGGAAGAGGTGAGGAAGAAGTTCCGGCCCATAGAGCAGCTGAAGGAGGAGTTTGAAAAGCTGAACATGAAGATAGAAACAGATTATGAAATTATGGTTAAATTAATCAGCAAATTCAACAGCTCTGCCTCCACGCTGGATGAGAAAGTCGCGGCGCTTTATGATCTCGAATATTATGTTCACCAGGTAACAAGAATGCCTCAGTAACTACCGTGTAAAATCCAGGGGATACGGTGTCATAAATGGGGCTTTATTTTTCTTATCAGTATCAGGTAATACAAATTGCTTAATTACCATAATCCTGGGACAATAACAGACAGCAGAGGACTAGTGCAGGCTTATTTTATATCCAGGTTGGAATTAATCATTGCTTGTGCCAGGAGCCAGCAGTATCCTGGTGGTTGCCTGATTTGTTGTCTGTTCTCAGGCTGGTGTTCTTATCCTCTCTTTTTCCTCTTTTATCTCCTTAATGTTACAAAATGGGGTTTTAGCTGCCATTTTTGGGTAAGTAGGGTGGTGGTTGCTCAGAAAAGAATTATTTTCTCTCTGCTTCCATGGAAAGCTGCCGTGGTTGATGGTAGGTGCCCTTATATCAGTTCACAGAGAACGTCTTTGTACCAGGGAAGGCGACAGCCACCCAAAATCCCCTATTTTGTCTTGGTGTGAGTAAGCAGTGGCAAGCAGAGCCTCGCTGTGCTAATTAGCTCTGTGTGAGGGTGAACATATTTCCTGGCATCTCGCTTCCTCGGGTTTGTGCTCACACTTTCCCCCCCTCTCTCTGATCTCTCTTGCTCTGCTTTCAGCTCACACATTCCTACCTCCCCTTGGATGCAGCTGCAGGCACAGAATTCTGCTCCCCTGGGCTTGGTGCCTGCCTTGGTGCCACCCCTGGGAGGGTGTCTGGGCATCCAGCCTCTGCTCTGCCATGTGGGAAAGGACTTGACTTCTCCCTCCCCAGTGACTGGGAGAGTCTGGAGTGCACTGGGAGAGTTTCCAGTGGCACTTTGTCATTTCAGAGGGTGAATGGGACAACTCTTGGGAAGTGCCAGTGCAAGCCCTTTCACTGGAACAGCACCTGTTGAACCAAATGTGGTATTTGGGGGCAGGTAGCTGAAGTGTTGCTGCTATGAGAGAGAGAGTCCATGTGCCAGCTGATACAAGTGTTATTTCCAGGGCTCTTTGTCTTGAATTTCCACTCTGAATTGTCATTGTGGGCATGCAGAGGCTTCCTTGCTGTTTGTTCTCCCTGCTTTTGTGTCACTGATGGCATCTGTGTGACTCAGAGAATAACTGTGAACAATGGGCACCCAAAGAGCTTCATATTTGTACTCAGGGCTAATCTTGCCTGATTAAGGGTGCCAGAGCATCAGGCCATTGTGCTAAAAAGCAACCCCCAAATGCCCTGGGATGCCTTGGATTCCAGCATAGCAGTCTGGACTATTCCAGCAGAAAATCCCTGCAGCACAGGATGGGGCAAACAATTTCAGAATGGCAGAGGAGCAGGGACTGGAGCATCAAAGGGAAGCACATGCAGCATCAAAGGGGTCAGAGAGGGGGAATGGCAGGAGGCTGGCAGGAGCACAGGGGCTCCTTTGTGCGCCGATCACAGCGCTGCTCTGTGCCCGCGCTGTCGGGGCAGATGGCTGGGCAGCACCTTCTCGTCAGGCAGGAAGCTGATAAGAAATATGACTTGTCTCTAAGCCAGCATGGCTTTTCCTCCTCTTTCTTCTTCCAGTCAGTCGAATGCGTCCAGAGCATTATCTCTGCTTGGGACTGACTTTAGCAGCAGTGGCTTAATGTAATTACTGAACAGCAGCCAAAGGACGCTTGTGCTGCATAACCCTGGAAGGGCTGAACTGTCAGGACTCCTCTGCAGCAAGTCACAGCCCAGGTGTGGGTGGCCCAGGACAGGTGTAGGGCCACTTTGCAGGTCCCACCTTCCCCAGCCTCCATCAGAGCAGTACCGTGCTGTGCCGTGGCTTTTCAGAACTGTTCATCTCCCGGCCATCCTGCTGCTGTCTCCAGGGCACGGGATGCCCTGTGGAGTGGAAAATGCCATGCCCTGGAGGGCGTGCAAGCAAAGGCTGCTCCCTGCTCTGTGCCATGGTCACCCTGGAGCAGTGGGTGCAGGGCAGCTCGTGCCTCGGAGCGCGCCGTGGGAGCCATGGCTGGTGCCCAGCCCAGGGAGATGCTCTCTCCTGCCTTTGAAGAATCAGCCCAAGGGCTCTGCCTTTGCTCAGCTTTTGGTTGCCAGCTCTGGTTTGCTTCTCCACAGCCACGATTCAGCTTGGCATGTTCGGGAGCCCATCTTGGAGAAGGAGTAGGAGGGTTTGGCTTGCTGGGTTATCTGTAATGCATAAAACCCAAATGCAAATGTGAAGAGGGCAGAGCGTAACTCATAAACAGCATTCACGGTGCTTGCACAGCAGTGTGTGGAGCCAAGACCCATTCTCAGGCATTGCAGGCTCTTTCTCTCAATTATTTACTCTGCTTATCTTCCCCTCTCCTCTGCTCTGACATGATATACCATCCCTCTCTGCTAATTTCCTCTCCATCGTATGCAGTTGACATGCTGCTTTCCCTCGCTCTTGTTTTCTAACATTTTCTCTCTCACCTTCCCTCCCTATTTTCTTTCTCCTCCAATTCAAACCTGCTCCCTGAATAACTGCTGTCATATTTGCTCTTCTCCCATCCCTCCCCTCGCCTGCTTTGCCTGTGTACTTTACTCAAGAGCTCTTTTGATCTTTGGTTTTACTTCTGTGCCGATTTCAGTGGACTGAAGTGAGGTAGGAGCTGCTGCCTTGCAGCATCCACTGCTCCCCAGAGAGGTTAATACCTTCAAGTTGTTAAGTTTGAGGATTTTGTTAGTTTTAGGACTGGAGCTCTCACAACAAACAGACTCTGGTTAAAAAAGATAAACACATCTTCAGAATAAGCTTTACAGCACAACAGCACAATTTACATTCTGCCATTGTGGCGTCTCACTGACACTGGGGCAGCACAAAGGACTCTGGTACTGCTGAGGTTACAGCAGAGGGGGCTGGTTTTACCACACCAGCTGCTGGATGCAAATTCCTGCCTGTCCATACATTCCCTCTCACGCAGAAGTCAATGTCTGATTCCAGCACTAAACCAGTTTTTACAGAGGCTGAGTAATAAAAGGACCCACTGGCTGCTGAAATTGGGTTGCTGCATAGATTTCTTTGTAGATAAAGATGGGTCTGCAGAAAAGTGAGAGCTCTGGCAGGCCTGGTTTATAGGGACAGTTAAAAGAACAGCATCTGAAAGGATACAAAAGCTGTTGCAAATCCTGAATCAGCCCCAGCAGACCTGCAGAGAGCAGCTTTGCAGAGGGACAGGTGGGTATTGTCCCACTGGGGAGCAGAGATGAGCTGGAGCTCCCCAGGTCCTGCTTTGGTTGGTAACGACAGACCTGTAGGACACAAAGCTTCTTCCTTCTCCTGGGTACCTGAAATATCTGACTTAGGGCCAATTTTGATGAAGGTGCATGGTTGAGATAAATATAACACTGAGCATGAAGTCATTGACTAGAAGAGTGTCCCACATGCCCTGCATGGCTTGTGGTCCTGTCCCACCCCATCAGGGGGTCGGCTTGCCCTGCTGATAACTCATTTTTATATTCTGTTTCCATCTGCCAACGATTGCTGTTGTCTCCCTGTCTTTCAGAGAGATATGTCGAATTTCTAAACCTGATTTTTCTGTGCAGGCAGAAACTGATTTTTCTGTGCAGGCAGTTCTGAGCATTCATCAGATCCTCTTTTAAACTGAAAAAAAAAAAATCATTGAATACCAAAATGCATCGATTTGACTTTGGACTGGATTTTGTACTTGAAGTAGTTTGTGCTGTTTCTCTAAATTTTGTCTATGAGCACTCAGAGCCTTTTCTGATCTCCTCTCCAAAAGCAGATGCCCGCTGGGACTGTGCCTGGCTAGCCCCAGATCCACTTAGAGCCAGAGGCTGATGAATTCCCACTAATGTGCAAACTTTTCCCTACTGGCAGTTAATCCATTATTGTTTGCTTAGAAAAGTCATTGTGAGGCTGCTCCCTGGGGAAGCTCCTGGCTGACCCCTCCAAGCAGGGACTGGCTTTTTCCTTCCTTGTCCATGGGAAGTTGTTGATGGAACTCATGAAGAACTCCCAGAACTGCCCATGCTCCTTGCTCCCATGCCCCCTTTGCACCCTGTTGATGCTGACAGGCTCCTAAACATCCCTGACTCCTGGTGCTACAACCACAGCATCAATTAATTAACTTCATCTGCAAAACATGCAATTCCCTGGGTCTCCAGTAAAGGCCTGCTCAGGGGAGAGCAAAGAGCTGGAGTTTTTTGACATCAGCAGATATATCGAGTTTTTGACACCACCTGAATTGCCAAAATACGTGTCAAGAGCAGTTTTGATTGCTATAATCAAAGTATTTGAGTTTCCAGCGATGCCTTCTGAGTGTGACAATGTCCTCCCACGAGGACACTGTGCCTGGGCAGCTGTGACATCGCTGCTCGTGGGCAGGGCTGTGCTGAGCTCAGCCACAGCCATTCCCTCGGAATTTTTAATTCCTTGTAAAACTCCCTGCTGGTCAGAGCAGGAGGGAAGGGATGCTGTGGGTGTGAAGGGAGGTGTTCTCCAGGGGCTGGGGCTTTGTGCTGATGGAAGCTGCTCTCTCCCAGGTGGACAATGCCAAGGATTTCCTGTCCATGGGTGGGCTCCGGCTGGTGATCGAGGGCCTGAACAGCAGCGAGGCCTTGCTGAAGGAACACGCTGCCTTTGTCCTGGGAGCTGCCCTGTCCAGGTGAGACCTGCCCTCAGCTGGGCTCTGTGCCTCTCTCCACCTCCCTTGGTTTATTTCTGATAGCAGAGACCAAAAGCTGTGTTGTGACACACCACAAAACTGTCTTGTCCCCTTCCTTGCCCTTGCAACACCCATTTCCCCTTCTCCTCAGTGTGTCCTTATCTTGCTCATTGGACATATCCAGAAGTAATGTGGTGTCAAATCCATGATTGTTTCTTGGTTTCCCCGGGCTCCCTGTTTCTACAAAGTCCAAGGGGGAAATAATTCTCCTTCGGTCCCATTGACAGCTCTCTCTGGGGGAAGATGTGACAGAGTTACAAGCACCCCAGTGAGCACCTTTGTCCTTCCTCATTCTTGTTCCTGGGCTGCTTCAGGATGGCAAGGTGCTGATTTGAGCAGTTCCCGTGGTCTTTAGAGAGAGATTTGGGCCCCATGGACACGTGCCTCTGGCATCAAAGGTGTGTTGATTAGATGTGGGGTCAGGAACAAGGGTCAGCAGCCAGAATGCAGAGGAGACTGACCTGCAGGATGTTTGAGGTTCAGGGGAAGGAGCCTGCTCTGCCTCATGCTGGGGGATCCTGTGTAGTGCTTGCTGCAGGAGGTATCCTGTGGGCTCCATTGGTTTTCTTGGTGCCTCCTTTTTGATTTATGGGTTTTGGGGCTTTGCTGGGGATGTGTTATTCAGAGGTGCAGAGGCTTTAGAAATACATTGGATGGACTCAAATTCAGGATCAGAAGTGCAGAGTGAAAATTGAAGGTCAGGACTGTTTTATCTGCATATTTCTACACCTAAAAATACAGTCACCTTCTCCAGCATCATAAATTATTTATGGCTTAGTCTAACACATGGTGCACAGACCTGCATTTACTTGGCAATCTCATATGCAATGCAGTTGGCCCCTCAGCATGTGTGGAGTGATGGGTCTTGTGGACAGGAGCAGGTACCCAGGTTTATACCAGGAAAGGATCCAGCTTCTAGTCTGAAACAGAGCCTGATTTAGGGATGACAGGAAGATACTTCAGAAACAAAAACCTGCTCTTCATATTTTGGTATATCTTAGTCTCTGAAACAATACTGGAGTGGTTTGCTCAGGTTCTTTATATAGACTCTTTCTGCATACAGAGAAGATCATGCAGAGGGTCTGGAAACATTTGCAGGTAACTAGTGAAATGACAGGGGCTGCTAAAGAGCTTCTTTCCAGATGTACCTGCCATGACATGGTCAGGACTACAAAAATTCATTGTTTCATGGTACCTGACAGTGTAGCAGTGGCCACAAGAGTCACACTTCTGTGTAGTATTTCTCACTCAAGTGCAAAAATCTTTGGAGAGAGCCTCTCATCTGATATGACAACATTAAACTGCTGCTTTGCAAACTTGTGGACCTTTTTTCTTTGAAGGACATTCTGGCAGATAGTAATTTGGAGTGGTTTGGATGATACATTGTCTGAGAGCTCCACTCCAAAATGTGAGGGATATTATGCCTTGGTTTGAGTTTGCTTTTTCTCCCCTTGCTGTGCTTAAGCTTTCTCAGTAGACACCTACATGCCAACTTGTCTGCTGTGTGCTCACTTGTTTAATTCGTTTGTTCATACATTTTCTCAGCTTACTCCATGCTCTAGTTAAACTGTTGGGGGCATTTCAGGTACTTCACACAGCATTTTGTGTTTTTCTGAGGGCTTGTTTTTTATTTCCTTCCCTCATGGTTGTTCCTAAGAGCCTTAGAGAGGTGGTAGGGCTTTCCAGTAAATTCCCAGAGGTGTCACAGCTCGCTGGGCTGCAGGGACATGATCTGCTCTGTGCTTGTGTGCCTGGGGCTGGTGTCAGATCCTGTGCTGGATGCTGAGCCTGGGAAGAGGCAATGGTCTGCTGCTCACCAAATGGGTCTGTGGCCACCTCCCAGGTCTCTTCAGCCAGGCTGGCTCAGGCCAGTGGTTTCAAGCCAGGCAAACATTCCCAGAGGGAAATCAGGGCATGATGATAGCAGCTCCAGAGCCTGGCACGGGAGGTCAGTAACTCCTGGCACAGTTCAGTCTGGAAGAGGGAGTTTGGCCTTGTCTGTAGACAAGTGTTTAACACAGGAGGAAACCACTGGACACAGAGTGATTCCAGACATGCCTGGGTCACATCCAGAACTTTTCAGCTCTCAGAAATACCCAGATCTTCTCCAGATTTGCACTGTCCTTAACTCTGCTCAGGTAGTCAAGCAGGTAAGGGATGGAACAGCTGCAGCACCCAGGTCCTGCCTGCACATGGTCCTGCCAGGACCTGGCTCAGAACTCTGGCTGTGCTGGAAGCCCATTGGAAGAAAAGGGTTTTCCAGGGGATCAGCATCCTGAGCCAACAGGCCAGGGGGCTGGCCAAGACTTGGATCAGCAAAGGCAGGAGGAGGAGAAGGCACAACAGGGCCAGCTCAGGATTTCCCCTTCCTGATACTATTGCTCCTATTTATTTGGCTTAAAGCAGATTTGAAAAGCAGCCATAGCACAGCATGACTGGGACAGGGTCGGGACATAGGGTCCCAGGTCCAGCTGCCAGGGTCTGACCTCCTGGCATCCATCTGCCTCTGGGAGCCTCTGCCACAGGAGAGGCAGATTTCTTCACTTGACAGGGAGGAAATCAAGGTTTCATCTCATGTTTCTCTTATATGTCCTTCACTTCAGGCATTTGGGTTTTAATTGCTGAGTCTGTGACCAAATCAAACATCGTTCCATCTGGTGGAGTTCTCTGAGCACTGCCCTTATTGCAAGTCTAAAACCTCATCACACTCTTACTGTTTTTAAGCCTTTAACAAAATGTTTTTCCATTCAGCAGTTTGCAAAAGTAAACTTCATTTGAACAATCCTCAAGTGCTCTGATTGCAAATAAAAGTTAAATGCACTAACAAAAATAATTGCTAGGCATGTGGGGTTGTACATTTAGGTATCCATAATTCACTAACAGTATATGCCAATACACAGCATTATCTGGATTTCCAGTGATTGCATTAGCATAAAAGCATGTTAGAATTTATCCTGTGGTACTAACATTTAAATATATATAAGTATGAAATATTAAGATCCAGCATTTTGGAGGCAAGTGAAACTACTGTCTGTAAAATGTTCCTGCATATTTTGAAGGTACACTCCAGTATCTTCGCATGACAATCAGCATTCGCACCATTGGGTCCAAACATTACAAAAATGTCAATGTTTTATGCAAAGAGGAGCTATATTAAGCTAAAAAAGATTGCTGATGAGAGAAATGTCTTCTGATGTCCTCTGAGCTATTTACAGGCAGCATCTCCCTTTGTTCGTGGCACAGCCAGGCCTCTGTGCAATCTGTATCTCCATGTTTCACAAGAGTGGAAATGTTAGCCAGAAAGGATTATGCGTGTGATTAAAACCTCCATTTTTGAAAATTTTACCTACAGGAAACGTTTTTCCACACCAATAATTTGAACATTTTAGTATTTTGTAATAAAAGGATTTTTGTAATCCGTTTAGAAGGGGAATAATAATTTATGTTGAATGACTTCTTGAAGCTTTATCCCAAACGCTCCCTGTGTACTTAGGGATGAGTTGGAGGTGAGGATGGAGAGAAGTTAAGCTGTAGGACCTTCAAGGCAAAGGGAAGCAGTTTGTATTTCATGGGGACAAGGCAGAAGGCTCAGAGGTGAGATTTTTGGCCTGGCCAGAGTGGGGAACTGGGAGAGCAGCCACTTGTGCAGCTGCAGTGAGGGACTCATGGCATTTTGGCCAGACCTTTAAAAGCCCACCCCGTGAGGTGGCCAGGGACAAGGATGTCCCACTGATGGTCCAAGCTGACATCTGCCATGTGTCCTAGAAGGGCACAGGACAGTCCCAGCACAGCCTCTGCCCACAAGCCCAGCACTGCTGGGCTCTCACTGTTCCCTTTTGGCCTTGAGTGCTAAAATAATGTCACTGGGCTTGGTAAAGGCTTGGGAGTAAACTCATCACTGGTGAGAATTGAAGCATGATCCTCTAGCCATACACAAGAGTTTTCCATGGATTGTCTTAGCTGTTTCCCAGAGATTAAACCCCTTAAAGGATTACCATGTGCATCCTGAATACCCCATTCACCATTATTTGTATTACCCAGCTCTGAGGCTCGTTCAGAGCTTGCCCCACTCTGGTAAAGCCAAGAGAGGCACAAAACATGTGTTTGCTTCTCAAGAGAAACCTCAGAGAAGCTCCTAGAGTGATGGGCTCTGATTCCTGCTGTGCTGGGGTGTCCAACAGAGCTCAGCATCATGGGATCCACCTGGGTTTGGTTCTGCTTTTCCATTGTTTTTTTCTGAGGGAAGAGGGATGTGGGAATGCTGTCTCCTTGCTCTGTCCAGCAGTCCCCTGGTGGTGCCCATTTTCCCAGAGCACAAGACTTTCCTGCTCTGTTGGAGAAGCAGCAGCCCCTCCAGGATGCCTCTGTCAAGAGGAAAGAGCTTCCACCAGATTTAAGGGGTTTGAGTTAGGTCCAGCTGTGCACTGAAACTGGTTGGTGTTCACTGATGTTAAATAACACAGAGGCCCAAGCAATAAACCCAGGAAAAGTAAAATTAAAGACCTTGCTTCAATGCTGTCTTGTAAGGACATAAGAATTTCTGTGCAGAGAAATAAATCTGGTTAGCTTAACAAGCACTGTCCCTACCCATTTATTTCCAATCCATCTTCATCCCTTCCTCCTCCAGCTTTTCCTTTTACATCCTGCAGTATTTGCCCATCTCTTTATCCACTTTCCCTGATTTTTTCAGTGGCCCTGTTTGCCCACAATATGTGTTTGCCATCTCCCAGTTGCAGTAATTCCAGCTCCACTCTTTGACTGCTTATAATTTCTTGCTTTGTAGATTGTCTCCTCTATTTTTATTCAAACTCCTGACTTGTGTGAAGTTATCAGCCTCACTGCACTTAATTTCAAATTAATTTGATTGGGTCACTTCAATTTTTTTTCTGTAATGATAATGAACTCAACCTATTTAGCCTTTCCCCATTATGAATAACCTTAACAAAAAACTGCAGTGCAGTATAAATGGGTGTTTCATCATTGTGGTTAATTACACAGAAGAATAAATCCCTAAACATTTTTCAGCCTCTGAAATCTAACAAGGAAGTGTAATTAACAATTAAAGAGTAAACTGCCATCCTTGTGCTCTCAGGAAGACAAGGAGGGAAAGGTCTAGAATCCAAGGTTTGCTCCTGGGTTTTTGGGGAGAAATGTTCAGAGCAATGCTGATGGCTGGAAGTGGCAAGGGGTGGGGTCAGGTCCTTGTCTTGTGCCAGGCGTGTTTTCCCAGGTGCCTGTGGCTGCTGGAGAGGGGACAAGGTGGGATGGACATCTTGGCCTCAGCCCGAGGGACTGGGCTTAGGCTGAGGACATTGTCCTTTCTGTAAAACAGGGGAATTCTGGAGTGAGTTCTCTGGGTTGGGCTGGTGCTGTGAGAGGACACGGAGGTCAAGCAGTGGGGATGAAATATGTGTTTGGCCTCACACCCCATGTGGGCAGTGAGCTCCCACACACTCCCCCAGCACTGGGCTCCACTGGCTTCTCCCCTTTACCCGGGGCTCAGGCAGGTGGCCTTGTCCTCCTGAGTCCTTCACACAGCAGTGGGTGCTCCCAGAGCCTGCAGGGCCTCCTCAGTCCACAGCTGCTGGTGTTCTAAGAGCTGTGGGATGTGTCCTGCCCTGCAAACAGAACAGCCAGTGCTGCCCAGGGCTGTGACAGGCATGGGGAGCACCAGGAAGCTGCTCCAGCAGAGCTTCAGCAGGGAGGCAAAGACTCATCACAGCCAGCTCATGCATTATATAAAACATGTTGTTTCTGTCTCATCGTGTTTAGTAAATGCTCTCTGCTGAAGCCTTTGAGTTATTGTGGTGGTTTCCATTTAAAATACATGTTCAGGCTGGTTACCTAATCACTTTCTGCCAAAAAAAACAGCCCAAACTTGCTGTTTCCCAGTGCAGACATGGTTCTGTAGCTGGACACAACATGTATTCCTCTGTCTCTTCAGCCACTATTCATTCATCCTTCTTGTTCTCTACAACTCCCTGGCAGGAGGGTGGAGCCAGGCAGGGGTCGGTCTCTTCCCTCAAGTAACAAGCAGTAGGACATGAGAAAACAGCCTCAGGTTCTGCCAGGGGAGGTTTAGATTAGGGAAATTTTTTTCACTGAAAGGGTTGTGAAGTACTGGAGCAGCCCTGGAGGGTTGAAAAGCTGCACAGATTTGGCACTTAGGGACACAGCTTAGCAGTGAACACGGTGGTGTGAGATTAATGGTTGGCCTTGATGATCTTGGATGTCTTTTCCAGCCTAAATGATTTTGTGATCCTATGTTTTCTGTTTATCCTTTTTACTACAGCCTGTACACTCTGCTAATGCCTTCACAGGCTTCAGAGATTTTCCTCCCTAACCACCTACATTATTTTCCTGACCTGCTGTGACTTTCCCAGGTCTCAGCATGTTCTCTGCATCCCCTCCAAGCAATAGGTGTAGAGCACTCACCAAGAGGAGGCACCTGCATTTGCTCTTGGCTATGGGAGGATGCAGATCCCATCTCTGCCTCTGTAGGTCCTGCTGTCTGCACCCTCCTAGCCCTTTCTGATGGTGGCTTTTGTTGGATTTCATTGCCAACTGGCAGAACTGGGCTGTCAGAGGGATGTTGGGGGGCTGCCCATACCTCTTGTAGCCTCTCTTCTGGATTTAGCCATATTTTCTCTCCCACTCCTCTCCTTGTGCTGAGGAGAGGGCAGCAGATCTTTCACAGGAGGCAAAATAACATAAACCAGCAACTGCAGGCTCCCATGGCATCCAAGAACAGCTCTTGGCTGTCCTCACTGAAGAGGGATCAACCTCTTTTCCAGGCTGGCATCTTCCAGCCTACCTGTTTTCTTAATACAGTGCTTTGATAAGTTTTCTCTCATCTGTCTATTCATGTGCCTAAAGATTCCTTGAAACAGGTGATTATTCATCCATGCAGACAGCTCCTCAGGCCTTCCACCAGACTGCTGCCAACCTCAGCTTCTTTGAGGCTCTCCAGGTGTTTGCACAGGATGATGAGAGAAAACAACAACTTATTGGAAATTATCTCTTTCTGAAGAAACTCCTCATCACTGTTAACTACTTGCTCTTCCCTCAGGTGCTGACATTCTGTGTCTTCGTCTGAGCTGGGTTTTGATGCCCCTTTGTTTTAGATTGTCTTTTTTTTTTGCTTGAAAGGAGATGTCCAGCAGAGGCCCTCAGAGCAGCCTGGCATGTTTTGGGAGGGGATGACTCCCTGGCAGCTGTGCAGCCTCTGAGCCCTGATGCTCAGGGCAGCTGTCTGTGGCCACCTGATGTCCCTGGGGGGCTGGGCCTGTGGCAGCCCCTCCCTGAGGGCAGCTGGGTCCCCACACGAGCTGGAGGAATGCTCCCCCAGCCGCTCCCCACCGAGGCTCGGCCCCTCGGTGCCACTGCAGGAGCCCTGAATAGATTTGAAAACTAATTTGCTGCTCAGAGCATCAATAGATGTACGTCACTTGTCCTTTCTGCTGCATTTAATGAGTTTCCAAGGTACTGCAGCCAGTTCCAGAAGGCTGCCATCAAAGGATCTTGGCTTCCATCACAATCCTTGTGCCCCTCAGCGCTCTGCACTTCTCACGTCTCACGTCTCTTATGAATTCAACGCAGAGCACATCATATAATTTCTTGCAAACATCCTTTCCAGACTGTCTCTCCTTTTTTCCTGAATACCTTGAACACAGGGGATGAGAGAGAGGAAGGGCTCTTCCTGCAGTGAGGTGGTGTTAGCTGGAGCCCAGGCAAAATGTGGGTCATGCTAAACGTCCTGTCACTGCTGCTCCCCACGGTCATGACTCCCTCAGTTATTCCCTCCTGGGGCTCACCATAACTGTTCCCTTCTGTTAATCATCCTGAAGCTGGCTTTGGGCATCCCAGCCTCAGCTGTCACCATGTGGGACAACACCTCCATGTGGGTGAGGAGGGAGGGGACGTGCCAGTGCTGCCAGACTGACAGCCAGGGGACAATGGGCACAGCCCTGCAGTGGCAGTTCCAAGGGACAGATCATTAATCCTTAGCTGCATCTGCTGAGATCAATAATTAGGGCTGTTGTTTTGTATAACCCCCCAGATCAACATGGGAATTGCCTTATTGAAGGGGACGTGCAGGCCTGGCTGGCTGGAAAGGCCCCGTGGGGGGATTGCAGAGGAAGGAACACAAAACCCAGGTGCCAACAGTGTGCTGACATGTAAATGAGGTTTCCTGAAGCCTTTAGCAGCTCAAACCTGCCATACACAATGAACCACAAGGGTTCTTGGGTTTTATCTATTTTTGTCACTGCAACAGGGAGGGTTGGAGAGGGTTTCTGGGTGCTGGTCCATGCCTGGTGCAGCAGGGTGGCTGCTGCCAGCATCCCTCTGCTCAAGGCTGCACATGGGAGCCTGTGTGAGCTCCTCTGCATGTTCCTCCTCTCCTTCTGGAAGCAGGTTGTGTTATATTTCCATACATACTTTGTCATAAAAGCCCCTAAATATGATTTTAGTTTGTTTGCATATATTGCAATGAGCAGGAACTCACCTTAGTTGTTTTCCAAATTAATATCCTGCTGCTTTTACTTAACAAGGTGTTTTTTCCAAGCTGAGAACAGTAACGACTCCGAGATTTCTTTTTAAAAAATGCATTTTCTTCTCAGGTTCTTCATATTGAAATCTGTCTTAATTTCAGTTCAGCTAGTGTGTGAAAACACACGGTGTGGCATTATTAGTCCCTGAAGGAATAAAGACAGATGGAGCCCAAAATGGAATTGGCTTTATGATTAATTGAAACCTTCAAGAGTGCAGTGGAGTCAGGTCTTGGTCCTGCCCTGGCAGCACCTGGGGATCAATTCAGTTGGCATGAGGAGCTCAGGGGGAGACATTCAGCTGTCACCTGGCAGAGCCAGCCCCGAGCTGTCCCCTTCTGGTGGGACCTGTGGCTGGAGGAGGGCAGGGTGGCCCAGGTGTAGGCTGGGGGAGGGAGGAATGGTGGCATGTGGGGGTCCTTGTGTGGATGATGTGCTTGGGTAATGAGCTGCTGTTCCTGCCGTGGCTGGGCACAATGGCTCCCGTGTCCCTGCACAGGGAGCTCAGCAGGGAGCAGGGGAATGTTTTGAGGCACACTCTAAAAAACTCAGGAATGTGGAGGTATGGGAGTGGCATGGGGATTTGAGCTCTGCTCCGGGTTCCTTCACCATGTGTGACCTGCACAGTTTCCTCAGGTTTCCCATCCTTGGCTGTGAGAGGGAAGGGAATAATGAAGAAACACCACGTGGTGTTATGTATGGTGGCTTCAGCATTAGTGGATATTACTGGGGTCTGTAGCCACTGACATTTACAGCATTTTCTGCTGGATAGGAGGAGAAAAAGGTGCTGCAGAAAGGAGAGTTCTCCATCGTGTTTTGGGAGCCAGTACTCCCTGGCTTTACTGCTCATAGTGGTGTTTTCATGGTCAGCAAGTCCTGAGCAGCTCTGGAGCTGGGGAGATGCAGCAAGTGAAGGCAAAGTTGCATTGCAAGGGCAAATTCTGGAGCTATGTCTGCACTTCTTTTTGGAAAGGGCATGGAGGGGATGGTCGAGGGCAGTGGTGGCAGCCCCAGGGGATTCCCAGTTTCCCACCTGGTGCTCACTGCTGGTCTGGCCTCTGTGCACAGGCTGTGCTGCCATGGCCCACGTGCCAAAGAGAGGCCTGTGGGTGCCTCCCCCTGAGGCAGCTGAATGGGGCTAAGTGTTGAGAATAATTTAAGGAAGGATTTGGTGTGGGAAGTTGAAATTGGCTGTGGAGATGATGGTTTAAAGTGTGAACGTGGCTGGGGGCCCCCAGCTATGTGTGCTCGGCAGGTGTGTGTGCACTGAACTGGTCTTGCTGGGCAAACTGGATAACAAATAGCATCCATGGGGCCATGAGCTGGGAACAAGGTACAGGGGGCATCTCCCAGATGCAGCCAGGACAGTGTTTTAACAGGCACCAGCACCCCTTCCTGTGGTGCAGTATCAGCCCTCCCAGTTAAGAAGGTGATTGGGACCTTGCTAATTGTCCTGATGAGTGGGAACACTGCTGGAAATGAGCTGATCCTGCAGATCTATGGGGAGCTGAGTTAACTCCTGGGACATCATACCCAGCAGCTCACCAAACATCCAGTGTTCTCTCACTCCAACAAGTGCAGTTTGATTTTTGTTACCCCTGAGCCCCCTAGGATGGCAGCAGGTTTGCTGAGGTAGATTTTGTACAGGGAGGAAGGCTCTGTAGCTGAGCTCTCTCTGCAGGAGCTGGCCAGAAGTCATGGAGAGACACTATGAGGCTGCTGTGGATTTTCTTTTCTTTCCCTGGGGACTCTGGGGATTGCAGATCGGTGGATTGTGGATTAGCGGATCAGGAATTAGAAATGCCTTTTTCATTCTTATGTTACACACTAATGAACTGACAAATTTAATTTCTTTAAATCCAGCTATTTCAGCTGGAATTGGCAAAGTCATCTTCTGTTTCTTCTGGTACCCTGAGAATGGCTGAATCCTGATCTCTCTGGGGTCACATCATCCACATTCACTTCTTTGTCTTCAGCCTGTGGCTGTTCCAGAAGTGCAGAGTGCTCTCTAGGAAGAGCCCATCCCTCATGTGTGGTTGCAGAGTGTCCAGGCGCTGCCAGGGGCTGTGGCTCTCTGCAGCCACGTCTGCCTGTGCCAGTGCAAGGAGGGGAGCTCAGGCCAAGGGGAGAGAGGGGCTGGCAGCAGTCTGGGGGCTCCAGCTTGGCTGTCTGAATCCACTGCTAGCAGCTCAGGTGTCTCTACCAGGCAGACACCCTGTCAAACCCCGTGGCTCTGCCGAGTGCCTCCATGGCACAGCACAGAGTGTTTGCCCAGCTCCAGGTGCGAGGTGTGCTTGGCTTGCATCTGGAGTCAGACTATTCTGAGCTGGAAGGGACCCACCAGGATCACCCAGTCCAGCCCCTGTCCCTGCCCAGACCCCCCAGCAATCCCCCCTGTGCATCCCTGGTGTCCAAAGGCTCCTGGAGCTCTGGCAGCCTCGGGGCCGTGCCCATTCCCTGGGCAGCCTGGGCAGTGCCCAGCACCCTCTGGGGGAGGAACCTTTCCCTGGTGTCCATCCCAAAGCTCCCCTGCAGCCGTTCCCTCCTTCCCTGAGCTCTGCCCTGGGCTCCTCTCTGCAGCTGAACCAGCCCAGTGCCCTCAGCCCTCCTCGGGTGGCCCCTGCAGAGCCTTCCCCAGCCCCGGCCCCTCCTTTGGGCACTCTGGAACAGCTTCAGATCTCTCTGATATTGTGGCACTCAAAACTGTCTCAGAACTCAAGGTGAGGCCAATCCAGTGCAGAACAGAGCAGGACAATCCCCTCCCTTGCCCATGTAGCAATGCTGGGCCTGATGCTCCCAAAAAAGATGAAAGAAAAATCTAATAGATCTTGTTCGCTCGTTCCTGTGAAGGAAGTTGAGATCTTCCCCTGCTCTTTTCCATCCCTCTGTGGGGAGAGTCCTGTTCCTTGGGCAGCCCCTCCACTGTCACAGGCTGGGATTTGGGTGCCACTGGTGGCTGTGCAGGCTGCAGTGGGCTCCATGTGCCCTCCAGGGCTAAGGCAGCACCTCCCTACCCAAGCCCTGTGCCAGGGACAGCAGAGAGCAGAAAAAGGCATTTCTGTCGCTCAAAGCCTAACGGCCTGCGCTGTGGGACCCCGGCGGCGGGGGAAGAGCAGATCCATCATTACCCAGAGCTTTCAATCAGGACTAAACAAAACGGCGCTGGCTCTCCAGAGCAGGCTTTATTCCTGCCTTCTGTGATGCTGAAAGTGGGTCTGCAAGGCGGCCGCCTCACCACGAGCCCCGGCAGAGCCGTGGGCCGGCGGCAGAGCCGCTCCCGCTGCGGGCAGAGCACAGCCCGGGCCATCCCTCACTGCCCCACTGATGGACGGCTCCGGGGCTGTGCCGATAATATCTTGATTAACAATTAGCATGATGGAACCGGGACATACATCTGGTTCCTCGCCCCAAGCCGACAGGTGACGATGGATATATGTTGCCTGGTTGATTGCTGTGCCTTGTTAGAGCCTATTTAGGGTTGATTGAAAAGCAGAGGCTTTGTGTGAGGAGAGACCTTTAATCTCCTGGCAGAGCCAAGTGCGTTTCCCATCAGGAAGCGTTCCTTCTCTGCTGCTTATCTCTAACCCCCCGCTTTAAACCTGAGCCTGGCAGAGACCAAAAGAAAGGCAGGATCAAAACAAAAATAATTGGGATCGCTGGCTTCCGTGGGCAGTCTGAACCTGTTATTCCTACTTATCAGCTAGTTATTCCTATATAACTCTTGCAAGAGACAATTCAGCAGTTGCAGCATCTCCTTGATGAAAAGCACTCCAATAAAATAACCATGGCAACAGTTGCTGAGGGCTGGCATGGTGAGGGACGGACATGTGCTCTCCAAAGGACTCCGGGCCCAACTGCCCTGACAAATGGCCCTGCCGAGCACCAGGAGGTGATGTATGGACAGCTCTGTGTGTTGGCTGTTGTCCTGGTGGGGTCCCAGATGTGCTGGGCATGCAGGCTGCCCCAGTGGACCCAGTTACAAGTCACAATTTGTTAACCATGGGTGTCTTCCCCTCCACATGGAAGGGGAGCTTGTAACCTGAAAGCTGAGGCAGAATCATGTGGACGCTCAATCAGAAAGGAAGGGCCAAGGAGGGGACCTCAGGGAGGGACAGCACCTGTGATCCCAAAGCCATAGAGGATTTCCCAGGGTTTGGATGCTCTGGGAAAGGCTGTGTCTCTCTGCTCTTGGTGCCAGAGACTGGTATCAATAATAAAGACTTGGCATGTCTAATTTCAGAGCAACTTCTTTTTAAACCCATACTAAGACTGTGTTTGATGCTCTGCAGGAGGGGTGACAGAGGCCACGTGGTGTTGCACGTGGAGCAGTTTGGGCATTTGCCTTGAAGAGTTGGCCCTTGGTGCATGGAGGAGCCAGCAGAGCCTGGACTGAGCCTGGAAAGTTTGTGCCAAGAGTCTTTCACCCCTGGCTCATGCCCCCCCCATCCCACCCAGGGGTCCTCTAGGGATCACTATTAGGACCACCCGTGTCCTACTGCCCTCCAAATGCTCTGGTCATAATCTTGGCTGGGGAGCAGCTTATCTTATGGGATGACGGCCTCTCAAGTAGCTTTGTGGGCATCGTGGTGTTTTTGTTAGGCAGTATCCTCTCATTGTTGTCTTCCTTAACTGGACATCTATAAGCCTGAAAAGTAAAAGAAGGAACATTCACCAGAAGAACAGAGGAGCCTGCTGAAAAGCAGCATTTGTACAGATTTCTAGAAAAAGGCTTTTTGTTTTTGTTAGGCAGTATCCTCTCATTGTTGTCTTCCTTAACTGGACATCTATAAGCCTGAAAAGTAAAAGAAGGAACATTCACCAGAAGAACAGAGGAGCCTGCTGAAAAGCAGCATTTGTACAGATTTCTAGAAAAAGGCAGTAAATACTCCACCTCTGCTTAATAATAATAATAGGCAGACTAAGTATCTCTAAAAATATAAAATAACATGGGCCTATTTGGAATAGTCAACATCCTTATCAGCCTGCTGCCATCTCTGCAAACAAGTTTCGCTAGAGATTCTGGGCATGATTTTCAATGGCTCAGAGCAGCTGTAGCTTCTTTGACTTCAGTGAAAAGTCTGAGTGCTTGGCACGGTGGCAAACCAAGCCTCTTCCTTTCTGCTTCAAATTGGGGCTTGATTCTAAGTGAGATGAATTTTCTCCTCCTGATAATTCTGTACATCTGAAGTGATTACAGCTCCGCGTGAGTGCTCTTTTAGGAGATTTCAATGCAGCGTTTTCTTCCGTCTTAAAAAGGTTCCTTCAAGCCTTATGATGCTGGAGAAGGGGGGGAAAAATAAATCCTGGTGGAAGCCGTTACATCTTCCTATGCAGATGAGAGATTAAATTTTGTATTTTTATAAAACACTCACGGGGGCTAAATCGGAAAAGTTCTGTTGAGGCGAGCGGGTTTTGGCTGGTGGGAACGTGCTGCTAAATTCTTATCTGCCGATGGGGAGGCAGAGCAGGGAGTGGTATTATTTGGAGTTCTTAGAGAGTGAGCTTTAATGTTTGCTTAACTCCACTAAAAATAGACGCCACCCTCTTTTCCTAATAGGCGGCATTTGTCACACTTGATTCATTTCCTCTCCCAAACTGAGCTCCTTCATGAATATTCATCTCTACTCCCCAGGAATCTGCCTGTCCTCAGAAGTTGTACTCGCGGCGACCGTGCCGTAACAATGCGAGTCAGGCTTCCAAGGCTCCCGAGTACCTGGCCCGATGCAGCAAAACGCGCTGGTATCAACAGCTCCCATTGATTCCTGCCTCCTCTCGGAGCCGTGATTGCTCGTTATCCCTCTCGATGAGACCCTTAACGAGGCTCCCGTTCCTGTTGTCATAGCAGCGCCGCATCGCCCGGTGTAGCAAAGTCTCCGTGGCTGCTAATTGTGTGATGGGAGGATCAGTTTGGCAGTTTTTCTAGTGGGGATTAGGCCTAAAGGTCCCTTCTGAACTGTGATGAATGCGGCTTCCTTCAGAAGAAACTGAAACTTGGTAGTTAGAGGGGATTTCTGACGAGGGAAGCTTTCCACAGCAGAGAGGGAGAGCAGTCCTCACAGAGCTCTTCCATTCGTGCTCTGCCACTGCTTAAAGCAGGAGGAAGCCAACCAGAAATGCCAAAGGAGGATGTAAAACGGTTGATTCCCTAGTAAGGAAGTCTGTCAGTGCCTCAGACCTTCTAATCTTGGGGAGTCCAGAGCATGTGGAAGGTCCCTGCTACTGTCATTTGCTGCTGGAGTGGGAAAAATCTGCTCGTGCCTGGTGAGTATTGAGGGAGCAGGGATCAGCACTGGTGCCATTGCTCAGCACCACCAAGGAGATTTCAGCCATGTGCTAGAAGAGTTGCTCTGAAGGGTTGCTAGAAGAGAAGGGGTTGCTCTGGCGTTGTGGGTGAGAAATGTGCACAGCAGAAGGAATGATCTCATCACACCTTTGCCCCTGCAAGTCCAGGAGCGCTGCATGGCAGCCACGGTTGGTTAAAGACGGCACAAGAGACAGAAGGATGTTTGCTGCTTGACCCTGAGGAATGATTTATCAGCCAGGATGCTCTTGTTAACTGGCAGGACCTGTGCAAGGCTCAGCATCCCTGTCCTGGTGTGGAACAGCAGCACGGCGTTTGCTGGAGCTGGAGGGCCAGTGGCTGTGTCATCCCCAGGGATGGTGGCTCATCTGCAGGCTTGCTGCTGGCTCAGCATGGAGGCAGGAAGGGCTGCAAACGATTCACTGTTCCCACGTGCCAGGGGATGGGGATCAGCTGTGCCTGCTCCCAGGGCCCTACTCTTGGAATGCAGAGGGCAGATTTGTCCCCTGTGCCTCTCACTGGGCTTATTCCACAGTGCTGAAATGTAGCCAGGGTAATCCGTGACCTAAACGTGGGCATGAATAGTGTTTTTAGAGAATGAAAAGAGAAAAAATAAATCCTCACCCACCTCAATCTCTCTCCTCAAATTAAAAACTCCCCTGGCCAAGCCCTGCAAATGAGTTTTTGTTGTTTGTGCAGTGAGGAGCCAGATTTTTAAAGGCTGGCTTTCAATTTTACAGCCGTTTATTACAGGCATGAATAATTGCTGGCACGGTGCTACCACTGCTGTTGTTTGCTCTTAAGGTTGGGCCAATTACATATGTAAGCCCTTGATTTACAAGCAAAAGCAGAACTAAAGTAGCTTTGTGGCCTACATTTCAAGAATGAGTGATGTGTCCACGGTCAGCTGTGGGTTCCCAAATTTGTGCTGAGAACCACAGAGGTCCATGGCCATAAATGTGTGGCCCAGATTGTCCAGGGCATCCTGTGGCACGGGCTGTCACAGCACAGCGTGAAGGACATAAACAGGGAGCAGCAAGTGAGGCCCGGGAACCTGCCCAGATTCATCCCATGGCAGGAATGCTGAAAGATTGTGCTGCATTTGGGGAATTCACAGTGAACACACAGAAAAGAGAGGGAATTGGAACTGAACATAATGGTTCTGCAAGATGGACTTAAACCAAGCCTGTCCAAGTCCTGCTTCCCAACATGAGAACTGGTCTGTCTCCAGCTCCTCTGGGCACTCTCCCTCTTGGGAGAGGAGAATTACAGAATCCTAGAATGGTTTGGGTTGGAAGGGACCTTAAAGTCCATCCCATTCCACCCCCTGCCATGGACAGGGACACTTCCACTGTCACAGGCTGCTTCAAGCCCCAGTGTCCAACCTGGCCTGGGACACTTCCAGGGATCCAGGGGCAGCCACAGCTTCTCTGGGAACCTTGTGCAAGGGTCTCATTTTCTTCCCAGTATCCCATCTAACTCTGCCCCCATCAGTGTGAAGCCATTCCCCCTCGTCCTGTCACTCCAGGCCCTAGTCCAAAGTCCCTCTCCAGTTCTCCTGGAGCCCTCTAGGCAGTGGAAGGGGCTCTGAGGTTTCCTTAGAGCATTCCATTCTCCACTCCACCTCTTTCAGCCTATCTCCAGAGCAGAGGTGAATCCATGGAATAGCTGCTATCCACTGTGAAACTTAAAAATGGCTGATTGAGATCAAGCAGAGCATTTTTCTTGCTTCTGCACAATAGGCAGAGAATGGAAAGGAGGCAGGTCAGTGTGATGACTATTCTCCATGGGGTGATGGTTTCCAGACATCACCCACAAGTGCTGTGACCTGGACTCTGCATTGCCCAGCATGGGGAAGTGTCACCCTGCTGTACTAGTGCCATTGGGTGCCACCAGCGGTGGGGTGAGGTGGGAGCCAGCCCAGCTGTGCTCCTCCACCCTGGCCTGGTGGCAGGCTGGTGTCCTTGCTGCTGGGAGAGCAGGAAGGGCAGGATGTGAGTAAGGGCAGGAGCAGGCAGGATGTTTGTGGGCGCTGATGTCATTGCCACAAATCAGTTGTGGATGTTGTCAGCGGGAGGCAGCGGCAGCTCAGCTTGGGAAGAGGCCAGCGTGTCATAGCCCAGGGGCTGGCCAGAGGAGCACACTGCGCTCATGTCCTCACTCATCACACAGCACGTGGCTTCTCAGCCCCCTCCTGCAGGGTTTGTGTGGTCAGCTGGAGGCTGTGGCCACCTCCCTGGTGTGCATGGCCTGGGCTCAGTCTGAGTCCTGCTGATGGACCTTGGCTTGGAGATGCTCTGCCCCACCTCAGCACAGGCTGCTCGCACGTGGAGTCACGGCCATCCATCTGGGCAGGAAGCATTGGTGCAGGACCAGTGACTTCTGAAGTGATTTCCTGAAGCTTCTGAATGCAGAGACAGCACCCAGTCCCCACCTGGCAGCCCTGTGGTGTGCACTCTGGCCCTGGCAGACCCGTGGGCAGCAGAGCCATGGGGAGGCACAGCCAGGTTTGTTTACAAGGCTGCAGTCAGCCTGGCTTTTACACCCCAGCAATTACTGGCAAGCCCTGGCTCCTCCTGCGCCTTCGCAGCACATGTGTGAACTCCTGGTTGTGTCACCTCCCTGTCCCCTCCTAGCGGAGTCTAGCAGTGGGAAGTGATCATCACAACTCACATTTGCCTGGCGTATGTCTTTCCACAGTTCCAGAGTGTGGAATGAATTGAACCCGCTTCCTCCTTCACCTTCAAGCTGTTCCTGGATGCAGGCAGCTCAGCTTCCGCAACCACGCTCAGCTCTCGGACCTTTCTTCTGCCCTAGGGATGGAGCTCTTCTCTCCTGCCGGGCAGAACCTGCCTGGATGCTCCCCCTTGAAGAGGTGTTGTTCATCTCACGATCTTTTGGGCTCTTCCTAACCCTTCCCTTGCCAGGCTGAGGCTTTCTGTCCACTCCCTCCTCCACTGTGGCAGAGGAGAGCTTTTTGTCTTTGCCTTCAGGGTCATTAAATCTTAATTAGCACATTGGCTTTCTTTGTCAAGGTATCTGCTCTCTCCATCCATCAGTGATGTAGGGCACACTGCTGACATTCTCTTCTTCCTGCATAATTATCTTATTCCACTGCATCTTTTATGCAGAATCTTCCCTTCTGGAAATGCTCCTCTCCCTGCTTCCACTCTCCCTGAGCACCCAGTTTAGCTCTGGTACCTTCCATGGCCTTGTTTCTTACACCTGCATATGAATCCTTTGAGTTATTCCTGTATTTTATTAACTACCTTAATCATCTTGGCTCTTTGAGAGCTTGATTCAGGCATTCATAAGTGTTTCCTTCACCTTCTCTCTGAAGATTGGATCTGTGTCACCCAGCTTCAGTGCTCCTACACGAGTGTCCACCTGAGCTGGCTATCCAGCCAGGGACAGGGAATCCTCCAATGGGCAAATCATTCCAGCTAAGGCAGGAGTCAAAGGCAGCCCCATCTCCCATTAGACACATCTTTTCTGCTTGCTGCTGCTGACCTTGAATTCCTCAGATGCTTTTCAGAACAGATGCAGCCCCCTTTAGAGTGACCCTAAAGCTCTGAGCAGTGGATTTGCCTCTCTGGGTTAGCCAGGGCAAGTCCCACGGAAAAACAGACACAGGGTCTCCAGGGATGTGCAGACCATAGGTCAGGACATGTTACTGAGGGAGCCCAGGCAGCTTTTGTTGGCTGGATGTCTTAATTGTAGCTGTCTGATGTTAACACAGATGAATCTGACACTTGAAAAGGTTTGGGGAAATGTTTTCTTCTTAATTTGTATTTAAGAAATGTAAAGGTATATAGTGAATGTTTAAAAACTAACAGCAACAGTAATAACAGTAATTATAGGTGGGCACAATTTTCTTTTATCTTTTAACTGAAGTTGCTAGAAAAAATGACTGCTGTGCTGATACTTGGCAGGGACACTGATGTGAGTACCCACTTGTTTCTGAAAAACGCTGTGGGATTTTTAATGACCATCAGCAGCACAACCTTGATTTTTAAATGTCATCCTAAATGTAGCAGTTACAGCCTCCTCTGCCGTGGCATGTGGGTGGGTGAGTAGGGATGAATCAGAAAGCAGAAAGAATTGCTGGTGCTTTCTGTGGCTCCCAAGTTTTCCTCGAGGGCTTCCTACCTAGGAACTGGCTGGAATTATCCGTGGGTTGTGTTGCAGTCCCCGGTCCCGTGGCATCTCCTGCGTTGCTCTCCCCTCTATTAATCCATGATTAAGTCGCTTGATGTAGAATGAGTTCATCAGGTTTCTTCAGGAGCTGGTATTCCACAGGATATCCTCTCTGTTTATCAAAACAAGATTAATGAGAAAAATGTTTCCTAGCTTTTGCAGACGCAGTTTTCCATTCTTCCTCTGGCGGGAAACATTCCCCAGGCTTCACTTTCGGAGCTGAAATCTGTGCTTGGCATTTGCAAGATGGTGATTTGCTTTTGTAAATGGAGCAAAGTCTTGGTTTTGAGTCATGACTCAGTGAAACAAATTTACTTTAATCGACTAAAACGATTCTAATAGCACCATTAAACCCGCTGGGACCGGGAAGAGCCAGAGTGACACGGCAGTGGGGTGGATCCAGAATCTTCCCTGGCCTGCCAAGGAGTGGGACGGGCCGGGATGAGGCTCGGGAGCGATGAGTGGATGGGTGTTTCAGGAGCATCCCCTCCCTCCCGCCGTGGTACCCGGGCGCCGCGGGGCACGGCCGGCAGCCGGGCTGGTGGGAGCGGAGGGAGGCTCCGCTCGGAGCAGCTCTGCCTGCCCGGGGACGGGAGGAGCTGCGAGCAGATGGCAGGGTTAAAATAGGACAGAGCTGCGCCGAGCTGCTGCTGCTGCAAGGGAGAGGAGTGAAATGCCTGTTCTCACACTTCACTTTGTGTCTCGGGAAGAGCTGCGGAGTGCCTGCGCTCCGCTGGCATTCCCAGCAGGAACGCGCCAGGCAAAGGCTTCCTCGGGTTTTTGATATTATTAGCACTTGTCTTAAAGAAAAATCAGCTCAAATGAGCAAGCAAACAAATAAAGCGAGTAACAATGGAAGGGCTCAGCCTCGGGCCCCCTTTAGCATCTCTCAGGATGATTAGTGGGATGTGTCACATCGGCACCGGAGAGCGGGAGCGTTCGGAGCGAGGCTCTTGTGCTGCTTTCAGGCAGCTTTTTGCAGTGTTTTCATCTCACCTAAGGCGTGTGAATAGGTTTTGTTGAAATATCCGAGTGACTTGGCGTGCCTGGAATGATGCCCAGAGTGATTCAGCATGCTCGGGGAGAATTTTGTGCAAAGCTGCCCCACTGCAGGGTCTGAGGGGCTCGTTGGGGATCCTGCAGCAGCAGCAAAGGGCTGGGAAGGACCTTGGGTGTTCTGTCACCATCCTGGGCCACTTCAGATCTGGAGCCAGGAGGGTGGAGGCGTGCAGAGAACGGGAATGTGAGGAAGAGGAGGAGCAGGGAGGCAGGAGCCAGCACTCACACTCGCACCCTGAGGCGGCTGCCAACGCTCCTGGGAGCATTTCAGTCTCCCCGTCTATAAATCAGGGGGTGCTTTGAAGGCTCTGTGATGAACAACATGGGATGAGCTCGAGGCCGTGGTATTAATCCTGCACTATTGTTCTTGTTTCTTGCTGTGTTGGGATTTTTTTAAAAAGAAATCAACACAATTTTTGAGGGCTCTGGCTAAAATGGCACAGAAATAAATGAGTTCTTCTCAGGCTTGGAGAGCATCTCCTCATTTTTATTAATGTAGCCTCTGATGAAACATAGCCCATCCCCCAGCACCGATCCCTGTCTGACCTGCAGTAAATACCAGGCTTTCAGGAATCCATGGGGAGTGTTTTGTAAGTGTGGCACATAGAGCCATAAGGCTGATTTACCCTCAGAAACAAAGCATCAGTTTGGGTGATTGAACACAGGGGGATTTCCTGGGATGCCTTTCTCCATGCACTCTGGAGCACTTGCCTGTACCTACCTAAAGAATCAGTCATTCACCACGCTGAGCTAGAAGAGAGCTCACGCTGCTCCTGTGACCACTGCAGGTGGGACATGAGTCACCTAGTCCAGCCCTTGTGTCACAGAGATGTGAGAAACCCTCAGAGTGGCCTGCACAACCCATCCTTCACCATCAGAACAGAGAAGTGAGGCTGACCTTGATGGTGCTGACATGGGGGATGGCAATCGTCTTGAAAATCCCCAAACCTTTGTATTTTATCATAAAATAGTCTGTGGGTTGTTGACTAAACCCATAGAAGCTGAGCTGTCAGCTCAGGCTGTTGAGGCTGCACCCGCCCTTGCCCTGGTGTTTGTGGGAGCTCCAGGTGTAAATTCCCCCTGGAGTAGCCCAGTGAGGGTCAGTGACAGCGCTGGTGTCCTTGGAACCAGGGGCTCGTGCTGGCACTGAAATACAGCTCAGAGCTGGCAAAGCCAAGGGTCAGGAGAAAAGAAAGGCTCTGGGGGTGTTCTTGGAGGCCTCATTCCTGCTGGGGCAGTGAGATTCCTGCCTGGGCTCGCTTTGGGGCTGTGTGTGATCTCCTATCTGTTTTTGTGGGACCATTTTTCCCTACAGCTATAAATAGAGCCAGTCAGTTTGTTGTTTGTGTGTGTTCAGCAGAACAATCTGGTGTGATTGGTTTTGTTCTGGCACCTGCGATTTTACTGCCAGAGTTGGTGTTCACTCTACTCTGCTCCCTAGAGAGGTGAGGAAGAGGAGGGGACTCAACTCAGTCCCCGTGTTCCCATTGCTTTCTCTGTGCTTTGGGCAACTCCTTGATTCTGCTGACTCACACAAGTGCCCCAGCTTCTGCATCCCACACCTGGAATGCTGGGTCCCAGCTGCAGAGGCTTTCTGCAGCCTACAAGGTGTCTTGCTGCAGCATATTTGTTATTCTGTATTTTTATTTAATTACTTTCTTTTACAGCTCTTTGTACAAATCTAATTATCCATCTGTTACGCTGCATTAGGGCATCACAGCTCCTCAGATTTTTTCCTGTTCTAAACATTTAACTTGCCCTGCCTGGGCTCAGGTGAGCTGGGTCTCCTCCCTGCAGGGCTCCCAGTCAGTCCAGGGCTTCCAGTGGCTCCTGACCACACCAAGCTCTGCACTTGCAGCTCAGCGTTGTGACTGCAAAGGGCCAGGAGCTCGCAGGAGGGAATTCCCACGTCCATGGTGTGGCTGGGAGCAGCATGTTCCCAGTTAAACCCGATGTCACTGTGCTCCCAGGGAGCCTGGGGCTCTCTAATGGGATGTTACAGCCCTCCTGCTTTCAGAGGGGATGCTGGAGGGCTCACAAGAAGCTTGCCCTCTCTCTTGCGTGGGACACAGATATGTGGTTGGAAGCGAAGCCAAGGTTCCCCCAGCTTTCCCCAGGTGCCTTCCATGCTGTTCCTCCATCTCTGGGATGATTCATGCTCCCAGCTTTGGGTATCACATGAGCCCATCAGAATCACAGAGCCACGTACTCAGCTCCAATTTCTTCTCTGCAGTTCTGTTCTCCTCTTAGCAACAAATACTCCATAACCTAATTGCTCATTAAAGGCTGTGCTGTGTCCCTGTAATCCAGGATGTCACAGGCAGCCGTGGTGCTCTCCCAGGGACGCCGCTGCTCCCCCGCCACGGCGGCGAGCGCCTGGCTTGGTAGAAAGTGAGAAGGCAGCATTGCATTGAAGTGGAGATTTTCATCTTCTTGGGGATTTTTTTATATCTCTCCTATATTCTGGGCTTTTGAACATCTAACATCTCTTTTATGCTTCACATCTTTCATATGAAATTGTTGTATTGTGTTGCCTAGTGAAACCTAGTTTTCCTTTTGTCAGGTTTTCCCCCCTCACCCCTACTTTCTTCTCCACTGTATTTTGATCGGTGTAACGACTTAGGGCTCCATTTTTCTAGGTGGTTTTTAATCTCCTTAAGTCGCATCTCTGAAGGCCTTTGTCTGTGATAAACTCAGTTCTGAGCTGGTGCTTGGAGAAGAGGATTTTTAGGCCAGTTCTGCTGCATGAGGCCCTTGGGGGAGGCTTTGGGGGTGACTGTGCTTCATTCCTCCTCCTTCTCCCTCCAATAGTCACAGGCAGCCTTGGTGACATTGGGGTTGTTTTATTATTATCCTGTAGCTCATATTGTGCATGCAAATTTCCTTTTCCATAGCTTGGGACTGTGGAAAGCCTCAGTTAAATGTGTGTTCTGTAAGGGATTCACCTACCCTGGGCTTAAGTGTCATTTCCTGGCAGAGCCAGGGGGTCATTTTGGAAGGTGAGGAGGCTGCAGGGCTGTTGATATGGAGTTGTGCCAGTTATTCTCTCTTAGGAAGGAAGCTAGGAAGTTTGGAAGGAGATGTGGATACCTGGGAAGTCATGGAATCAGAGCCATCTGGCTCACTGCAGCTGCTCCATGGCCATTTCCCACAGGAATAGTTCATAGCCAGAGCTTGGAATGCAGAAGGAAGCCGTGTTCTCCTTATGTGTCGCTTCTCACTTGAACTGTTTGAATGCTTTTATTTTATTTATTCTTAAACCTGCAGTCTGAAATCCAGTCATGCAAGTATTAACGAGCTGCTGATCACCCTGCCTCTCTTTTCTGCCCTTGTTCAGTCTCAGATTTACAGCTCTAGTTCGGGCTGGAATTACTGACACTGTAATGATCTGTTTTATCTCTCTATCTATTATTTGTCAAATAATTTTAACATGACTGTGCTTACAAGAGCTGTCAGAAACCCTCCAAACACTGAGAAGGATGAAGAAGTCATTGGCCTTTTCAAGTGTGACCCTGGTTGTGTTGCTTTGTTTCCAGGGCTCACGGAAATGACCTTTTCTATTGCCTGTCAAAGTGTGACCCAGGTGTGAGGGTTTGAGAGCCCCAGGAGCCAGACAAGGCACATTTCAGCCCTGTTGGTTTGCTCTTGTTTTCTCCATTAACAGATTTTGGACTGAAAACCAGGGAGGGGAAGGGAAAGAGGGGGAGGGCAAGGTAAGCAATGCTGCTGTGCTGCCTATTTCTGATCCTCAGGTTACAGCACAAGCTAAATAGACTACACTAAATTTTTTAGGCTGTTTCACAGACTTACAGACTTTGATCCCTGGCTTTGATTTCCCAGGTGGCACTGCAGAGGTTGGTTCTGAGCAGAGAAGAGACCCATTAAGCCCCTTCTAGCCCGGTGATTATCATGCCTTTGCACCAGCACTGGGGCTTTCATCAGAGCTCAGCTCTGCAGCCTCTGTGCCTGGGGAGATGCCAGGGCAGGAGGAGCGTTGTGCCAGCCCAGGCAGGGGCAGCCCCTCCATCCCACTCCCTTCCACACCCCTGCTTGGTCCTTCCCCACCTGGTTTCAGTAGGATGCCCAGGAGAGGAGGTCACCCATTCTTTCCCAAGGTCTCATGCAGTTTCTGCAACAAGCAGGCCATGAAATAAATATTCTCTGTGTGTCCTTGTCAGAGCAGTAGAGATGAGGGCATTTGCCTGCCTGCCCTGCTCTGTGCCTCCAAGTCTCCAGGTCCCTCTGCACCACTTGGCTTGCTTTCTTTTTTTTTTTTTTAATTTAAATCTAATTTTGCTGCCTTATTGTAAGTTCCCACCTAACTCCAGAGCTGCTGTCGCCTCAGGGCTGTGTTGCTGCTTTTCAGTCTTCCCACACCCGTGTGTGCAGTCTGCAAAAACTTTGAGAAGTCTCTCCTAAATTTGTGCTCTTGGGGTCATCCTAGGAGGAGTGGAACAAGGGTGTCTCTTAGCAGAGAGTAATCTTGAAGAACCCCTTCGTCTGCAAAGTGGAAACTGCTTCCATGCCAGGAGTTGCCAGTGAAAATGCACAGAACGTGGGCAGCATGGCTGGGAGGCACAAGGAGCTGAGATGTGCAGCAAGGGCCACATCTAGAGGGGATGTGCTGTGACCCCACAGCCAGGCTGGGCCCCCCAGGGCACACTGGGGCTGTTCAGCACACAGGGCTCTCTTCTGGGAAGCCGCATGGGGCTTGTGTTGAGTCCCTGCAGCCTGTAGCTGTTCCTCCCCCGGGATGGGGGCTGGTTAATCTCATCAGTGCAGCACACCCAAACCTCTGCCGTCACTGCAGCATTATGGGATGTCACCATAGGCTGGCCCAGCCCCGTCCCAGCCTCAGACTCCTGTTTCAGTGAATTTTGTTGCAGATGCCACCATCCTGTCTCCATTAACAGATTAGCACAGCTGAATTTCCCATGTGAGCTCTCCACAGTCTGTCTCATTGTGTTTATTTTGTTCAGGCTGCTTTTCCCTGGGCTTGACAGTGTAATTTGTACAGATCTCTGCTGAGTTTTCCAAACCTTCAAACAAGCTTTTTTGTTAGCTTGAAGCCAGGACCATTGATAGCAGCGACCGAGCAACAGGAGCATTGAGAAGCGAGCGGCACACCCACCAGCCAGGAAGGCTCCCTCACCTCCCAGGCTGCTCCTTGGCAAAAGCTCCATGGTTCAGAGATTTTAATTAGATCAAATCCTCCAGGTGACCAGCCAAGTATTAAAGGCATACCAATTTCTCAGTTGTGTCTCTTGCTGTAAGAGTTTTTATTATTTATTTTAGAAAGATGTGACAAAAGAGCTTGGATATCCCAAATATGCCGTTCTCCTTGAATGGCACCAGGAGGTCTCCAGCCCAGGGGATTGTCCTTTCAGTGCACTTCTACTCAGCAAAGTGCCTTCCTGCAAGCTGCTTCTGCACTTGCTCTGGTCTCCATTGCCCAGAGGGACTTGCACATGAAATGGGATCAGGTTTTTGGACCACATGCTGTTAGGGCCATGGCTGTGGCTGCAGGTTTGGCTGGAGATGAATGAGAGCCCCAGCTGTTAGCTGGGCCTTGGGCTCAGGAGTGGCCTGGAGACAGGTGAAGTTTTAGGGCTTGTGCTGTTTGCCTCTGTTGACTCCCTAAATCAGTCCCCAGCCCATTCAGAGATGCCATCTTTGGCAATCCATTCAGAGATGGATCATTGCACAACATATTGGGGTGGAAAATTGCATCCTGCTTTTGCAGGAGGAGACTCTTCTGCACCTCCTGGCATGGGGAGGTTGGGGATGGGCTCCTCATGGTGGATGTGTCAGGTCCCACCTGACCCAGGCACTGCAGAAGCTGGTTTGCTTCCAGGGATGCTGCAGGGCTGGTACATGGGGGTCTGAGAATTGTGCTGCAAAAATCTCATTAGCAGGAGGATCCTGGAGCTCCTGGGTTTGTTCTTTCTCTCTCCTGCCCTGTCTGGGTAGGGTCACAGATGCCCCCACCTTGGCAGGGTGCCTGTGCCATGGCTGTGCCTGGATGTCTGCTGCAGCAAGCAGGTGAGGAAGGAGAAATCAAGGGTGGCTTTCAACAAATGCCCTTTTCCTGCCCTGAGGTGAGCCTGGTATTGCCAGCTGGGAAGTCCCACACCAGATTTGCTCTGAGCAATGGTTTTAACTCCAAGCTGCTCCTTGCCCAGCTCCATTTGTCTCTGGTTTTGTTTCTTTATGACCCTGCCTGCCTCTGTGTCTCTTATTTCCTGGAGGGGCTGGGCCATGGCTGCTGCAGCAGCTCCCTGGGAGCAGTGGGTGCTGTAGCAGGGCCATGACCTCTGTCTGGCACGGTGCAATTGCTGCTGCAGAGCCCAGCAAAGGCTGGAGAGTGGAGCTGCTCCTGGAGTGGGAGAGCTCTGGGATCAGACAGCTGGCACACTGTGCCCTGACTGCGAAAGCCCTGCCAAGGAGGGAGCCTGCAGTGTCTGATGGCTCCACCACCTTCCAAGATGCATTGGAAGTGGGCTTGCAATGTGTCAGCGTGGATGGGAGGAATGGTCTGTGTGTCTGTGTGTCTGTCTGTCCCTGGGCAGCTGCTGACATCCTGACCTGAGGTTTCAGCCTGTCCTGGCAGGCAGGAGGATGGATTTATCCACAGTAGTCCTTGGAGAGGAGCTCTTGCTGTGAGAGGTGTGTGGGTGATCAGCATGCTGGCAGCAAGCGAGGAGAGGGGGAAGCAGGAACTGGAATATGAAGGCTCTTCAGGAGCTCTTCAGGATTGGATGTCATGTGGAGTGAGAGGATTCATGGAACCAGGGAGCCACAGGGGAGAGATCCTTGCCAGGGGAAGCCAGGTGGGATGGGGGGTATGGTGGGAAGGCCCAGGTGACCCAGTGTGCCCTCCCCACCCCCGCTGCCTTCATTTCAGGTGTGTTTGAGGTGGCTGCACAATTTGTACCTTCTCCATAACCATGAGCCAGCTTTGGTGGGAGCTGGGGGATTTTGTTTTGGGATCAGCCTGGATTGACCCTTGTTCATGTCCACTGTGAGGTGGGAATATAATTAAATAGAACCATTGAAGTTGGAAAATCCCTCCCAGAGCATCGAGTCCAAACTGTGCCTGATCCCCACCCTGTCCCCAGCCCAGAGCACTCGGTGCCACCTCCAGCCCTTCCTGGGCACCTCCAGGGATGGGGACTCCAAACCCCCCTGGGCAGCCCCTCCCAATCCCTGAGCCCCCTTTCCATGGGGAAATTCCTCCTGGTGCCCACCCTGAGCCTGCCCTGGCCCAGCCTGAGGCCGTTCCCTCTGCTCCTGTCCCTGTTCCCTGGAGCACAGCCCGGCCCCCCCGGCTGTGCCCTCCTGGCAGGAGCTGTGCAGAGCCACAAGGGCCCCTGAGCCTCCTTTGCTCCAGGCTGAGCCCCTGCCCAGCTCCCTCAGCCTCTCCTGGGGCTCCAGCCCCTTCCCAGCTCCGTTCCCTGCCCTGGACACGCTCCAGCCCCTCCAGGGCTCTCTGGCCATGAGGGCCCAGAACAGGACACAGCCCTCGAGGTGTGGCCTCAGCAGTGCTAGCACAGGGGACAATCACTGTCCTGGTCCTGCTGCCACCCCAATGCTGCCACAAGCCAGACCAGGGTGTCTCCCACCTTGCTGTGCCCCGCTCTGCTGGTGACCTGCCTTTTGCTTTCATCCCTGCAGCAACCCCAAAGTGCAGATCGAAGCCATCGAGGGGGGTGCCCTGCAGAAGCTCCTGGTTATCCTGGCCACAGAACAGCCCCTGGCTGTCAGGAAGAAGGTGAGGAGTGGGACTGCACCTCTGGGCAAAACTGGGATCGTGCTGAGCTCTGCGTAAACACCCTCAGGACATCAGGGACATCTGGACAGTGTGGGACCCCACTCTGTGTGGGCTTCACTCCCAGGGGTGCAGAAGGAGGGCCCTGGGTACCAAACCACCCCAGCAGCACTGGTGGAGCCTGCACTCCCCTGACTCTGTGGGTGTCCCCCAGTGCCTGCAGTGGCACTCACAGTGGCTCTGCCAGCCTGTGGGGACAGCACAGTGACACAGCTCCTGGGGGGCACAGGCGAGGGTCGTCACAGCAGCACAGCCATCACAGGCTGACAAACACAGGAGCTGACGTTTGAGGAGCTAATTGCTGCAGCCAGCCCTGTGTCCTGCCTTTGGCAGAGACTTTGGAGCAAGGAGCAGCACCAAGAGCCCCAAGCCAAATGTGCAGTGCTGTCCATCGGGCTGGGGGCTTCCTCGCCCCCTCCCTCCCTCCCTGCTGTATTCCCTGGAGCATGAGATCCCATTACCCTCACTTTAGTGTGTGATGCCACCTCTGTAACACCACCTGGCTGCTTCCAAACCCCAGCCCTGTTTTCCACAGGGACTTCCTGCATGAGGGGTCCAGCAGGGTGGGGAGACCACTGGCTCTTCCATTCACCTGTAATGAGCTCCCTAAAATATGTTCCCCTTTAACTCTGGTAAGAGTTTTCCAGCAAATGAAAGGCAAAGAAAGCTGTGGAACCCTGTTGCATTTGGCCATGGATGTGAGGAGATCCCACCGGATGCTCCATGCTCAGAAACTCCTCCCAGGAGTGCCCGTGGCTCAACTCAGAGCTCCTTTTGGGGTGGGGAGGGATGGCTGGGCTGCAGGGGCTCTCACAGCTCTGCTGTGAACCAGAATAGTTCATTCCAGTGAACCTGAGTGCATCGTGCTGGCAGCCCCTGCAGAAATGAGAGGGGTGGGCTCAGTATTGTCCACGTTCACACACATCTCTACAAGACCCTCCAAGGGTTGAAATCCTCTTTTCCAGGAGGACAGAGGCTTTAATTCCCAGTTCCCGTGCTGTGTGCAGTGTCCTGTGTCTCCAGACTGGATCCCAAGGCCAGGCTGGTGGCCCAGCCCGTTCCTGCACAGGGCAGCAGCCCCGGGCTCCCGCTCCTATGGTTTTTCCGCCCCGGTGCTCGCAGCCCTGCACGGCAGCGAGGCCAAAAGTGCATTCCTTCCCTCCGCCGTCCCCTGGCCTACGATTCAAAAGGGAGATAGCAGCATCTCAAATTCACCAGCAGCAACGCGGAAAATGGAAAATAGAAACAAACGGGAGCGGGGAAGACGCGGCTGTCAGCTCGGATCTGTCCGTGCGGAGCGGCCCGGCCCGGCCGCGTGTGGGGAGCGGGGCAGGCCGCGGCGAGCAGCGCGTCCCCTGCCCCGGGCGGCGCGGCCGTCCCTGCGCTGGCAGAGCAGCCGGGGTGACAGCAGCACTGGGCTGGCCCCTCATTGCCGCCTCGGCTCCGAGCCAAGCCCCTGCGGCACCGCGGGTGCTGGGCTCTGGCTGGCGGCTGTGGGGCTGCACCCTGACACGGCCTGGGCCGGGGGACGTCGTGGCCTTGTCCTCTGACTGTGGGGTTGTGGGGACATCACCCCTGGCATCCAAATCACCTCGTAGGGATCAGGCTCTGCTGGGTGGTGCTGTACACTCCTCAGCCCACTGTGGGGGTGAACATGGAGAAGGGGCTGGCCACAGGCGCCTCAGTGACAGCCCAGACTGGGGTTTGATGAAGTACCCACGATTTGGCAGCCTCACAGTGCTGGGGAGGATTGGGATTGCAAACAGGACTGCTGGAGATGTCCCTCAGCAAGGAGAGGTTGGGATGCATTTTCCTTGGGGAGCGTGTTTCTGCTGTCCCCTTGGGGTGCCATCAAGAGGGGCCATGCGACATGGGGTGGCCATGGCCACCTTGCTGATTGCCCTCTCTTTCTCCACCAGGCTCTCTTTGCTTTGTCCTCTATGCTGAGGCACTTCCCCTATGCCCAGCAGCAGTTCCTCAAGCTGGGCGGCCTCCAGGTGCTCAGAAGCCTCTTCTGGCAGAAGGGGATGGAGCCCCTCCATGTCCGTGTGGTGACACTGCTCTATGACCTCATAATGGAGAAGGTGAGACCTGGGGTGGCACTGGCCAGGCACTCCTCACCTTGGTCCCCAAACCCAGCCAGGCCTGAAAATCCTCACGGGACAAGGATGAAGAGGAGCCAGGCCAGCATCAGTGGGGATGAGTCCCCTTCAGCCCCTTGGCCAACACCACACCAGTGCCTGGGGAAACCTAGAGGAGCTGAAACCTTTGTTTGCCTTCAAGTCACTGCCACCATTTCCTCCTGAGGGTGTTTAAACAGCAGGACACAGAGGACACAAGTAGGGAATGCTGGCCCTGGGCTGTGGTGTCCAGCCAAGGCCAGGGGCCAGGCCAGCTCTGCTGTGTCCCTGCCTGCCAGAGAGCCCTTTGCCGGCTGCACGTGCCTCCCTGGAGCCCAGCCTGCCACATTCCGTGTTTTATTTTCAAATACCCTGGATTACTGCTGTAAGTGTCAGTTTAAAGCCTGTCTTTCCTTGCCATGGCTTGTTGTTCAGTCTGTGTGTTTCCCTGACTCCAGAGAATGAGAATTAAATCCACTCTGGCTCGGTTTATGGCCAATTTGCCCTGCGGATTATGGCTGCTCTAATACCTGGGTTGCAGGCACGGCAGAGCAGCACCTCTCTGTTAAATCAGTTATTTTCCAGGAGACTTTGTAAAGGTGCAAATTATTTTAGCAGGTCTGAAATCTTATCAGGTGCTGACTCTAACATGATCCTGTCAGCTCCATGGGAAAGGAGCAGACAAGGGCATTTTGACTCAAACCATTCCCATTTGATCCTGCTGCCCATTTCCCAGCTCTCCCCTCCGGCAGCCCCATCTGTTCCTACCTCCGTGGGTCTGGGGCAAGCACAGCCTGGCAGATTCTCGGGTTTATGTTAAAACAACGATTTTTAGCTGCTCTTTGGATTGGGAATGCTGTACCCTGGGTGCTGGGGGGCTGCTCCAAGCTGGGGTGGCAGGTTTGGGTTGGGCTGGGTGACTGTCAGATGGATTGGTTTGGAATCGTAAAGCACCCTGGCAGCTCTCAGTGCAAAACAGGAGTCAGTGAGGCTCTGAATGCCTCCTCCTGCCACATTCCTTCCTTTTCACCCCAAATCCTGCCTGCACTTCAGCAGGCAGCTCTCAAGAGGACCAGGAGAGGGGAGGTCTTGGTGTTGTCCTTCCAAGTCCCTGTCTGGAAATAGCAAGCTATCAACAGGCTCTCCACCAAAGGGCTCACAGGGTGGTGTGGGGGAGTTTCCCCTCCTCCCTCTGGACCCCTTGCCCCCCTGGGCTGGTCTCTCTTGCTGTAAGGGATCCAGCCCCCTGCAGAATTTCAGTACTGGAGTTTTCTGGACCAGGCTAGCAGGGGTAGGTCTGGCTGTGGCTGGAGGAGACTGAGATCCCATCTCTGGAAGGAGCAGCATGGAGCCAAGTAATGATGTTCATTAGGTGCTCCAGGCACCTGTCAGCAGGAAAAAGCACCAGACCAAAGACTTTTCAAGTCTTGATGAGCTTCCTGCCTCTGAGTCCCCTCCCAGGCTGTGTGACACAGAAACCCCCAGTCCCTGGGAGTTTTCCAGGGTGGAAAAACAGCCCCTGTGGCCAGGGAGCCAGGACACAACCTCAGTCTGGTCTTCTGTGGCAAGTCCCCATCCATAGCAGGTGGTACAGGACATGCATCCTCCTCTACTGTGTCACCTCCTGGGAGCAGTTCCTCTCTGACAGGGACATTAATCTGTGTTCCACCACTTCCCACAGATGCTGCTTGAGGACTCCCAGCACGGAGAGCAGATGGAGGAGAAAATCCAGCAGTACCAGCAGGTCAGGCTGGTGCCGGCGGTGGTGGAGCAGGGCTGGTGTGCCCTGGTGCCCAATCTGCTGGCCATGCCCGAGCACGACACCCGTGAGAAGGTCCTCAAGCTGGTGGGGGTCCTGGTGGCCTTCTGCAGGGAGCACTACCGGGGGGACCCTGCCCTGGGCACCACCCTCAGCCTCCTGCGCAGCGAGTACGAGGAGCTGGCGGCTGAGGAGCAGAGGGAAGGGGACAAGGATGGCTACTTCAGGGAGCTCCTGGCCTCTATTAACACCATCATCCAGGAACTGAGGTGAAACTGGGGGTTCTGTCCAATTCCAGGGAATTCAGGGTGACAGCAAGTTTGGATGGCCAGACTTTTCATTGCAGGTGCACTTTGGAATAAACTGCTGGACTAAATGAGATCCCACACTGTGTGCCAACAACTTTGTTATTAAAATACATTGGGGTGTGGGGAATGTCTTGTTTTCATGGCATATGCTGGAAGAACGGAGGTGCACGGTGGAGGGAACAAGCTGGGGGCTCAGCTGAGGAATTTGGGATTTGCAGAAAGGGAACAAGTGGTGTTCCTGTGGGGGCCGTGCTTGTGTCACTCCCAGGAGGGGATGTTTGAATCCCTGCACTTCCTCCAGGCCTGGCAGAGCCCAGCTGGTTCCTTCCATTCCCCAGCCCTTGCAGGGCTCTGCCACCACCAAGGATGGGCACAAATGCCACCAGACCCATTCCCACCTGTGACCCTGGAACCACCAGGCTTTGTGCTCAAATATTTGAGGCTCCCTTGTACAGTGTGTCACTTGTCACTGTTAAGTAGCAGGGCTAATTATAACTAATTTTTGATCTTTCTCTTTTTGGGGTTTCAGGCTGTTTTGCTGGCATTAATTTTTTTTTTCCCTATTTTTATCTGAAATGCATTTCCCAGCCAGCCTTGCCAAGGCTTTGCTTTGTAGGTTAAAAAAAAAAAAAATCTGATGGTAACAGCCAGGACAACCATGGGAAGGGGCTTTTCTGCTGGAAACCCAAGCCTCTGGAGTGATGCCAGGTGAATCAGGGATCCAGCAGAACTGGAGGGGATCAGCACAGGGATTTCTCAGCCCCTGCCTAGCTTTGTCACTGTGTCAGAGCTGGATTTAAGATGGGGATTGTCTAACACCTCCTTAGGGAATGAGTCAGGGAGAAAACCACCAGCAGCCCTCCCTGTCCAACCCCAAAGCCAAAACCCCACTTGCTCTTCCTTAAAGTCTTAAACCTGTCAAGTTTTTGAGCAGGGGCTCACTGGGGGTGCCTGTGCTGGCCCTGGGGATGGAAAGGTGCCCACGGGCCTCCAGGGCAGCTCAGGAGGGAGCAGGTGGTGGCTCCTGGTCAGTGCCACTCGCTGCCAGCCCTGGGATGGCCCCTGTGGCCTGGGATGGCAGCAGGAAGTGCCCAGGAAGGTCCTGGTGACCCCCTCGTGCTGTTTCCCACCCACCGGCAGAGTGACACAGCCAAGGACATGGAACACTCAAAGGAGGCCAAAATATGATAACAAATAACAATTTCCTGGCAGTGCTGCTCCTGAGGCGCTGGGCCCTGGCAGGGCACTCTTGGGGCAGAGGCTGTGTGAGGTCTTGGGCAGTGCTGGCATCAGGGACCCCACACCCACACCCTGTGTACCCCTGCCCAAAGGGCTCCAGGCTCTGCAGGGGGGTCAGGAGCCCAAAGAGGGGTGGCCAGAGGGAACCCCTGGGTTGTAGCCACTCCCTCTCTGCAGCTCCTGCAGGTCTCAGGGTCCAGTCCAAGCAGTGGGACTGCAGCTGGGTGGTGGCCTGGGGAGGTGGTGACAGCCATGGAACCTTGGGGGGCACCGAGAGCTCCGCCATGGGCAGCCATGGCCAAGGCTCAGCCTTGGGGGCTGCAGCCCATTCCTCTGTGTGCGTGGCCATGTGTCCCCAGAGGGTCACAGAGAAGTGCAGGCGAGCCCTGGGCTGCTTTCCCTGGCCATAAACGCCAGCCCAGGCCGGTGTCCCCACTAATGACAGCTTTGTGCCCCAAATGGTGCTGCTGGTCCACAGCCCGGGGTAATGACAGGGCTGCTGCAGCTGCCTGGTCCTCCCCCGGCAGGGCCAGGGCCGAGCCAGTCCTGCCCCAGCGCCTGTGCAGAGCCAGCCCCACTGGGCTGGGAATCCCCCAAATTCCTGTAGGCATGGAGCAAGGCAGGGCTGGAGCGGCCCCAGGGGTGGGGGATCCTGGAGCAGATGGAAACCTTGGATAGGGCTCACCAGACCCCCTCCCAGTGCAGGTCTGGGATGAGCACTTCTGTACTTAATTCTGGAGCTAACAGGGCCCTCCCATTGCTCCAGCTTCAAGAGGGCATCAAGCGTTAAGCGCCGCAGTCACACAAGTGGCCAGGCCAGGACCTGCTCCCACTCCTTCCCCCTGCACCCACTGGAGCATCAGGAGGGCTGTGCTGGCCCAGCCTGAGCTCTCGGAACCCTGGCACCCTTTAGGCAGGGAGTGGCTCAGAGCAGAGCCCACGGGCTGTGTCTCCCTCGGACACTCCCCAGCCCTCACCATCCGCAGCACAGGCGAGGCCTGAGCCCTCAGCACTGGAGCAGCTGATGTGCCTTAATGGATTTTTCCTTTTCTCACCCCTTTGTTGGGGTTTTGAATGCACTCGTCCCTCCTCACCCTCTCTGCTCTCTCCTCAATTTTGTGTTTGAGGTTTGGCTGCCGTGGTTTGGACCCAGCACCCGTTTAAGCAAACGCAGCTCGGGGTGCCCCGCTCCCCTCTGACACATCCCAAAGGCGCTGGGAGCAGGCAGAGCTCGGAGAGGGAAGGCGCTCATTAACGGCCATTAAATCGTGGCACGGAAACTTCACACACAATTAAAGCGGCATAAATTCAACGTGGCTCCATTCACCGCGGAATTGAATTAAGAGCACTTGAAATCTGGAATAAGACGTATCTCCTGAGGATTTAATGTGGTTTCACTAATACACTTTAGAAGATAATGTGGGTTCATCTTCCTGAGATCCCTGCACTGCCAGGTCTGCCGGGCTCTGGCACGGACCCAGCAAAGCTGCTGCCCCATTGCGCTGCAAAAAAAGCCCAAACCAAAACATCTTCAAATCACTGCAAAAACACCCCAAAACCCCTCTAGCAAGTACTCCGGCGTGTTCCAGGCGGTGCCTGGGCAGCAGCCATGGGGAGCTGGCGGGTAGGGAAATCCCACAGCCCTTCCCTGCCCAAAGCCACGGCGGGTCCCCCCATCTCCACGGAGGGCAGGGAATTGGGAAGGTGGGGTTCGGCTCCTCGCTCACCGCCGGGGGAAAGCGGCGGGAGCACCCCCGGAGCTCTCCCCGCCCGTTCGCTCCCTCCCGAGCCGAGCATCGTCCTCCGGCAGCGAGAGCGACAGCACGAGCCCTTCCCTAGCGCTTAATTACATGGAGCAGTAATTACTGTAATTCTCTCCAATTGGCTCCCTAATAAAGTCACAGCTTCGCTGGCGGCTGGACCCCCTCGCCGAGCCGCGGCTTCAGCGCCGCTTTCACACGCAGGGCTGGAATTCCCTGACACGGGATCGGCGATTTTGGGTTTTGTACTCCTGAACCACCTGGGTCTGGGGCTGGTGCCGAACAACCCGGAGGGGCCGGAGGCACCGGGACCGGGGCTGGAGTCGCTCCGGGATGAGGAACTGCCCTGCCCTGCCCCGGCTCGGGGTTCTTCTGCCCCGCTCCGGCCCCAGGATCCGCCGCTCCCCCGCCCCGGTGTCACCACCACGTCCCCAGCTAAACTGGGAAACTGGGATTTCATGACACAAAATCCCCCCTCTTCTAAGGGGACAGGCATTTTCTCCCCTCCAGCCGCTACTGCTGCACTTCTGAACGGAGCGATTAAGTGTTACACCGATAATGATTCACCTCGATGCCCTTCTCTGCTCCAAACCCAAACGCAATTCCCAGAGGAGCAATTCTGGGGCGCAAGGGAAATGTGAGCTGAGGTTTTTCGGCCTCATGTCCCCATGGCGTTCCTGCTGCTCCTGCACCCCCTGGGGCTGTAGCTCTCACCAGGGGAACCACTTTTAATTTCTTGATACTCAGTGTTTGTAGCATAAATTAAACGAAGATGTATTTAAAAGATAAATAAGTGTAAACTTGTCTGTACATCTTAATAAGGGTTATTTTTTAAAGCACGTTAATAGATTGTACTGGTGGGAGGCATTGGATGTACTCCCTAAACAGCTCAGGGAATGTCACCTTTAAGACAATACCAGGGAAAAAAAAAACCCTATATTGTAAAAATTCAGTTAATAATTATCTCTAAAATAAGACCTATAGCCTGTTAACCCCCGAATGGCAGTGGAGCACCGCTCCCTCTCCGAGCCTGTTTACTTGTTAAGGGTGTATGAAAATATCCTATCATTCCACTGTTTAATAGCTGTACTCAAGAGGCTAAAATGCTTGAAAACATAATACATTTGGCAAAAATATCTCAAAAACTATTTAGCTTAATTATGATCAGCATTACAGTAACATGACAGCAATAACCTTAATACAGTAAATTATGAGCTGATTGAGATAAATAAAATTATAACATTTCAGTGCCAAGGTTCAGCTCTAAAATGGAGCTGCATTTCAGACATTGACTCCAGCCCAGGCTTTTCCAGCTCCACAGGAACAGGCACCGCGGTGCTGCCCCGTGCAGGCACCGCTTCCCTGCACTCGACTCGACTGGGACGTGTGAAACACGCTGAAATTCATAAAATTTAAATAAGACAGTGAAATTATACCTTGTAGCTATAGTTATCACAAATAATGTACAGTCTAAATTGCAGCCTGAGCAAACACGATTTCCTGGGTGCCTCTGGAAGCCCAAGGCGGGATGCAGAGCAATTATGAGGAATGAGCACAAAGCTGATTTGCATCTGAATGGCGAGGGGGGGGCGATGGGCGGGCTGGGCCCAGCTCCATTCACAGCACCACAATGCACCAGCTGGGAAAAGCAACTTTATTAGTGTCCCGCAGCAAAATACATTAGTAATTTGTAACCAGGCATTACAATTCCCGTCCGTGTCACGGGGAGCGATCGGCCGCCCACGCCGGGGGAGGTTTCCGCAGGGATCGGCCCCGGGGGCTCCCCCGGCTCCGGAGGGAGCGGTGCCAGGAGCACAAGGGAACCCCAGAGGGCTCCGGGGCAGCCCAGGAAAAGCAGCATCACGGCCCCAGGGCACCACTGAGCCCAGCTCCAAACACGATCCCCAGCAAAGCCTGGCCCAGGCACGGGTGTAGCGTTTTTCCAGCTGTTTTCCAGTTGTGCTCACACAGCCAGTGGCTGTTGTAATTTCAAACTCCTCTGATCTTGCTCCCTCTCCACCCCCACAGCAGAGATACACTATCACATACAATACTTTCATTAATTTTTTTTGAGTAAAAAATCTATTTTTTTTCTCTTGATCACCATGATAAACTGAGTCTCTGAGTATCATGATCCACTATTAGTGTTAACCGTTAGTGTTACTGTAAAATCCTCTTTGGTTATAGAATATTTCATTTAAAGCAAGATTATAAAAAACAGTTTCCAGCTAGAAATCCACCCCTGTAATCTAAAAGCCATCTAAATTACCACACTTCTGCAGGCTGAAGATATACTGATAGGACTTAGAAATTTAAGTATCTCCCCAGGTAATCTAAACAAAGTTATCAAAATTATATTAAGTAAATACATTTGGAGGAATAGTAAATTTTTGAAAAATCCTTAGGGTATTAAAAGTGGAGTTCTGGAAGTAGCAGTAGTGGGCTAGAGAAAAACACCCCGAGCCAGAGCTCTCCTCTAGATACTCTCCATGGCCTTGAACTCGCTGAGGGCCTGCACGGGGTTCACGTGCTTCTTCTGGGATGCCCTCTTGATTTTTGTCTGGGTCTCGTCCTGTTTCTCCCTCTTGACCAGGGGTTTCTTCTCCGGAGCCTTCATCTTCCAGGAGACGGCCGGGAGGTTGAGGGAGGCCATGCCCTGGGACTTCTGGTACTTGGTGGACGCCACGTAGGAGGCCTTGACCGTCTGCACCACGGCGTTCATCAGGTTCTTGGCTGCCTGGATCAGGGACATGGCACTGTCCACCTGCCAAGGGACACAGAGTTACCCACCATGGAACCCCCAAACACAGCCTTCCACTGAGAGCACCACAGGCCTGGGGGTAAAACCACTTGAAAACTGATTTATATTTTTCCTTTGAAACCTGAGGCTCCCAGTTTGAGGCAGGATTTTTTTGGATGCTCAGTGGTTACAAAGCTGACTTGTGCCACCAGCACAAAAGGAGGGTTTGCCCCCCTGTATGCATTTTCCACATCAATGGCAATTGGAAACATTTGTATTCTGCCCTTTGCTTTTGTGACTAAGATTTAACAGTTGCTTATTCTCTAATGAGATTAATAAAGCTGTAGTAATATCTTAATCACCGATAATAAATATTTAAATCGTCCTAGAATACTAAATTGTATTGGGAAGGAAGGAACACAACTGCATCACCAGCCAGGCCTGGAGCCCTTTCCCAGCTGGCTCCTGATTTACAAGAGCATCAAAACAAGGAAAAACATGAATTTGTCAAAGCTGTAGGGCACAGCAGGGACAAAGAGTTGAGACCAGGCCTGGGTGGAAGAGAGAGGGGAGGAGCACTGTAGTGACCTCAGCTGGGACCCCCTTCTCCAGGGGCCAGTGTCCTGCTCTGGGTGGGATCCCCAGCTTGTCAAGGCCAAATGGGCTGGGACAGGGGTTTGATCTGGGGCAGGGCTTGGTTCTGGTGGCTTTTCTGGGGCATTGACCCTTCCCTTCTACTCCACTGTGCCCCAATTGCTACCATGGCACCTCAGATCCTCTGGCAAAGCCCCTGTGCTCTGCCCTCCTCCTCATGAGCCTGGAAACCACCGTGCTGGAGTGTTTCCAGGAATCCTCACAGCAGCAGGAATCATTAAAGGCCGGGAGAGCAGGGAAGTGCTTTTCTGAATGACCTGTCAGACTGTGCAGGTGCCAGCTCTGCCCTCCTGGGCTCTGCTCTGCTCTCACAGCACTCGGGTGCAGGGGCAGGGCATTAACACTGGACAGAACCTTCCTTTCAGAGTGGTGATGCCTCTGGACTGGCTGAGGTCTTCATCTGATTATCCCATGGAGCTCAACACTGCTGCTGGCAGCCCTCAGCCCCAGTGGACAGGCTCAAGGAGAAGGGACAAAACCAGGAGATCAGACTACAGATGCCAGGCTGTTCTACCACTGATTTATGGCAGAGGGGATGTAAATCCTGGAGGCACTGAGTAACTGCAGTGAAGCCCTGGAGTACGTATTGCTGCACAGTAACACATCTCCTGCTTTGACAGCACCACGCCTTCAGCCTCCCAGCTCCCAGGACATGAACAGCAGCACATCCCACCACAGTCCCTGGAGCTGCTCTGGGGGCTGGAAAGGCAGCAGGGGGGGCAGCACAGCCCCATCACCCCCAGATGGGCTCAGCTCATGCAGGGATATCTATTGCTGACTGCTCCTGCTGCTGCTGCCCCAAAGCTCTCCTTCCACAGCTCTCCCTGGTTGTGGGGGGGGGGAAATCTGTGCTACTTAGTTTAAGCAATTGAGATATCAAACAGGGTTTCACTGGAAAATATCAGGGCAGAGGATGCCCAGGGAAGCTGTGGCTGCCCCTGAACTCCTGCCAGCATCCAAGGCCAGGCTGGATGGGGCTTGGAGCAGCCTGGGACAGTGGGAGGTGTCCCTGCTATGGCAGGGGGTGGCACTGGATGACTTTTAAGGTCCCTTCCAACCCAAACTGTTCCATGATTCTGTGGTATCAAAATGGCAGAATGTGGGAAGTTTCTCCATTTGCTGATCAGGGAGCAATTCTGGACTATCCAAGGGCCAATTCTGTCCCTTCTTCCAACTTCCTTCCTCAGTCCTGACATGGCTGGGCAAAAGCACCAGAAGTGACCAAACGTGCCTCTGCAGGGCAAGGCAGAGTATGCCAGAAGAAATTAAGGATTTAGCTCCACTTCCCTCCCGCCAAATATCTGCCATACAGAATCCTCTTAGGAGGCAGCATTTCATGAACTACAGTGAAAAAAATTATTTGCAAAGTAATGGCTGGAATAAGAGAGCAAGCTGGCCTGGGGCAGCTTCCAGCTGTCAGAAACCAGAGCAGCCACAAAAAATCCCTGCACTCTTCAGGGCATAGCCATCCTGAAATATTAACATCTCTGGAGCATTGCAGGACCCCAGCATGTTCCAAGGCTGTGCAGAGACTTGGGGCAGGTTTGACTGTGCTGATAAAGTGATTTAACCTCACTAAGAGTGAAAAGCAGTCTGGAAAACAGATCACACAAAGGTGAAGTGAATCTGTGTACAAACACTTTTGAATAAGGAAATGTGAAGTCTGTATTTTCACAGCAAGCGTTCCTCCTCAGAACAGCGAGGCAGCAACACAAACTCTGCATCCATTAGAACTCAGAACCTGAGCTGGCCATGCTCCAGCATCTCCAGTCTCTGTTCCGTGGGGTTGAACACAAAAGCTCACATGGAATAACCTGTGGGAGCAAAGCTGCCTGAGGCAGCGTGTGCCATACGTACCCCGGAGACGACGAGCTCCCCGCCCAGGTTCTGCACCTCGGCCTTCACCTTGCTGCAGATGTTGAGCTGGTGGCAGTAGAGCGCGATGCGCTGCAGGTAGGCCAGCAGGTCCTGCTTGCACGCCGAGTCCGGGCACTGTGGGTGACACGGGCACAGCTGGGCAGGAGCCAGACACACTCCAGGCACCTCCCCTGGAGCAGGGGATGGGCTGGGACAGCGCTGCCCTCCCTCCCTGCTGAGCCTGGGCTTTGAGACAGCTGAGCAGCGAGACAGGCACCTAAACCCAGGAGCCATGAGCAGGGCAGCACTGCACAGGCTCCTTCCACTGCCCTTCAGCAGCCCTCCCAGGGAGGAGGAAGAGGAAGAGAAGGAGGACTATTTACCCTCCCCAGAGCAGGTCTGTCAGCTGTAAAAGGTCCTTCCTGTACTGCACAGGACACAGCAGCAATGGTCTGACACCCAAGATTTCAAGCTGCAAATAGCAGGTGTTACCAATTCCTCCCTCAATCCTCAATCTTAAGTATTTCAAGCTTGAAAATTATGAACCCAACAGTGCCTCAATTACATGCAGCAAACAGAGATTTTCTTGACTTCTGCTCCCATCTTGTAGCAGGGGGGAAAGCAGGTTCCTCACCAGGCACAAAATGACATTTTTAAGGTGCTTGCTGCAGCACTCATCTGTAAGAGAAATGTAACTTTTTCAGCTTTGCACAAAAGGCTCTGCGCAGGAGTCCTCTGTGCAGTTTGGGAAGGTGGCATTTTCTGGGACAGAACTGAAGAATGAGCCACAGATGAGCCAGGCTCAGGCTGGATTTCCAGACCAGAGGGGAGCCCAGCTGAGGAGCAGCCATGGTCCAGAGCAGGCTCTGTAGGACATAAATGCTGTGGGAAGGGTTCTGCTGCTCTCAGCAGCCCTGCAGCCCCTTTAGCAGCAGCAGCAGTGGGGTCCCAGCAGCAGGTCCCCCATGGGCCACCTCAGCCCCAGGGGCAGCCCACATGCTCAAACACACACACACACACACACACACACACACACACACACACAACACCTACAGCTTCACTTACATCACACTGGGTCACACCCCATGTGGCTTAAGCCCTGCTCTGAACCCCAGAGAAGCATCACTTGTACCCCACAGACAGCTCCTGTTCCATGGAAATGGCCCCTCATCATCTCCCCACCCAGCATCCACAGGCCTCCTGGACAAAACCATCAGACTCCCACTGATCCTTATCTCCTGCTCTAAGGCAGGCTGCACTGTGCCCAGCACTGTTTCAGCTGGAGCAGTGGAATTCACCTGGCATTATCCAGGGACAGGACTACACCCTGCAGGGATCTCCAGCCTCTGGACAGCTGCACCCCATCCAGAGTGATTGAAGAGCTCTTTTTCACACACCCCTGTTCACAGCAAAATCCCATTTCACTAAGACCCTGATCCTGTGCAATGGACCATCTGATGAAGATTCATAATGGACATGGCATGACTGAAAGATTAATCTTCAATGTGGCACCACTTCCATTACTTAATGCCTCACTCCAGCTGAGGGTTGTTGCATTGGCCATGCAGCCTCTCCTCCCCTTGAGGGTAAGGTAAAAATCCCCCCCTGGCTGTGAGCAGCAGGCTCTGAGCCCTGATTCTCCCTGCAGACCTTCTCTCCTTAGCTGTGAGATGGAAGCAGAAGCTCTTTTCTTTGTATAAAAGAGGAGCAGATCGTGGTGCACACACAGGGATATGCAAACATGGTCCCACTCACATGGAGGAGCATTTTCTTCCCAACAGCACTCAATCTGCCACAACACCCTCTGCAGTGAAGGTGAGTGCAGCTAACACATATATTTGTTTTTTTCTGGGGTCAGAACAAGTGGCCTTTGTAAAGCAAAGTGGTCTCTGTGCTGAGCAGAGGTGACTCAGGTGCTGCAGTGATGTGCCCACAGAGCTCACACACACACAGGGACACTGCACTGGGAGGTCTGCATGGCTTTATGGGCATCTGACCCCACCAACAGACATAAAACCACCTTCGTAGTCCCAAGGAAAATGATGAACACCCAAAGTAATTGCAACTCTCAATGTGGGCATGCAGCTTCCATCAGTGCAGTGAAGCCCTGCCTAACGAAGCAGCAAAGCTTGCAGGTTAATTTTTTAAGCTAATCAATATTAGTCAGCAGTACAAGATGTTTAAGAGCAAGTCCACAAATAGCCCTGGCCAAAGAGCTAATGAAAAGCCCAAATTACCATTTTGGAAACTGCTCTCCATCTCCCAAAGAGCTCATCTAACACAGCAAGTGAGCAGCACAGCAGTGCAGGGGCTCAAGGGCTGACAAATACCCAGTGCAGCACATCAGGGGATGGCTCAACAATTCCAGCTCCTCTCTGGGGCTGTGAAACCCTTCAAGGAAAGACTCTCAAGGCAGGAGGCTGCTGCACGTTCACCAACAGCTGAGGAAGGCAGCAAAACCTTCGTGGAATAGGAATCATCACTGGGCTGTGTACATCAATCCAGTGTGAGATGGAAACCCAGATCCTATCCTGTGTGTGCTATTTCTGCAGGCAGGATCGAGGACTCAGCTCAAAGACAGATGAGGTTTAAATGGAGATGTAACACGAGATAAAAAAGAGCATCAACAAAAGGCACTGCGGGTGCCTGCAGGAGCCCTGTCCTTTCCTAGGCAGAAGCACTCGGATAAAAATCAAAAAACCCAAAAGGCAACAATTTGAACACTGATCAAGAATGATGACATTACTGGACTAACCCACAGCCACAACCCCCATCTGCAGAGATGGATGGGTTCTCACAGACACAGCACAGCCTAGCAGGTAGTGCAGTGCAGATGGAAATGAATGTGTTGGGGGACACCCCACCTTCCCAAAGCCCCCAAACTGAGCTGCTGCCACAGACTCAGGGAAGGTTACTGGCAAAAGCTAAGCTGGCTGCTCCAGGTCAAATCCAGGCTCCATCCTAGACACAGCAAACACCCCCTCCTGCTTTCAGTTCCTGCTGCCCCAGCTGAGCCTGCAGAGAAGCAGAATCACCTTTTCCTCTGTTTTTGCAGAGAAAAGGGGCAGGGGAAGACAGCAGAGCCCTGGTGGTGTGTGCTCATGGACACAGACCATCCCCAGTGGCTGCAGGGGAGAGCCAGCAACCTCAGAGCTTCTTCCTCCCACTGCCCCTCCCTTTGGGAATGGGCCCTGCTGCACCAGGAATCCCCAAAAAATGCCCCTCAGCCCCAGGTGCCCGCTGGGCCCAGCAGGAGCTGCCAGCAGCTGTTTTGGGGAGGCAGCTCCCTGGGAGGATGGGCACTGACCACCTGTGCCAGCAGCTGCCACCAGCCTGTGCCCAGGGTCCCCACCCCAGCCCCCCCAGCACGGACCAGTCTCCCCAGCATGAGGCTGCTGGAGCCTTTTACTGGGAAGTGGGGCAACCCTACCCTGACCCCCAGCTGCTTCTCACAGGGTGATCAGAACTGATGTAACCTTGGCCTCCCACTGCCACGGAAGGAAAAAAACCCAGAAAGTTCCTTTGGCTTTGTAGGTGTTCTGACATTGAAAAAATAAATAATAGAGAGAACCCTTGCTGCAAATCATTGTCATCTGTGTTGTGCTCATAACTGCTTCATATTCCCCTGCTCCCAGCAAGCAGCAGCTGCTTGGAGTGAGGGATGGAAACCTCGGGGAGAACCTGATGAGTTCAGCTGATGGCAGAACTCATCCCAACAGAGAGGGAATTCCTGGGACAGCAGCTCTTGGAGCTCAGAGGAATGTGCTGCAGAAGGGCCTGATGGCAGAGCTGGGAGCTGCTGGCACACTGACACGAGGGGTCACAGCTCTGGTGTCACCCAGCACACAGGACACAGCCCCTCCGTGTGCTCCCTCCTCCAGGGGCAGGGACAGCAGGAACCAGGAGCTGCTCCTGCTCTGTAGCTGTCACTCTGCTCCACATTAACATGTTTCTAAAGAGTATGGAAGCACATCTAATGAAATATGCAGGCTCAAAGTATTAGCTGAGTATGGAGTCAGGAAAAAGCTATATTCTTGTCAAAATGACTAACTGTACAGTGCTGCTCATATTTATCTTCAAACATGTGCTTAATCTGTTACATTTTTAAGGACCTTACTGCTACTGAAATAAGTTTTCTTTTCTATTTTGAAATGGCTTGGTACAGAAAACCATATACCAACTTTGCATAAAACATGTGAATCAAAAAAAAAAAAAAAGAAAAGGCATTGTAAACCTTCTGCCCAAGCTCCCCTGAGACCTTGAACACAAACTGCTCCTTGCTTCATTTACCTACACCAGCAGCACACCTGGTTCTTGCAGAAACAAGGCTGTCAAAGTGCTGTAGCAAGGAAAGCCATCTGAAAAAACACTTATCAAATTTATCTCCCCATTGAACATTTCTCACTGCATCATTAATAAAGGAGGGTGTAGACAAGCACCTCTGAATGCAACATTAAGAGAGAGTCCTGCACTGCAATGATTTACTTTCAAAGTGACACTAGTTCAGTGAAAACCTTGCAGTACACAAATTTCCATCCTGAAAAAGCCTGGAAAGCAAGTGACAACTGGGAAAACAAAGTTTAGTCCATGATCTCAGGCTTAACCTCCTTGCATTTCAGAGTCTCTCTTGAAGGTGGAATATTATTACTAATGTTGATGTTTCCCTGCTATTTGGGTGTGGGCTGAGGCCAAAGGTGCTCTTGCTTGGCCCAGTTTCTAAGTGGCTCAGGACAGGCATTGCATAAATAATCCCTGAGCTGGCCATGCTCATTCAGTCCTGTGAGAATTCCTTCCCAGCACTGGGACAGCACAGCCACGCTCGGGTCCCTGCAGGCCTTGCTCCAAGCCTTCATCAGCTCTGAAGTGAAAAAACACCAGAGAGCTCTGACACCCTCCCCACTCAGTCTGTGGAGCATCTGAAAATTGTTGATCTTACAAAGCTGCCTCAAAGCCAGTATTAAAGGTGGTGCAATAGGCCAGGTGCCATTGTGCAGGGGCTGTCCCTGCAGTGTGTGCTTTGGGAAGCACCAGGAGTGCTCTGGGTGTGATGTGAGCCCAGCCTGGACCTGCTCAGCACTGGCACTGCCCTGGCTCTACGTGACCTGAAGCAGAGCTGGCACAAAATGCCAGGTGCCTGATTCCAGCCAAGGAGCTGCTGTGTCACTCCTCAGGGAGGCAGGAGAGCAGCTGGAAAGAATGGAAAGAACAGAATTTTCTAGCAGCAGATCTGGAAAATCAGTTAAAGACCCCAAAAGCAAACACATTCTCATCTGTTCATCATGCAGTACTGAAAGTTCTCTTGCTCCTTGGAGCTGGAGGCTCCAGGACTGTGACTCACGTGGTCAGCAATGGTCCGGCCCAGCTTGTCCATCCTGGACCCGGCCTCTGCAATCTTCTTGGCTGCACTGATCACATCTGATGTGTTCTTCAGAGGACCTTTTCCCCTGCAAAACAGAGCAGACGCTCCCTCCTAGCACCAGGAAACCACAGCAGTGAATTCTGTGTCCCTTTTCTCATTCTGTCCCACACTGTGCTGGCAGTGACTCCTCACCCAAAGGGCAGGAGAAGGCTGAAGCAGCCATTACAGCACCTTCATTTTCAAGAGTTACCCCCTTTCAGCTCTTCCCCACATTTAGCTTAAATCCAGGAATAAAAACATCTTAAATTTTACTGCTTTGAGCAGCTTAATGATGATAAGAGATAACATTTTAGAAGACGGATTTGCAATTTTTATGGAATGGAACATGAAGTTTAAAAAACAGCGTTATATAAAATCTGGTAAATTAATTTCAAAAGGCATCAAAAACCCTCTCTTTCCTCTGCCAGTAACTGTACTAGGAACTATTTCTGCAGTATGGCAATATTGAGAAGCCCATAGAATTTAATGCTGTAAAGAACTGAGCAAATATATATATATTCCTGGGGATAAGAATCACCCTTAAGAAAGAAAGAAAGACAGGCAATAACTGCTGTGTATCTGTAGATCAATTTAAACAGTTATTACCACCCAGCCACTGCACAATAATGCTTCTCCCCAGTTAATATGCAGCTGGAACAGGGCACCATTTAAAAGAGATTATAAGAAGTGAGACTCTTAGGAGAACTTGCACCGTGTCTCATTGAAAGCCCAGCAGCCCAGGCAGCTCAGAGTGAGCACAAATTAAAAAGCCTCACCTGGTGAAGTCTGTCATTTCCATCATGATCATACACATCTGCTTGGCCAGGACAATGATGTCATTGCCACTGTCATCCCATTTTGACACTTCAGCATCCAATTTACTCTTTTCCTCCTGGAAGCTGGCGACCTGCTCAGCAATCTTGGCTTTCTGCTCTTGAGGGAGCTGAGCCATGATAGCCTGGAAGAGAAGAGTTTTCTCACATGGCCTCCTGCTGCCTTGTAGAGGCTTTTTGGAACATTTCACTAATAACCAATTTCAGTCGTGTAGATGGGGGATAAAACTTTAATAGCAATCCTCCACCTAGAGGCTTTACAGAGCCATTTGCTTCCATTTTGAATCAAAGTTTATACTCTTTTTAAAGAAAAAGTGCTCAGAAAGACAAGTTGACACTTAAAATATGGCCCTTTGCATGATAAAGCTGTTAAGACTCCAAACAAATTTGCCACATATTACCATCCCTCAAAATAAAACTGCATGAAGAAGGAGGACTTGTCTTTGACAGAAAATTTCAACGTTTTAAAATTAAGTTCCACTTGGGTATTGAGGATAATAAGAAATATTACCAGTCTCTTCCCTGCAAAAAGCTAGCTGTACTCTTTTGAAACATGTCTGCTGAGGAAAGAGTAAGTGAAAATAAAGAGTATGTGCTTACTCCCAAATAAAATCTCCCAGACTGGGTTTATAGCCTGTGTAAGACTCCATGGCCTTGCCTTCATAAATACTGGGAGCACAGATGCCTCGAGGAGCAGGCAAAAAGGAGCCTTTGGTACTAAAAATCCTCTGTCAGCAGCTGTGCTAAGAGGTAAATGAGCAATGTCTGCATTTAAATAGAAGGGGGTGAGGGTCCAAGCATAGAAAGTGCTTGTGCAAGGGAGGGGAGCATAAAAATACTCCCAGCTGGTGTAATTCCCAAGCCAACGTGGCCCAGGTTTGATAAATAAGGTCTGGCCACTTCTTGCCTGGCAGGAAGAGCCTACACAAAAAATCTGCCATGGCACTTTCCCAAGAGTGTAAATTGTTATTGATCCAGAGGGGCCGTGTCAAATAAAAGCAATAGGTAAGGCCTGGTCTTCCTTCAATGCACTGATTTTAGGGTTTCACCTCTTAATGATTATATATTGCCTATCAATGCTTTCATTTTTGAGTCACAGGAAATGCAGTTAGTTGAAATGATTTCATTTCTGAGTTCCTCTCAGTGTTGTCTTGATAAATGCTCAGTGACCAAACACACAGCAGCATGTGTGTGAGGACACATTTGGGAAGATTTTTTTCTCATAAAGTTAATGTTTGTCTCTTGAAAATAACATTAATCCAATGAGTGATCTGCCTGGTACCTCCCTGCAGAAGCTCACTCAACTACAATGTCTATGATATCAAAATGTGATGTAGTTTCTTGGTACTAAAAGGATTTTGATCTTTCAGAACACCCAAAATAAACCACAGACGTTTCTCACATCCATCAGACCAACTGCATTTCACTCAACCTCCTTTTCAGAAGAATGCTGGAAACAAAAAATGCCAGTTTTCTGATCCAGCATTTTTATCACCACCCCCCCCAAATTTAACCTAGGTTTTCAAAGCAAGCAGAAGTGTTTCTTGAAGGCAGGTCACACTTGGATAAAGCTGAGGTTTGTGCCTTACCCTTGCACTCTGTCCAGCAATGAGCTGATCATCCTCAGTCTGGATGCTGGTTCTGCTGCGGACGTCAAAATCCTCGGTCTCGAAGTCAGAATCATCCAGCTCTTCAGGAGTCTGAGGAAAAAGCATTCAAGCAGAGTCAAACTACAGATTTCATGGCTCTGAAAACCAACAAGAATATTATTTTTCAAGCAGAGAGAATGGAAATCAGTGGGGGTAAAAATTATTCCATGTTTTCAACAAAAAGGTAAATACAGGGACTGTATCCAGCTCTGAACACGTGTGATTTTATGTGCTTGACTGCTCCTGTTAAACACCATAGGGATCCCTGGAATCACACAGCAGTAACTAAACAGCTGAGATTTGTTAGGACATTAATGCACTCAGCATATGAAAGACAGAAAAAAGTTCTTGCAAAGCGAGCAGCGTTTTTGGAAGTTGATTAAATGTAAAAGCTTCACTCGAGATTCTGAAGCTGGAATTACACACAGCTCTAAGGGCTGGTTCAGAAGCCCAGACAGTGTCTTCAGCACAATTATGAATCAAAGCATTGACTAAATTAACAACAGATAAAATATCTCAAAATTTATCCTTATCCCTCGGGAAAAGCTGAAAAATTTCAGCTAGGAAGGGCCAGCTTTTATGCTGTAGGCCAAACACATCTGACCTAGTTCCTGCTTGCCTAGGATTTATTTTTGCTACTGCCAGTCTGTAGCAGGCAAACTTTTTATAAAGCCTATCAAGTTTAAACAGCATGTTTGTCAAAATACTACATCTTTGCTAAAGTGGCACTTCACAACAATTCTCCAGAGCTGGGTCAACAAAGAACTTCACTGATAGATGCAATAAATTGTGATTAACAGATAAGATGCAAATAAAGTCCCTGTTCCTTAGATTTTTTTCCCTATGATATGAATTTCACAACTTGTCTTCCACTACAGACACTTTGTGATACAGTGAAAATAGAGATGGACATGCAAAATAATTGCCAAAAAGCAAAGGTGAGTAGGGTGACAATCAAGACTTTGGGTATTTCAGCCTCCTCCCAGGCCCTGGAGAACAGGGTATAACCACAACATCAGCAGAGGGACACACACTAAGAAGTAGCTCAGTGTATCAATATTAAAAAAAAAAAAAAAAGAAAAAGCATAAAGAAAACAGTTCTGCTGTACATGATTCTGTCTGTGAGTCCTCTCTGCCCATCCCTCCCAAAGCCCAGGGACACACAAAGTGTAACTCTGCCTTTCAAGTGCCACCAAGGGCAGAAACTCCTCTGGGGTGACGAGCCTGGGCAGCAGAGAGGGGGAAGAACTTCTCTTCAATAAATACAGATATAGTGAGATGGTAGTTTTGAAAATACCCTGCATAAACACAAAAATGAGGTGTTGCGGTGGCTTCTCCTGCTGGTCCCTGTAAAGAGCAGGAGCCTCTGGACAAAGCTGAAGTGAATGAGCCCCTGTGAGCAGGGTTACACCAAGCCCTGGAGAGATTTGGATGGCTCTTTTATCCCAAAATAAACTCTCTGGACAAGAAGTGTTAATATTTTAACTTCCTTCTAGGTGGCTGCTGTGTGGCCAGGGAGCTGCTGTTGGCTGCTGGCAGTGGAGCTGTGGCTCCCTGGCCCTGGAGGGTGGCACAGGGCAAACCTCAGCATTCCTGGCATTGCCAGCCTGGGTAACTGCTGCCCACTGGGACTCCCAGCTCCCTGTCCTGAGTAACAAGGGCTTCAGCAGGGGGGGATTCACACCCTTTGCATAGCAGGAAGGCTTTGATATCCTCAACCACTACTGGCGGTTTATAAATCCTGAGCTTGTCTGAAAAAAATTCCATGGGGAGCACACATGTGATTATCAGCTTTTCTCCTGGTTTCTCATCTGATCCTTTGCTTTAAGCAGCAAACATGGAAGATTCCACTGCAATGGTTACTGTAATCACATATCTTCTGTACATTCTTGATTTACTGACCAACAAGCTGCATCTGCCATGGTCACCACTCTGAAAGACCAAGACAGTTTCTCAGAGTCAAAGGAATACAAGGAAAAGAAGAAAAAAGGAATAAACCCCTATATTTGTCTTTGTTATGTCTGGCTCCTGCCCATTTTTGCCCCAGTAAGATCCAAGAAATAGGTCCATGGATCAGCTGCAACCAGAACTTCCTTTACTGCATCCCTTCAACCAACTGCACCCTTCTGTGTCTGGCCTGCCAGAAATTAGGGCTCCCAAGTCACACCCACTGCAAGCACACAGGAGTCAAGGCCTCTGCGAGCTGCCCTGTTTACCCAGGTTAGCCAATTAACAAATTACATGCTCTACCAACTACAGCCTGAACTCATCTCAGCTTCCTTTTGACTAACTAACATTAATTCTCAAAATTTACTAAATGAAGAGCTATTAGGTTTTATTTCTAAGCTCCAAACCATCAACAAGCATCTATAGTTCTGAATTAATTTGCTGTTGTTAACTGAAAGGTCACTGATTTTAGCACATTAACAAGCCAGGCATTACCATGAGATTACAAAAGATGCATGAAGGGTATTTAGCATCACAACTCGGGCCATCATCGATGCTCAGATCTGGTTAATGAATCTAAATCCAAAGGCACTGCTCAAGTGCTCCACAGCGATTAGCACATTTTAAGACTCTGAATGTTAATAGGAGCTAAATGAAAATGTTCTCCTGTCTGCTCTCCATTATCCTGGCGCTGTCAGTAGGCTGTCAGTAGAACGGAGGCAGGGAAAGCTGTGGGGAAGTTGGGGAAGTTGTGCTCACCCGGATCATCAGCACGGCTTTCCTGATGTCGCGGATGCCATCGTACACCAGCCGGGAGGCGTCGATGAACTCGTTCTCGTCCATGGGCTGGGCAGGGTCGGAGCTCAGCGCTTCCACTGCAGCTTCCACCTGCTCCGTGAAGCGCGGCATGACTGCACCCAGAGCACAGAGCTGGTCAGTCCCACCCTGAGCCACTCTCTGCTTCCCACTCCTGCCCTGCTCTCAACTGTCCTGGAAGCTGTGCAGTCCTTCCATTGAAATCACAACATTTGGTATAGGAGGTGAAGTCCTAATCCAGCCCCGTTTCTGCTTACGCTGCTGCTCTTTGGTGTTTTCCCCTTGGACAGTGAAATTTATCACACCCTTCTAATGGACAAGGAGAAAACACCTGGGGAAACTCCTAGAAACTATGGGATAAAATATTAATTGTTTGTTTGATGTTCCCTGCAGATGTACATCATTTTTTGGGGGGGAAAGAAGTCGTGCTACCAACAGGAAACTCAAGTTTAAGAAGCACTGGAAGGGGGCAGGTTGCACTGCTGCATTTCAGTGACTCATGGTGCCCCAGGAAGAACATGCCAGAACCAGTTAGAGTCTGCTGTTTCTTCAGTGTCACCCTTGATTCTTCATCAAAATAATTAAAGCAAAACCAGCAACGAGTGGCTGGCACTGAAGCAGCCAGAATCACCCCTCACCCTTATGGATGTCACCAGTAGTGCACAGGGAACACCTTGATTTGGTGTTTATGTGTGGGGCACTACAACCTACAATGCTCTTCCAACAGCTCTAAAGATACTTTACAAAATTTACCCTAATTATTACTCTAAATTTATTTTGCTGCGGGAATGTGATCTTCCTTCTGGACCCTGAACAGCTCCAGAGCCTGTTGCAATACTGCAAGATGAGCACAGCACAACTTCCAAGTGTTCACTCAAGCCTGGGACTCATTCCCAGTGTATTTGCTTCCCACATCCCAGTCCATGACAGCGAGCACACTCAGGGACACCTTGTGCACAGCTGAGCTTTGAGCCAGTCAACACAGCAAAATCACACTTCTCACTTTGCAACAGTTTTGCAAACAACTCCCACTAATTTGCATTACAGCAAATTGAGTCTTTAACAGATTTCACAGGTACACGGGTACCCAGCTGCCCACAAGCTTTCAAGCCACAGCAATTCAGGGCTCCTGGGAGTGAGCGACCCTTACCTGTGTTGGACAGTAACTTGGTTGCCTCCAGCACCTTCTCAGTGTACACTCCGGGCTCGTAGTTGTCCATCTCCGAGGAGACCACGTGAATGACGCGGGCGGCGCGGCCCCGGATGGCGCCGGCCGTGCGGTCTAAGCCGTCCACGTCTTTTTCTTGGAGAGCGATGACACATTTGTTTACATCTTCTAAAATGTGATTCTCTGGAGGTAAAAGAAGGAGGATTTAGATGGTAATGTCTTTTCTGTCGCAGTCATCAGCGTGGCAATTGCTCAGGGTGGGACCTGCTCTACAGAAGCTCCATGGAGATGCTGTCAAAGTACTAATGTGAAGGTCACAACCAGCAAAGAGCTGCCCTTCCACAGGAGGTGTCAAAAAGCCATCAATCCATTCACCAATTGGCCTCCACACTTCCTGCCCCTGTTTGTACTCGATTTTATCAACAGGAAAGCTGAGTTCTGCTGAGTTCTCCCCTGGTTTCTTTCCATATTTCTCCCCTGGACTGCCCCAGCTCTTATTTCAAATACCTGCAAACCACTCCCCTGCCAGTGCACGTGGGGTGATGAGCACCTCCCCAGCACCACACCTACCCCCCTCAACACTCCAACAGACACTTGGTGCATGTTTCCAGCTTCCTCCAGAGTGTTTTCCTACAGCCACACACATTCCATCAGAGCACATTACATTGTCAGTCGCCCGTTCCCATCTGAGACACATAATGTATGCAGTGAATAATGTGGAAAGCATTCCAGCCACACAGCACTCACTGGCTGTTCAGAAAACAAACAAAAAAATAAAAGCAAGACCTCTCTTTGCAATTAGCTTTTTAAATATACATTTTCTAGTTTTGTAAAGAGATATTTTCCCTATTCATTGAGTACAAGAAGCCCAAAATGGGGAAAACCTTTTAAGAGATTTCTAAAGATGCCTAAAGAAATTTGGATCCTTATTTAGGGAAACCCACCCTAAAAATCTCCCAAACTGTTAATATAGACTTCCAAACTCTGCTGGAGAACTCTTTAATGTACCAGGACTAATGTTTTGGTATCATCATCCAACACCAGCATTTGGGCTGCCAGGTAGAAACCAACTTGGAAACATTTCTGCTCTGTCACTTAAAATAGTTTCCAGTGTTAATTACCATTGACTTAATCTTTCTACACTGCCAACCAGTGCAAATGGCTTTTATTCCCTCTGCAGGTAGTAAAAGAGCCATTTTGTAAGAGTTTGTAGAGACAAGAAGCTCATAGTGCTGGCTGGGAGAGGATTTGGAGGAACTGCCTGAAAGGATTGCTGCGAGAAGTTACTCCTGATTTACATAAAATTAACACAGCCAGGTGCAATATTGCAAGACTTCAGTAAGTAACCTGGGCAAAAATTACACTTGTGAAATCCCTCTGAAGCAACTCAGCCTGAGCAGGTTCAGCTGAGGGCAGAATGTGGCCCTAAGAGAGCAAAGAGCAGGTTCATTAGTGATTTGACAAGTCAGTGAGCAGGCACAGGAGCCACAGTGAGCACAGAGGGTATTTAAAGAAGAGACAGCCCTGGGAGCTGCAGGAGCCCAAAGAAAAAGCTTCGGCGCCAGGCCAAAACACAGACTGTTTATTGCTTCAATTCCTAAATGAATAAATTAAGCCACAGACCATTTAAAAGCCTCTTTGGATTATCCGAACTTTAATAAAAGGCATGGACAAAATGAATGTGAATATTTAAATGTCTGCTGATCATTTAATGCCTTTTGCAGATGTGAAGTGGCCAGAAGTCCCTTCTAGAGGGAGATATCCCACAGGGCAGCTTGCAAAGGGCCCAGGGAAGTGCAGGACTGTCAGGTCTATCTGTTCTGGAGAAATTTTCCAGCTGGATGATAACAGATAAGATCCGACACTGTGCTGAGTCCTTGTAAATACCCCCAGTGCTCCCCATCCTACAGGCACACAGAGCATGGGTTCCCCACCAGCACCTCTGGGCATGGGAGAGGCTGTCCCACATCCAAACCCCCCTGTCCTCCTGCTGAGCAGGAGAAACATCCCACAGCAACACAACACAGGCAACAGCAAAGGGACCTTGTCCCACCAAAATAGCTACAGGGAAAATGGTGTGGTTGGGCAGCAAGGTAAAAGGAAAGGTATTTTTTCCATAGAAATGATTTTTAGACCAAACAAGGAAATACATTAAACTGCGAAAAGCTACAGAATAAAAAGTCACCCACGACTGTCAATCCTCAATCCACGCCCACCAAACACCTTCCACCTCCACCCACCTCCACATTAAAGGGATGAAGCACTGCTTTTCCAAACAACCCCAGCAGCTTCTGAGGGAGTCTGAGGGCTACAGGAGATCAAAATCAAAGAGGAACTGTTGGGAGATGAAGCCCCAGATTCATAAACACAGCTGTGCTTCTCTGCTGCACCTCCTGTGGAAGGTCTCAGAACCATTTCCACGCTGAACCTCTGCTGCCAAGGGGCACTGCAGGAGCCAGGTCAGGCAGCACATGGAGCAAACACTGGGGACTTCACACTCTTGTAAATACAGTGTTCATCCTGGCAATATTTACTGGGAGGCTCTTCAGAAAAAAATAGCTCCATTGAGATGGGCAATCTGTGGCATAAACCTCTGTCAGCAGCAGAGGAACAGAAGGCAGCAAAGGGAATGGTTTTAAAGAGGGTTTCAAAGGAGATTCAGGTAATTTCAGAACATTGAATTTGACAATAACATGGTGCTATCAGCAACTGCTCTAAAGAACAGAGATACTGGGCACACCAACACACCCAGAGTGCTTTGGGAAGGCACTGATAAGAGAGATAAGAATTACAGAAGGTACAGGAGAGCTTTGAAATGAGGAATAATGAAACAGGCAGAGACTGTGCAGTCAGGGAAGTGACGACTGACAAAGTGCATGGCAGAACTCTGCACATTTGCTAACAACATGAAGAGACAGAAGGGGAAAAAACCTTTTCACCATCTTTAGCACAAGTAGGGGCATCAAATGAAGCAAACAGGCGAGAGTGCAAAACAAGGAGGTTCTTCACAGGGAGCACACTTTAGCTGTGAATCTTTGCACAGGATGATGGAGGTGCCAGCAGTTTATAATGGTCGAAAGAACAACTAACACCAGCTTCAATGAGAAAAATCTGTCAAGGATTGTTCAGGAGATAGCACCTCTGATGCTGGAGCTCCCTGAGCTGCACATCACTCATGGCTGGAGGCACACACATCTCTAGGCTACAGGCTCCTGTGCCATCCTGACAGTGAGCCTCCCCCAGACCCTGCCCTAACTCAACAGGGCCCTTCAGCTGCTGTAGCTATAAAAGTGCTGTCACCTGCAAGCTCACCTGTGCCCTGTGCACTGAAGGATCCTTCTTCTATAATGTTCTGCCATTACCTAAACCCAGCATCTCTTTCATCAAGCCTTTACTTGTGGATAATTGATACAATTCTGTAGCATGAGCTGAATGGTGAAGCCTTTACTTCAGCACACCACACAGTAGGGATGTGGGATGGCTTACATACATATTTATATATGCATATACTCATGCACTCACAAGAACTCCTTTAAATTCTGCTTACATCCCAGTTAGTAACTGATACAAACATCCTAATAACCCCAAACAGCACTTGATATAAATCATACTCGCCATGACTTTATCCAAAGAGAAGTTCAGACTTCTAGCAGATGAATTGGAGTTGTGGCATTATATGGAAAACATTTATCAAAGTTCAAACAAATAATACTTAAAAGAGTATTTATTGCTTTAATATTTTTCTACCATCTCTTCGATAACACACACATAAAAATAATTACTGAATGCTCTTGAATATCTGGAGTTGTCTCAAACTACATCTCCTTGGCTCCATTTTGGGTGGTGAGCACTCACTTGAGGTCAACTCTCATGAGTCAATGTGCCACCACTCCAGGAAAGAAACTTTCTCTGCTTACTGCCAAGCTCCTGAGAGTACAGCCATGCAATAGATTTGTTTATTTAGCCAAAACACCCAGTTCTGTACTAACCTGCATCCCTGCAGAAGACGGGGCTGTCCCGCCCACAACTCACTTGAGTTTTGTGGTGCTAAACCTGGACTACAAGGGAAGGAAAGTGCTTTTGGCAGCTCCACACAGGCTGTGTTTGTATGGACTCCCAGCTTTTCTTTCTCAAATGTTTGTACACTTGTGGGAAAGCTTCAAGTGGAGCCTCAAACCTCAGCACACAATTCCCTCTGCACAGATTTCCCCAAAGCAGGCTCCTCCCAGCTGTGCAACTCCAGCTGCTGCTGCCCAGGGAACACCCACAGATACTGTGAGCTCGGACACTGAACTGCCCCAGAACTTCATGCTCACTCATTGCAAAGAGGAATTTTATTGAGAACCCAGGGAGCCACAATACAATGTGTATGACAATGCAGGTGACTCGTCACAGGAACACCACTTGGGCTTTTGTTCGGTTTTTCTTAATAATTAAAAAAATACTGCCTCTTAATTCAGGACCTTATTTTCTCATCTACATTTTCTTCCTATGTTCACTTGGTACTTCTGACTCCACACATCCTCCTGTGAAATCACTCTTTACAACTCGAGGTTTTAAGTCACTTCAGATGCCCAAACCTGCCTGCACCATGGAAATTAGAATCCCAGCTTGCAGAGGTGATTTGTGAACACCGTTGCAGACACAATTCACATAGTTACATTTCCATGTCCATGTCCTCTGACTAGAGCACAATTAAAGGATGTGGAAATAAAAATGCTCCCATTATTTTTAGGTCACAGCAGCTGATAGTGGGTCTTTATCAAGATGCTGATAAAACGGATTATCTTGGCAAGTACTTTGCCAAATGTAATTATTAATCTATTATAATGATCCAATCTCTTTTAAAAACTCTTAAAACTTTACTAAAGCTGACATGGTATGAACAGTTTTATTTTAATTAACTTGTACAACCACAGTTTGATATTCAGTTTTGTTTAAACGGCAGTCTAAGGTGACCTGAGGGATCATTTTTTTCTGCTAGTTCCTACCTCGGACATAAACACGTTCTATTTCCCCCTGAGTTACTGGTGAGCCTTGTCTACAGCAGCTAAATGGCAATTCATCCTTAGTTCAGCCAGCAATTCCAAACCTTGGGACATAAAGTGTCTTTTCCTTGAAACCAGACCTCCTGCTGCACTTTCACACCTCGGTGGGCACAGTGTGATCCCAGGTGAGATGTGACAACACCATCCCTTCCAAAAGCCTCACAGACTCCAGAACACGTGTCCAAACCACCCCTGTTCAGGACTAAGCTCTTAGGAGGGTGATTATGTCTCAGCCAGGATCCCTGATTACCTGAGACAGCCAGGAAGTCATCGATGGAAGTGATGTCATCCACAGCATCCGTCAGCACGCGGACCTGCCTCTCCCACTGCTCCTTGAACAGATCCATGTTCTCCTGAGCCAGTTTGCTTTGGGGTTTAGCAGCCAGAGCCAGGGCAGCATTGATGACCTGTAAAACACCTCTGGATTTTTAAAACATATCCCAACAAAATTATTACCTCCTGTGTGTTTATCCAATGAACTCAGCAGCAGACAAAGCAAGTTTAATAAGTTTTGAGGAACTCGATGTTTAAACACAGAAGTGTTTAATTTTGTTCCTCTCATATCCAACTCATACCCGCTTCCACGTTTATTATGGATAGTTATTAGAAGCAAAATCACTTGGCAAGTTTTCACAAGAGCTGGTTTCACCTGTCTTTAGCAGCTCGTGGTAACAAGGTGTTGCTTTCCCAGTGCAGGCTGTGTTGTTAAGTATTTTAGACAGGATGACATTTAGTATACTCAAGGCTGCATTTGCTACTTGCCAAAACCTCAGTAAAAAGGTCAAAAAAGGATTAATCTTATACAGACTGAAGTAGAAACAATATGCAAATACAAAATTAAAGCTAAATTTTGATTTATCCATTTTCCTTGCAGGTTTACTCTGGATCTTGCCAGTAATTGTTGTAATGACTTCAGATTTCTGCTGTGGCTGTGAACAAGCCAGAAAAGCCAGGGAACAGGAGATGCTTCTTCTGAATATCCTCTCCTAATTTTCTTCAAACCCCAAAACCAGAATTTACACCAGCTCCTAGTTTTTCTTAGCAGAACAAATGCCACAGGTGCTGCTGGGTCACAGAGCTTATGCTGTGTCCTCTAACTTTTTGAATGGTCATTTAAATAACCACAAAAACCTCTTTGAATGTGGGGAGAAACCATCTCAACAGCCTGGTCCTGCTCTTGCTGCAGCAGAATGACCTGGAGAGGTGCCAGGTGTGAGGAACCATCCGCAGTCAGAGCGTGACAATCCCAGCCCTGCTCCCAAGCACCTGAGAGTCAGAGCTAATTAACTCACAACTTCAAGGTGTCATTTTTCTTCTCCACTTTAGGACTGTATTAATTTCACCAACTTGTCGACCAAAACATGCAAGCACCAGATGTTCCCACTTTTCCAAAATCTACTTTCTCTACCTGCTTCATTTACAAGTGTCACAAAGCATTTAAAAAAACACGTAACTCACTAAACATGGAAATGATGGTGATGTCAAATGTACTGGGACAGCACTGCATGAATCAGGCAGGAGGAGGAGGCTGCTTTACCCGAGGAATGGCAGGAGTTAGCAGTGACAGGAGAATCCACAGAAGGGCTGGGCTGCTCCCCACGCTGCCTCTGGAGCTGGGGCTGCAGGTCTGGGTCACAAACCCAGCCCAGCTCCGTGGGTTTGGTGACAGTGACCAACACAAGCAGCAGCACCTGAGCCTGAGCAGTATCTGCTCAGGGGTCTGTGGGGATGAACACGCCCCTGGAGGAACAGCACTGTTCCTGTCCCAGCCACCACCAAGGGCTTCCCTGCTGCTCCCCTTCCTCCAGCCAGCCCAGGGTTGCACCTCCGTGGCACTGGTAGGAGTCAGGGTGTGCCTTTGGAATGTCCTTGCTGCCAGCCACGGTCCCTGCCACTTTGCTACCCTTACTCATGGAACTGAAAGTCCTGAAAACCCCCAAAAAGCCTTGCAACACCCAAGAAAATGATGTTTAAAATTTTAAAATCAAATAGAAGTTTTAGAGAGGAAACCCTGTGCTCAGCTGCTCAAGAGCCCTGATTTGCAGTCCAGCCACTGCCACCTCTCATCCCAGTCTGATGGATGTAATGAATTAACCACCTATCAATCAAAATCTAGATATCCAAGATTTCATGAAGATGAATCTGAACAAGTGTCCTGGAAACAGGAGAGATAAACCAGACAATGCTCTAGAAATCTGCTCTCACTTTCTATCCTGCTAGAAACTGTCACTGCAGAGACAGAGATGGTGGTGAGGCGATACCAAGGGTCAGGACATTTTCTCTGCTTTTCCCAACCTGCCTTGGCCCATATCAGATATAAAATATCCTGTAAGCACTGCGACAGGGCAGCATTAATGCTGCAGGAACATATGGCCTGAGTTCCTGCGAGATGTTTGTCTGGCCACAGCAGCTGTCTGCACAATTAATCTTTGCCAACAGCGCATGTCAAGCGCAGATGCCCATGTTCAGCACCTCGTCAGAGGTAACAGCAGAGCTGTCACACATACAGGGCTCTGCAACTGCTCCACAGCCTCAAACTGAGTGTCCTCACCAAATCCAAGCACAGGAGGCACAGCATCACCCTCCTCTCAACAGGCAGCTTGTTCAACCAGAAAAGTGCATTTTTTATACATTACAGCAAAAATGTATGGCCAAGGTGAATGTATTTTATAAAAATGATCAAGCAAAACCAGTGTTGCTCTCTCTCAGACAGACATTCCTGCAGAAGGGAAGCAGCCAGCAGTGCTGGAGATGAGGAAACTTGGTGGGGATATCAAAGGTTATCCATGGTCACCATGGAGCTAAAGACAAACCCACAGCTCAGGAGAGCCACACAGGTGTGAGTGTGCTCAGGGAGAAATTCAGGGCAGCAGACACAGCTCAGCAATCTCTTTTTATAGCACACATTCCGTATCTCCATGTGCAAAGTGGCCACAACAGGCAGCTTTAGCAAGGGTGATAAAAGCCATCACTCTGTGGAGAGTTTAGCATTCAAGTGGGCAAATCCTCCTGCACCTGTCTCACACCTCTGCTGAGGAACTGTCCCAGGGATCACTGACAACACCCTGCATGTGATCTGTTCCAGGGAATATACTCTGGTATCCAGCACAGAGTGATTGATTTATTTTCCAACAGATGCTTAGAGAGACGTGGGAAAATGACAGGGATGCTGGATCTATTTAAATAGTCTGTGTACTTAGCAGGACTATGATCCCTTTATTGTCTAAAAAGAAACACTTTCAGGGGGAGGAGGAAACACTTTTTTGGGGGAAGGGATGGACCACAATACACTTTCTTTCTCCAAAGCACATAAAATATTGGGCAACTACTTTAAAATATCAGTAACTCTCACAGGATGGAGACAGATAGAGTGAAAACCCAGGAGGATCATGACCGGACTATCTGAAATGTAGCCTCTTCCATGTAAAACATTTGGCAATTTCAGGGAAATATTTTGTATTTCAGAGCTTTTCAAGATGCTGCCAGAGCGCTGTGATCACAATGACTCACTGAAGTTGTACAAAGAAAAGAATCAAACAGGGACATTTTGAGTCTATCCAGAAGGAAATGAAGCATGGCAAGAAAACACACTATTTTTATCGGTGCTTTGTTTCATGTAGCAGTTGCAGTGTTGGAGTCAGACAGCTCCACACTCCGTATCACCCTTCCAGAGAGTTCCTTGGAGCCTCTCCCCTGCACCTCTCAGCTTCCTGCGGCAGCAGCCAGGGCTTGCCAACACCTGGGGAGGCTCAGCATTCCAAAGATTGGAATGAATGTCTCAATCTGCACCTTGAGTCCTCTTCCCATCCCTTCCATGGGAGCAAGCTGCTGCTTTTCCCTGGTTTTATGTTCCCTGTTGAAAGCACAGATGTCAGAGGTGGCTGTGTCCTTCCCCCTTGGCAGGGCAGGGCTCTCCAAGGCTCCCTGCAGTGACTCCTGCCTGGGTTACAACACTGCAGCTGCTTGGCCCAGAAGCTCTCTCAAAAAGCTCAGCTATTCTGGCCAGAAAACACGTGAACCTCAGACAAACCTGTGGGTAAATTACAGCCACTGGGTCAGCCACAATTAATTCTTTTAGGCTAAATTTAGGATGGCTTCCAGCCTCAGCTTTATAGCACCCCAGCTGAAAGTCAGAGAGGCCAGAAGAAAGCTCTTCCATGTGGTGGTGTTCTTACAAAGAACAATTTTGAATACTTGGCTGGCATGGCCAAAGGAAGAAACATCACCTGGGAGAGGAACACTGTCACCCAGCTATCTGCACTGCAATCCCAACCTGTGATATCTTAGTGCACACCGTGTCTGACCCACACCCATTTCAGTGATTAAGCACTTCTTGATTTTTGCCTCAGTCCTTTTGGTAAGAAGCTTTTGCTCCTCTCAGGAGCTGGTTTGGCTTTTCCTTGATTCCTAGGATTGATTTAGGATGTTACTGTGCCCCAACAAGGAGTTTTTCAGTTTCAGAGGCTCTGAGGTGAACCCCCAGTCCTCTCCCCTCACTACACACCACTGCTTTACAATCAAAACATCTGCAGTTCCTAAATAACTCACTTGGGCTTGGGGTTTATATAAAGATCTTGACTCACCAGATTTCTTGTGGCACTTGGATAATGAGTTGGAAAGTAGCTTTGTGGCCTATTGATCCAGGATACTTTGCATTTGTTAAAAGAAAAATCTAATAAAACAAGCCCCCACCTATCAGCTCTCATCCCAGGGGCAGAGGAACACATGACACACATAGACAGTGCCCCAGTGGGGATGTGAAATCAGTTTTACTCAGGAGTACGTGAAAAGAAGCCCACCAAGCCTCTTTGCCCTTGCCCAGGTGGATTTTAATCCCATATTTGCCTATAATAAAGAAAGCATGGCTTGCTTCCTGGCAGTTCATCAGAAGCTCCTCATAATTTAACTTTACATACACAAGATGCCAGAGCTGCCTGCAGTGCTCACCCTGCTCATGCCCTTCCCTGCTCCTCACTGCATTTTGCTCCAAGTGTTAAAAATGGTTTATGAGGAGGATGTTGCAGTCACTCCCAGTCACATCCCAGGCAGGTTTGCATGCCCACATCTGTGTGTGCCAGCCCTCCACGTACTGGAGTACAGCAAAAAGCACTCTGCAGGCTCTGATGAGCTGAAATGCCTGGGAGCAAAACACACAGCAGATTGTTTTACACTCTCAGAAGCTCTAATGGCAGTGACCAGCAATGAACAGAGGCTGATGCACCGAAAGAGGAAGGAAAAGTTTCCTTTGATTTCCAATTCTTTGTTCCCATGTACAAAAGGCACTTTGAGCATTTTCCTTTCCTGCGAGTTACGCACGGAGTGACTGCAGGGATCTCTGCAGATATTTACTGTCTTGTGGCACTGCTGGAACGACCCACAGATCCACACTAAGTAACTCAGAACCACACAATGGTCTGGGCTGGAAAGGACCTTAAAGCTCATCTCTTTCCAATGGCAGGGACACCTTCAACCAGACTCCAAACCCCATCCAGCCTGGCCTCAGACACTGCCAGGGATTCAGGGGCAGCCACAGCTGCTCTGGGCACCTGTGCCAGGGCCTGCCCACCCTTACAGGGAACAATTCCTTCCAATATCCCACCTATCCCTGCCCTCTGGCACTGGGGTACAATTCCTGATGCAGAGTCTCTCTCCAGGTTCCTTGCAGCCCCTTCAGATGCTGGCAGGGGCTCTGAGGTCTCACCACAACCTTCTCTTCTCCAGGCTGAACATTCCCAGCTCTCCCAGCCTGGCTCCATAGGGGAGGTGCTCTCCTCAGCACAAAGCTCTTCTCCAGCCCAGCATGTTCTGTCACAGCAGCATTTGCTATAAAGACTATTTCCATTCTGTGTATAGATAATTATCCTATCAATTTCCCCATCCATGAAGAAAGCATTTTCATTTGGAGCTCAGGACTGATTTTGTAGTGCCAGTCCAAGTAGAAGCTGCAAGAATTTTGGTGCCATTTATCTTGCTCCATTCTACATTTATCTGCCTTCAAATGCTGAAACTTGGGGGGGTCTCAGGGACTTTGTTTCTTTCCTGGAAGCTGTTCCACCACTAAGCTCCCCAGATCCTGTACCTGTGATGAAACAAAGGGCCCTTACTCACACACTTCTTTCTACAGAACTGAATCCTCTTCCTGCTCTTGGCTTATTTTCATGCACCAGTAACTGTTTGAATTTCTAAAATTGTTGCTTTTCTGGTCAGCCTTGGCCTGTGCTGGCAGTTCTTCCCAGAGAGCCTGGGTGATGCAAATCTGCAGCCCAAGTGTTAAGTTTTTAATAAAAGCATTTCTACTCAATGCCAATAAAATGTTTCAAGCACCTGCAATTAAACAGTCTGGAGACAGATCTGCTCGTTAGAACATTCAAAAAATCTGACAGTCTTTCAAAGAGATGAAAAAAGGGGACAATTGTTTGATGTTAAGTCTTTACTGCAAGAAAAATGGATTTCTCTCCTTCTCCAACAGCCACCAGGAAATTGGTGGTGATTGGGGACTCAAGGAGAACAAAGTCTGCTGGTCACATTTGGGTTTGACTGATTTGAGGGGTGGTCTGCAGGGTTTTTTTATTTCTCTGAGGTACTCCAACTTTTAAACAAAAGTTTCTGGAACTCTCCATGGGATTCCTTCTGCTTTGGTATTTTGTTTCTGTGTCAGTAGGTGTGATCACATATGAGCCATCTGCCTCATCAGAAATCTATAAGCAGCAAATGGCTTTTCAAGCAGTTCAAAATTGGAATAGAAGGATGTGAACAAGCAGTTATTAAAACAAGATGTTAATATGAGAAGAGCCAATTTATTTTTATTAAAAATGTAATTTAATCCAAGAATTCTCTGGAGTCAGTTTGATGGGCGAGGCGTGTGTGTGGCAAGCAATTCCGAGCACACTCCAGCAGGTACAGAGGAGGCTGGGAAGGACCTGTGCTCCCAGGTGCTGCCTGGGGGCCTCAAAGCTTCTTTGGAGGATGAGCTCTTTGGGCTGGGGTGGAGAAAGGCACCCAGCCCTGCCTTTCACAGGGGAACAGGTCCTGTGTGCCCTGGGCAGGTGTGTCCTGCAGCCACCTCCCAGGAGATGCTCAGACTCCAGGGCAATGGCTCCAGCTTTGGCTGGCAGAAGCAAACACCCACCCTGATGGGAACTCTACCCCACAGTCATTTCTTACACCTCTCAGCCCGACTGCAGTTTGGGTAGGAGTCTACAGATGAACTTCATGGAGGCTGCAAAAACCAAGAAAATCAATGTATAGCTGGTAAAAAAGGAGCTTGAGTGACAGCAGACTGTCACATCAAAGGCTGGAGCAATTCCTCCTCTCAGGAGCTGGGCTGGGGCATTCTCACTGCTGGTTTCTAACACCTACAGCCTGTATGATCAGAAACACTCCAATGGTTTCAGCTCTTTTCCCAGGCATCTTTAATGCAAAATACTGTTACAAAACAGCCTTTGCAGGCTCCCAGGCAGCAAGGCCTTCCCCTTCCTGGAGACAGAGCGCAGCCGCCTGAGCTGGGAGCGAGGAGAGGATCCAGGTTTCTGAGTCGAGATAAACAAAACCTTTCCCTAATTCACCACTGGCAAGCTCTGTGTTCAGTGAGAAGGCAAAGAAAACTTCCCCCCTGCTCTGCGAGGTAAAGGCAGGCACAGGCAGCTATTCCAAGCATTTCACAGCAGTAATTTTCCATTTCCATTAAGAAAGACAGTTTAAGCATTTTTTTTTAGATTTAACTGTAGTGATGGAGAACTTTGCTCCTTCACCTTAACCCCCTCCAGCCTGGCTTGTTCCCAGCACCCATCGAGGCAGGGCTGAGGGAACTCCTGTGAGGTGTTGGACAAAGCTGGCTCCTCCCACACACAGAATTCCAGCAATTCTCAAAAGAAAGAATTCAGGCAGGCTGGTTAGTCAGGGCTTGAGGAAGAAAACACAGTGACCCACTGAAGCTGCCTTATTTCTGCCCAGTAAATCCAGACTAAAATCACCCAGCTGGCTACTCTGGCACAGCTCATCCCAACAGCTCCTCCTGCACCCTCAAAGGGAGCTCTAAATATCCCATTAAGTCTTCAACTTCACATTAATTTCTGTGCTAATTGGCTGGGGACCCACAAGCAGGAAGGATGATGTTACTCCTGAGGAAGAGCGGATTTCCAGTAACAAAACCACGCTAAATAAATTGACTGCTTGTTTCTGTATAGACCTTTTGGTGAAAAATTTTCTGCATTTTCTTTTTCCTCAAAGAAAATTTTAAACCTGAGGAGGTCTGAGCCCAAGGGTGACAATGGCAACGACTGCCTGCTTGTCAATACCAACAAAACTTCCAGGTTTTCCCCGGGCAGCTTGAAGAGTTGCATGTTCCTTCCTCCTGCTGCCAGTTCAATGGCTCCTGATGGCAAGGGAGCGAATTACGGCTCTATTTGAGCTACAGCTTTTATAATTAACTCTACAGATTGATTTCTGCAGAAATCATTATTTAACCAGGAATTCCCTACTCCCAGAATGGCTTCTACTCAGATAAACTATTTAAGAGGTTACCTGGGACTCAATGCATTAAATTTCAGTTTCATCTTTCAAGCACAGCAATACTTTGAATTACATTTCATACATTGTATTTCTGTGTGCTACTGATATCTTGACGTTTCTGGGACTATTGTAATTACTGATTGACTTGACTCATTCTGAATCCAGCATCTTCTTGGAAAAATACCATCTGAGCCAAAAAAACCCTCCAAAAACATATAGGGCACATAATGTTGGGCTTAACCTGCATCTTATGCCTAATGCACACATTTGTTCAGCACAGCCACCTAAGAGAATTCAAGAAGTAGCTGTGAATCTCATCAGGAAAAAACTGCAAAATAAATTGTCTAGAAAAGGAAATAAAATCTCACTTTGCTGTTCTTGATATTGAGAATCTTTTAGAGACTGTGGAGAATACCCAAGGTTTGGGGACAAGCTGAGGAAGGCAGCTGAGGAGGAGGAGGAGGATGGAGAGCTGTGCTGCTTGCACTGGCACCAGACGAGCCATTGTTACCAGCAAACACAGATGCCATTTGTAAAACAGCTTAGACAAGTGCCCCTAATTATCTCTCAGGATTCACAACATGTTTAAATACTCTTAGAGCATTAAAGAATCAACCCAAGAGCATGTAATGTAATATAAAAGCACTCTTTCAACTGCTATGAACATCTACAGCGTCATTTACTAATCTCTTGGTGACGACCCTGAAATTAAGGCAAGACTGTGCAGTGGAGCATCTCAACTGTAGGCTTGGAAGTTCAGAGATGTGACCTTTGTAAAGCCAAAATCCATCAGTTAAAGCCCTTGTGCATTTATAGATACTCAGAGCTTCCAATGTGTGTTAAATATATTGTCCATAATCCCCAAAGTCAAAGGTTAACAGCTGCACTTCAGGAGATGTGGCTACACTGGTGACTACAGCTGGGTCATTATTTCATGCTGACTACCACGATGCTTATTTTATCCAGGAGTAGATTTATTTAAATAGGCAGTTAGTTGTTGGAAAAGCAAAGATAGAAGAGTCTGAAATACACACAATTTCAGCAATGGGGGGAGGAAAACACCCCCACAGACTTGGACAAGCACCAGAAACATTTAGATTCAAAGAGAACCTAACTTTCTTCAGATGATTATTTTCAAAAGCAGCAGCATTTGTTTGGAACACCCTGCGTTAGACACCCATATTCTGGGAGATAACTAAAAAAAACTTACATCAGCCTAGTTGGCTCCTTCAGGAAAGAGCAAGCCCTCATATCAGGGAAGATGGATTTCTAAAAGCTTTTTCTTCCACATGCTTTGTTCCAACTGCAAAACTTGACCTTTAGTTTCAGGAGCTGTGCACAACCCTCACCCCAGGGCAGGGGCAGAGAACTGCTCAGCCAAATGCAGGAGTGGGAGCACAGAGAGCCACCCCGGGATGCCCAAAGGATTAGGATTAAATGTTAGGATTTAACGTTTTAGGCTTTATGTTCAGGGACCTCTCTTCACCTGTTTAACAGCACAGTTACCTGCAGGTCCTACAAAAGGTCCTGCTCCTCACACTGCCTTCACCTATTCCCTCCAAATCCCCTCCTGCTGGGGTGGGTACGGGTGAACATCCCTCTCTTCCTTTTGATTAAAAAGACCAGTACCAATGGGAAAACCTGAAGAAATTCCAAGTAATCTTGAGACAATACACTTTATTTTCATAAAATGCCATTTTGCTAATTTTTCTGAGTATATATTTTTCTGTTAGTTCCTCCTTAGCAACAACAGCTTATTTGGATGTTTTAGATCTGAATTTCCTGTTGCTTTAAAAAATGTAAATTACACAAATCAACAGCACCCTGCAGTCTTCAGGGGTTCATCCAAGTATCTAGTTGTTGACATTTAAAACACCAGGCTGTCAAGAAGGAAGAGGATAGTCTAGTGCTTATATAAACTTAATTTCCTTGTTTCCATTAAAAAGTTATTAATTAAAAGGTAGTCTCAGCCAGGCTCACACTGTTCACACATAGCCAACTTCCTCTCATCCTACTCCATCGGGAAGATTATTTGGCATATTTATATTCTACTCAGGCAAAAATAGTATTTTATAATTCATCTTACAGCATGCCCAGGAGCAGTGCTAGCACCTTCATAAAGCACCTTCCTGCAGCACAGATGTGCACAGGAAACCACTGAAGCTTCCCACATTTACTAACTGCAGGTTACTGGAATGTCCTGGCCAAATGGAATTAGAGCTATGACATAAAAACGACCCTTTCACATCAATGATTCCTTTGCTATGCATTTTAAAGTTCCTAAGTCTTGATGCCTATGCTGTATTTCATCCTCTGCATGTACTAAGGGAAAAAATCAAGTTCTGCAGCAAGACACAGCCACTGTGACACCAGAGCAGTCCTAAGCAGCAGCAGCAGGTTGGGGTTTGTCTCCTGCTGTGCAGCCTCTCCTCACCTGGGGACACAGGGCCTCCAGCTGGCTGGCTGACATCCGAACCAGTTTCACACCCTCCTCGTTGTTGGAGATGGAGCAGGCCAAGTTGGCAACCTGTGTCAGAGGGGGGGAGAAAACAAAACACAGCTGTTAGAACAGAGGGTTATCTCCTGGAGAAAACTTTTGCCTAATCCCAACAGTGACCACTAACCAGTAACCCATCATGGAACAAAAAGATTCCACATTTGTTTTGTTCTAAAGAGTTTTAAAACCACTAATGGCACTTGTTCCTTCTGTAGACATAAAATTGTAACACTGTGGATCATGGAATCCCAGACTGGTTTGGGTTGGGTGGGACCTTAAAGCCCCTCCAGTGCACCCCCTGCCATGGCAGGGACACCTCCCACTGTCCCAGGCTGCTCCCAGCCCCAGTGTCCAGCCTGGCCTTGGGCACTGCCAGGGATCCAGGGGCAGCCCCAGCTGCTCTGGGCACCCTGTGCCAGGGCCTGCCCACCCTCACAGGGAACAATTCCTGATTCCCAATATCCCATCCATCCCTGCCCTCTGGCACTGGGAGCCATTCCCTGTGTCCTGTCCCTCCATCCCTTGTCAATTGTCTCTCTCCAGGTTTCCTGGGGCTCCTTCAGGCCCTGCGAGGCCACCCTGAGGTCCCCCCAAAGCTTCTCCTGTGCAGGTGAACAATGGCAGCTGTGCCAGCCTTTCCTCCCAGCAGAGCTGCTCCATCCCTCTGCTCATCCTGGAGCCTCCTCTGGCCTGGCTCCAGCAGCTCCAGCTCCTGCCTGTGCTGGGCCAGGGCTGGGGCAGCTCTGCAGGTGGGAAATCACCTGAGCACAGGGGCAGAATCCCCCCTGCGCTGCTGTGGGCTCAGCCCAGGGCTCGGGGGGTTCTGGGTGCTGGGGCAGGTCCAGCTCCCACCCCCAGCCAGTCAAACAGGGCAGAAATCCCTGCCAGCCATGATCAGGGTGATGCTAAAGAGCAGCACTGGCAGCAGCTGCAGTCAGTTTAACAGCCCAATCCCAGCAGGGAGAGACAGCAGAACCCCAGAGAGCTGAGCTGGTTTGCTGGTGCTCCATGAGGGCTCCTGTGTGACAGGAGGGGTCAGGTAAGGCCTGGCACTGTTCCTCCAGCCCTCCCCTGTGCTGCAATTCATCAAATAAAACCAGTACAGGAGATCCCCATGATGCATCCACAGGCCTCCAAAATTTGAATAGGATCTCTTGTGATGCTAAAAACTTTACTCCACAACCTTGACCTGCTGCATAGCATCACCCTTAGCTAGGTCAGCCTGAAGCAGGGAGCTCTGTAAACATCTGCTTTTCCAGAGCACGGAGGATGGGGACAGCACAGAATTTTTTGGTAATTGAAGATATTCCTCATCCCAAAGCTACTCTCAGGGGAAGGAAGTCTGAAATAAGTTACATTTCTCAGCTGACAGGTGAATGACAAGCATGTTATTCTGAGCCATTTGAACACAGAAAGCTGTAAAAATAGCAGCAAGTGAACTGAGACGAACACCGAGTACTGTCCTTCCAGAGGCTGAGCAACCTGCAAAGCCCCCTGTAAATATGCCATAAAAGCATCACCAGGAGCCAGCAGATGCTCACTAACATCGCTGAACCAGATTTCTCCAGATACTTTTCTCTATAAGCTGAGGAATTTGCATTCTGCCTTTAATTAAACTATTCTTTGCATTCATGTAAGTAATTTTGAAGTAGTATCTGCAGCTCTACCACATGCTTTTCCCCCTCCCCAAGCCCTTCCCTCATGGCAGATGTTCCCACACAGAATACATTACTGTCCTGCAAATCATCAAGCACGTGCCATTACACTTGAACAGCAGTTTTCATCAATCCCATTATCAATTTGGGGCAACAAAATCAAGTTCCCACTGCAAAGTACAGGGCCTCTTCCTCCCTCCAGCTCCAAGCCAAGTTACAGAGGATGGAAAACAGGGGTGCCAGGATGAGAGGTGTTTCCAGCACAGAACAAGCAAGAAAACAGATGTGCCAACACATATTTGGAGGAAAACAAACTGAAGTTGAGAGAAAGACTGAGCAGCATCAACAACACAGAGGAAACCCTGCCAGCTCTCAGGAACATTTGTGTCCTGCTCCTGAAGTTTCTCTTCCACTCGTGTTTGGATTCAAGTCCTACACATGCAGGGGTGAATTGCAGGATGTCCCCAGCTCTGGGCACAGTGCTGCAGGCAGGGCCCAGCTGAGCCAGGGCTCCGTGCTCCTCCTCTCTGCCCCCACCCCTGAACACCTCCAGCCCTGCCCTCTGCACAGCACCCCAGCAAACAGCTGGCCCTGGAACACCCTCTCACACAGGGGTTGTGTCTGATTTTTCCTGTATATCTGCCATGCCTTGAATCCCTAGTTCCCAGCAAGCTGCTGGGATAATATAGAAGTACATCATGTTTTTGTTTATAGAGGCTCACAAGAATCAAAAGACAATCAGATGCCATGATTTAAAAGTCAAATAAAGATTTTGCTGTTGGTTTAAGCACAGGTCATATTTTTGAGAAACACCGGTTTGCCAATATTTTTTATGGTCCATATTTCCCCATCATTCCTGCCTCCACAGCAGCATTACAACCTCTAGGAGCCAGGAGAACACAAAGCTCTATTGAGTAGGGGCAGAATAAAAGCGACATTGAAGCACCACAAAATCAGCCTCTCCGATATCTGGAGATGTTGTGCTGTCTCTCAAGCCAAGTGTGATGAATCAAGCGCACAGAAACCCTGCTCTGTCTGAACACAGAGAGGCAAAGAAGTTAATAATGGAGTGTCCCCACCGTGGTATAATGAAAATTTGCTTTTTTGCACAGTCATTTTTGAACAGTCATTTTTCTTCTGAATACCCAACTGATGGCAATTCTTCTTTAGAAAGCGCCCGACTGGCACTGCCAGCGCTCATGAAAGAAGTGTGTGTGCTTCCCTGACTGAGGGTCTTTGGCAGTTTAAGACAATCCAACTGTTGGCTGCCACATCCCATCCCAGGCTGCGCCTCCAGAGCTCAACCCTTCATTTCAGCACGCTCATCCAACAGCCAGCTACTCGCTCTGGCAGGGGCTTCCTCTGCCAGATCAGCACACAAACTTCCCTGCAAACTCTCTGCTGAACATCAGAGCGAGGCACAGACGTGGCAGCAGCTGAGATGACTTCAGAGTGCTGCAGATAGGGCTGTAAATTCACAGCAGTGCAGTGTTTACTGCACCCATGGGAAGGCTCTGTCTAACTACTGGAAAACACTCACAAGCCTCTTAAAATTTGGAATTTAAGAAGAGCTGTGTCTACTAATTAATCAAGTTGTAAATGACGTAACAGTGAGGTATTTTAAACTGTCAGCAATTATCAGGTGCTCTATAACATGAATTCTGAAATCGCATGTACCAGCTGAGGTGGATGGCTGCAGAATGAAGAAATTTAATTTTAAAAGTACCTGAAAGGACTCACTTCAATAATTCCTGGGTGATCTGACAAATAACTTCAAACTGTCTCTCTCTCTTCAGAAGATAGGGTAGTGCTGGCCAGTTATTTGGCACATACCCATAATACATTGGATTTTGTAGCTGAGATGAAGATCAACTCTTTCAAAGCCCACAGAGCGCTTGGAAATCATACATTTCCAAAACTTCTAAATTAAATAATGCACCTCAAGGGAACAAAAATTTCCTTTAAATCAAATGTGAATTAAATAGTTTCTCCATGTCTCCAACAAAAGCAGCTGACTGACATAGTAAGTGGTCAGACTTGATTTAGAAAGAAGAACACTTGTGCTTGAGAGCAAAATAGCAATTGAATTCCTGCTGCATTTGTTCATTCTTACCATTCAATATCATCAAGTCCCTTTACATAAGCACTACTGGCACAGGCATCAAAGGAGACAAAACCACTGCAAATAATGTAATCAGCACAACGAGCAATCTCTTGAAAAAAGTTAAAAATACAGTGGGAATGAAGAGAGCCCAAGCCCGCAGCCGCGTGCGGTTCAGACACCTCTCACTGCTGACAGACCGATTTAAAGTAGATTTCAAGGTTCTCTCTGTTCAGAGTCTACAGGCATGGCCCAGAGATGGCTTCTCAAACCCCACAAGGCAGGGCAGACCCCAAGCAGCTGCTGGTATTTAGAGGAATGAGCTTAAATTTCCCCCCAGTGACAAATGCAGTGCACAGACCTCATGGTGCCAAGCGGAACAGCTGGGCAGGCTCGTCTGGAAAGGGCTGTTCATGCCCTGAGCAGTTTTTGAAACTCAAATCTCATTGTTCTCAATGATGACATCAGCACACCACAAGATGATTTGAGGTGAGTGGCTCTGGTGTTGGCACAATTGGCAAGGTGAGTGGCCCTAAATCCAGGCCAGTCACCAGAGGGGTTCCCTGGGCTCAGCACTGGGCCAGCCCTGTTTGATGTCTCTGTTGGTGACCTGGATGAGGGGATGGAGGGCAGCCTCAGTAACTGCGCAGACTGGGCAGGAGTGTGCATCTGCAGGAGGGCAGGAGGGCTCTGCAGAGGGATTGGACAGGCTGGATCCATGGGCTGAGGCCAGCTGTATGGGGTTCAGAGTTCAACCAGGCCAGGTGCTGGGTCCTGCCCCAGGATCACAACAACCCCAGAGATGCTCCAGGCTGGGGAGGAGTGGCTGGGAAGTGTCCAGCAGGAAAGGCCTGGGGGTGCTGTGCCAGTGGCTGGACATGAGCCCAGGGCTGCCAGAGGCCAATGGCCCCTGGGCTGTGCCAGCACTGGGGTGGCAGCAGGAGCAGGGCAGGGCCTGTCCCCTGTGCTGGCACTGCTGGGGGACCTCGAGGGCTGTGTCCTGTTCTGGGCCCTCATGGCCAGAGAGCCCTGGAGGGGCTGGAGCGTGTCCAGGGCAGGGAACGGAGCTGGGAAGGGGCTGGAGCCCCAGGAGAGGCTGAGGGAGCTGGGCAGGGGCTGGAGCCCCAGGAGAGGCTGAGGGAGCTGGGCAGGGGCTCAGCCTGGAGCAAAGGAGGCTCAGGGGGCCCTTGTGGCTCTGCACAGCTCCTGCCAGGAGGGCACAGCCGGGGGGGCCGGGCTGTGCTCCAGGGAACAGGGACAGGAGCAGAGGGAACGGCCTCAGGCTGGGCCAGGGCAGGCTCAGGGTGGATTTTAGAGAAAGTTTCTTCACTGCAAGCACTGTCAAACCCTGGCAGAGCTGCCCAGAGCAGGGGTGGAGTCACCATCGCTGGAAGGATTTCAAAGCCAAGTGGATGTGGCACTTGGTGACAGGGTTTAGTGGTGGCCTTGGCAGTGCTGGGGAAACAGTTGGACTCAAGGGTCTCAGAGGGCTTTTCCAACTTAAATTATTCCATGGTTTTTTGCCTTTGGAGGAGGCATAACTTAAGTGGTTCCTTTTGAGAAGCAGATGTTACCTCAGGCCAAAGGGTCAGCTGGGAATATGTTATTAGTAAGAAGGTGTAACTCCAATATTAAAAAAAATATTCTACCATCTGTCACAGAGTGATTCCATCTCAGATTCTAGTTAACTTTGACTGTTCAGAATTTACTAATATTTAAATCAGGAAAAACTTGACATTTCTAAAGCTGTTCTTTCTACCATTAGTAACAATTTGTGGCAGAGAACCGCCTCCCCTGACAAGACAGAGGTTGTACCTTTTCCACATGAAATACATTTTGGTTTTTTGTTAAACTCAAAATTTGTTCAGGTCGTGACTAAGGTAAGTCTTCCAGCAATTAAAAAACTGCAGCAGCCTCAACTACACAAGTTTGGGGTCAGTGTTAAGCTTCTTAAATTACACTATTAACATAACCCAGCAATGCTAATAATAACGCCAAGGTTGTGGGTCTGACCCCCATTCAGTGAAGAGATGGACTTTATGATCCTTGTGGGTCCCTTCCAACTCAGAACATTCTGTCATTCTGTGTAACAGTGCTCCAGCTCTGTACTTGCTCTGCCTTCTCTTTGCCCAGACTCCCTGGCTTAGGCAGAGGAACTTTACAGGGAACTCTTTATTGAAGGACTGGCCAATTGCTTTTCCAACAAGAGACAAAAGATGCAATAGGAAAAAAAAAAAAAGAATTATAATCTCTAGGACTTTGAAACTTCATTTGCAAGGATTTCAAAGGCTGACAATAAATGTCTTAAAGCCTCAGAGTTATGTACCTGGATTGACTTCACAGAAACACCACCCAGATTTTCCTCCTTGTTTACAGGTCCAGTTTTTAGGACTGCTTCTTCAGGCAGTCAGGAAGGCAAAGTCTCCAAAGTGGTGCTGCTGCAGCCATCCCGAGCTGGTGCAGCCCCAAGAAGGCTCTGCAATGTGTTTATTGTTGCATAATTGAATGTTGTCAGAGCTGGCCCTGCCACCCAGCATTGCCACAGCCCAGGATTACACATCCCTGTGCAGGAGCCAAACACTCACTAATTGAATTCTCCGAGTCTGGACACTCTCGTTTGAACCTGCAGTTGTAAAAATAGCATTGCAGAAAGAAGTTTTCTGACTGCCTTACACTGAGAAACTTTTCAATTTAACATTAAGCAGAATCCTCTCATAACTGGTGCTCAAAAACTCTTACACAAAAATAACAAACCCACATCCATGTGTACACAGATACTTTGGGAATTTCAATGCCACAGAAACCAAGCTTTTCAAAGGTGTTCCTGGCATTTTCATTTCTGATTAAACTTCAAAACTTCAGCTGCTTGTTCTAGTTTTTTTGCTTTACATTTTACAATTTGTCTGGGAATGCAAATTCCAACTTTTAAGCAGCTTTAAAAAATCACCCATTTTAAAAGCAAAAAATAGAAAGAATGGACAAGCAGCCACTGAACATTTTTCTCCTAGGAATTTGCTAAAGAAAAGTGTATTTAATATTCTCAAAAAATTCGAACAGAGCACAGCTAATTTCTTCCTCCTCCATGTTAAAAAAGACCTGTCCCGATTCCCTTCACACTGGTCAAAGCTCAGGAAATTAATTTATCTGCAGAAACAACTCTTCTGGCAAAACTAATGGCAACTGAGGACTCTCAGAAGAGATGTGTTGATTATGTAATCCCCATCCCTCTCCAGAAAGACTTTCATTATTCACTAAGTCCATACATTTATTTATTCACCTGTACACTACACTCAATATTTAGGACAAATCTAAGCATTTTAACATCCAGCCCTAACAGGTGCTGCATGAGGGAGAAGTGTTACAGCTATAGATGTGTTAACTGTAACCCTACAAACCCCTCATTTTGCAGAGGCAGAGTTAACTGGGAATTACACAAAACAGCTCCACTTCTTTAATACAGGAGGACTAGGGATCAAATCCACTGGGACTGTGCAGAGAGTTACCAGAGTCGTGCTGTCAGCTGCTTTGTGATTTTATATGACTTAAGTAGCATGTGGCTGCAGCTCCACAGCAGGTACCTTGCAAGAGCTTGTTTGTGGGCAACAGAATCCCCAAGTATTAACTGAAAATAGTAAAAGTCTTTAAATAAAACAAGGCACATGTAGACAAACTGCAGACGTAAAGCACTGGGGAGAATGAAGGACCAAACTGAGAGAACTGCTATTTCCAGAGCTCTGCAGCCTCACACAAAGATGAGAACAGTTTCATTCCAAGACTGGTTATAAACACAAGGAGGGGAAGTTTCAGTTGGCTGGAAAAAAACTGGCAAGCAAAGGGCTGGCATTTTGGATGATGAGGAATGGAGGTCACACAGCCTGTTATTTCAACAGGCTGGTAAGTGATGGCAAGAGAAATCAGAGACAGTATCACAGAATCCCAGGCTGGTTTGGGCTGGGAGAGACCTTAAAGCTCATCCAGTCTCATTCCCTGCCATGGCAGGGACACCTTCCACTGTTCCAGGCTGCTCCCAGCCCCAGTGTCCAGCCTGGCCTTGGGCACTGCCAGGGATCATGGGGCAGCCACAGCTGCTCTGGGCACCCTGTGCCAGGACCTGCCCACCCTCACAGGGAACAATTCCTATCTCTCAGTATCCAATCTATCCCTGCCCTGTAGCAGTGGGAAGCAATTTCCCCTTGCTCTGTCTCTCCACACTCTTGTAAGTAATATAAAAGTATGAAAATAAAAGTATTGTGCATCTTCTGCTTCTTGTTATATTAAGGCAATCAGTATTTCCGTGAGTAACCACCTTTTGCTTGGGATTACATCTTAGTACTTCCACATTTCTAGCTCTATCTCTGTGTTTAAAATTCTATTTACAGGATACAGCTTTGCACTTGCCTCTCACCCTGGCCAGAGCTGTCTCCAAATACCTCTCCAGCTCCCTGGTGCCATTCCAGGTACAGCTGTCCTGGTACTGCTCCACACCAGCGAGCTCCTTCCCTGCCCTGAGGAAATGTTCTTCCCCAACAGAGAGCCACCCTTGTGTCGTCAAGGTTTCACAGAGAAGGGAAGTTTTCTACACAGCTGGGCAATCCCAGAGTTCGTGCATCAGGACAAGCCAGACTGGGCTCCATTCACTGCAGCAAGGGCAGTGTGGGGACACCTCCTCTCGTGCCAATGGGAAAGGTTTTCAGTCAGACAGAAAAAAGAGGTGTTTGAAGGGAATCAATACATCTGTAGCATAAACCATAGCCACAGCAGGAAAGTGCAGCAATATCTTTATTTCCAGCCTGGTGGATTATCCTCTCTACAGACCTGAGGGAGAGCAGGGCTGCCACAGGAACAGCAGTGTGCGGCGCGGGCACCGTGCCCCTTGTCGATGCAGCTGTGGCAGCAGATGTAACTGCTGGCACAGGAACTATTCCTCCCTCAGACAAACAAGCTAAAGTGTTAAAATGTTGTTATAATCACAAACCACGTTAGTTATACAAGTCTATCCGAGCTACCACGACAGCAATGACACCACTGGTGTGTGATGGAGAGCTCAGCTTCAGCTGAAACCTTCAGAGCAAACCCTCAGCTGAGATGCTCCTTAGCAACACAAATACCTTTCCTTAAAATAAAAGTGTTTCTAGTAGTGATATCTGGACAGGACCCAAAAAATTATCCTTATCCAAAAACGTCTCTGTGTTTGTCAAAGTAGAGATGAAGACAGGCTGAGGAGAGTTGGGGGTGTTCAGCTGGGAGAAGAGAAGGCTCTGGAGAGACCTCAGAGCCCCTTCCAGGGTCTAAAGGGGCTCCAGGAGAGCTGGAGAGGGACTGGGGACAAGGGATGGAGGGACAGGACACAGGGAATGGCTCCCACAGCCAGAGGGCAGGGCTGGATGGGTTATTGGGAATTAGGAATTGTTCCCTGGCAGGGTGGGCAGGCCCTGGCACAGGTGCCCAGAGCAGCTGGGGCTGCCCCTGGATCCCTGGCAGTGCCCAAGGCCAGGCTGGACACTGGGGCTTGGAGCACCTGGGAGGGTGGAAGGTGTCCCTGCCATGGCAGGGGGGTGGAACTGGATGAGCTTTAAGGTCTCTCCCAGCGCAAACCAGTCTGGGATTCTGTGAAATTGTTCTTCTCTCCCATCGCAGTTTGCTCAGCACTCAGAACATGCTGCCTTCTGATCTGACTAAAGGCTTCCAACTTGGTGCCTATTATTAGCTGCTTAAACCAGTTTTTGGTGATTCAGACAACTGTTCATGGCAGTGTAACTGTAATTGTCAGTACACTGTGCTCTTCACAAAGACGACAAAACAGTGTCAGTAATGAGCTCCACACAGATTTCAGGCACCTCCTTGATGACATGACATGACTAATAATCCAATATTGCTAATGACTAAGATGATGAAAATCCAGACATGCATCAAGGCTTTTAGTTAAATATCAAGAATTAAAACGTTTATGCCACATCTATAAAAAACTTTACCGAAAAAGCCACTTAAAAATGCTGTTGGAATTAAGACTTAAATATCTGAAAAATAAAAGGACTCTATTGCTTTTCAGCTACCTCTGAAGACATCACGTCAACACCACCTAAACCCAACTGTTCTCACACTTCCTGACCTCTTTTACACATTTCCCTTTCCAAAAAGCTTCTGTTTCCAAAGGAAAAAGGAACAGAGCAAACACAGGGCAGTTTCTAGTGGAATAAAAAGCACATTAATATCTTCCAAACCCCAAACTCATTCAAACTCCAAATTCTCCCCCCTCCACGCGTGCCTTGGCCCAGATGTGCAGAGGAAGCCCTTCCCAGTCACACAGCAAGGTGACTGTCCCTGTGGCTGGGCTGTGGCACAGATGCCTCTCCTCCATGAGTAGCAGCAAACCATGAGGATTTCCAAAGAGAAAAATTGTCTCCAGACAGCCCAATGGCTGCCTAGATTTGTGAGGATTCAATCCCTTCATCCCTCCCATCAGTTTCACTGTCATGGCTTGCCCATGAGCACTTACAATGAAATCTGGACAGAAAGATTACCCTGAAGTCTCTTATTCTTCTTCCAACATCATTTTTAAACTCTGCCAGCATCCTACAGACCCTTTCATACATTATTTGGTGTAGCATTAGAAGAGTGGCCTCAAAAATAACCTTACAAGAACAGAAGTTATCCTATTAAAAGGTCACTTGCCTTTACTTATGTATGATGTATTAAATTTGTATATCCAGTTTTGTTGAAAAATGTAGGAACATTTTTCTGCTGAGGCTTCCCTGCTTTTCTGATTATGAATGTAAGGAAAGCATGTTCTACGAGAAGAATTTAATTTATTTATGAATTAGTTGACTAATAAAATGAACTTACAAGGAAAGTGCATTGGCTGTTGAAGAGTGTCAGACTTTAGAGGGCACATTAGAGTTACACTGGTCATTTATTGGAGACATTAGTTTTAAATTGCTGCCAAGGCTATCTATAGACAAATTACAGAAAACGTGCTTGTGCTTTGGAAGAGACATTTTGCTCATTTTGATCTCCATTTTAAATGGGAAATAACTCTGCCTCTTTTCTCCAGACCACAGTGCAAGAACATTTCCCTTGTAATACAAAATTACCTTAAAAATAAAAGCAATAAAAGACAAACCTGAGTTGGCAGATATTTTTCCCTCTGTAAATGAGAATACTGGAGAAATAGGTGCTGAAGTACCCTGGTAATGACTCTAGTCTGGAAAATGCTGGGTTTTGAGATTTAATAAAATTCAGAAAAACACTCCAAGTCAATATCTGAGTTGGGTGCCAAGTGCTTGTCTTGTTCCCCAGGAACCTCAGCCCTGCCTGGCAGCACTGACTGACCCCTGAGCTGGCAGGCAGGAGGGGAGAGCTTTGCAAGAATGAGCAAAGCCACCTCCAAAGAGGTTTGGAAAACTCAGTGAAAATTCTGGAAATCAGGTGGCTGATAGACACAAAGGATAATCTTGTCAGAGCAGATTAACTTCTGGATCTGCTGGATTCTTCCATTCCTGCTTTGTTTGCAATAAATGGTACCTGGCCATGGCCAGGTAAGTGACAATGAACAGGGGACAGCCAAGACCTTCACTGTGCCTCCAAAAACCAGCTTTTATTTTAAATCCAAGCTATGTTTTATCCACTTCACGTTCTAAAAAGCCTTTCCCATGTAAAAAACCTGCAGCTGCTAAGACTCTCCCCAAGAACACACAGGCTGCAAGTCTGAGCAAATCAGGATAATTGCAAGAAAAATGTAGCAAGTGTGCAATGCTTCAGGCTTTGGGAGGGGTATTTTTAGATTTTAGACTGAAGAATGACTCCAGGACATCGGGCTAGACAGTGAGGGCAACAGAAGGGGGAAATGTCAGAGCAAGAGGCTACAGAAAGCTTATGGAGCTGCAAGTGCCCAAATGTGATTCTTTCCAAGCAAATAAATTTGCCGTCTGCATCTGTTCATGGGTTTCACTGAAAATGAGAAAATCATCACTCCATATGCAAGATGCAACCCAGTGCATTAAAAAAAGGCACAGAGCAGTCTTTTCAGATAAATTAAAGCAATTAGAAAAAAAATCAATGCTTATGAAACACCATTGAGAGCTTTTGCCTCCTTGGTCTTACCAATATTTATCTTGGTAAGAAAAAAACTTAAAAATAAAATTTATGTTGAGAAAAATGTTTGACACAGGGGTAGTGGGTTCCAGAGGAAGAAGAGATCATTTGTTCTTTTTAAGGAATTACAAATATATTCTGAAAAATATTCTTAAGCAAGCAAACTGGAGGATTTTAACTGGACGCTCTCCTTATTTACCTTTTATTTCCTAATCTCTTAATGTCTGAAAAACTTTTCCATTAAAATTACACAGAGTTACACTGTGTCACAGTGTAACCAGGGACAAATTGACAAGCTAATTTTTACTTTTCTAAAGCATTCAACAGCGTAGCAAAGGTTTCTGTTTAACATGTCTGGCTTTCTCCCTCTTGCAGGAGCAGCCCAAGCCTCCCTGGGGAGCAGCACAAAGGCAGCTCAGCACAAACACTGCTCAGAGCCTGGCAGGGACAAAGAGCCAGCGTGGAGCTCGGTGACATCACTGCCCATGGGCACCACTGCAGGACAGCCCCGGCCCCCTGGGCAGGAACAGGCACTCCAAGGATGCCAGGGCCAAGCTGTCCTTCCTCAAGAGCAAAGTCAGGTTGGAGAGCCAAGGCTGCCTCACCCAGTGGGAAAAAACACTGGAATGGAGTTAGCAGTTCACAGTCTGCAGATTGGGAAGACTTCCATAGTTTACAAGTGAATTTAACTTTTTGTTAGGCTGGTTCCACAAATGCTGTCCTTTCTGTTATTCTTGTGTGTTACATTGAAATTGGCTTCTCAATTCCTGAATTAAACTCCTTTAACCAAATCCAGCCAGAGTTAATGGTCTGTTAGCACAGAGCAATTTTGAAAGCTATCTTTGAAACGTATTATTCAACTGAGACAAGGCTCATTCTACTCTTACTGTTCCTCAGTTTTCAAAAGGCAGGATAAAAGGGTTAGGATTTTACTACGTGGGAAACAAATTAGATGGGAGCCCTTTGGGATGCTCTTGGTATGGGTTCTCTACAAGACACAGACCCAGCAGGCAAATCAGCTTTTTGTGGTTATTGCACCTTTTGGTCAAATTTGGCTGCCTGGGCGTTAGGAACCACAAAAGCAGATAGTGCTGTGCTGCCAAGAAGGGAACATTTCAAAACGAAATTACCCAAATCATGTGCTTGCATCTCTTTATGGGTACTTGGAGGGCCCATAAACAGCTCTGCACTGCAGGAGCAAGAACTCCCTGTGCTCAGCCAGGGCAGAACCAGCACTGCCACTCCTGTCTGGCCAACACCTGCAGCAGTTTAGTGTGAAAAATGAAATAAAGTAAATCTATCCCATTATATATCTCCCAGGGGCTGGTTCACTGACTCCTCCAGCTCACAGACACAGGGGCAATAACCCAAGGTGCAAACCCTCCCAGCAATGCAGTGGGGATGTGCTGAGCTCCCCAGGACAGAGCAGGATCTCCTGCACATTCCTGTCCCCACTCAGCACCGAAGGGAAGGAAGGGAAGAAGGGCAATGGTCCCCTCAACATCCAAACCTCAGGAGCCTGTCAGGGCACAATACAGCACAGCTCCACCCAGTGCTGCAGCTGTTGGGCACATTTGGTGTCTTGAGTCACCCAGCAGCACATGTGAGGGCAGTTCTGATAAACCCCCTGTACACTCATCTCCCCTGAAAGCAGTGGAAGCAATCACTGCCCATCTCACCAGGCAAAACACCTTCAGCTCTGTTCTTACACAATCTTTTGTTGTTTCTCCTGAGTTTCCTGCCCAAGAGCAGAATCATGAGGGAACTGGCAAACATCCTTCTCCATTCTGGCAGAGGCACAAGACATTTCAAATGCAACCCACCCCAAGCCATCCTCCTGCACAGGGAATCTGGCATCTCATATGACACCAGGGGCTCTCCTGCCCCTCAGGACGAAGGGTCTGCAGGAGCACTATTCCCATTTGTCCAAGCTAAGTGTATATATTAATCCATCTCCATTCAGGGAAGAGGTTTATAAACCATCTACATCATGCTACACTACAACTACAGTTACATTTCAGATAGCAAAAGCAATAACCAAGCCTTCAAAAAGCCATTGCAGCAGCATATCATTTTAGCAGAAGCTTTTGATGTCAGTCAAAAATATTGCTGAATGTCTACTTTCAGGGGCATAGTCCTTGGAAGACAAGAGAGTCTGGCTGTACAGAGGCTCTGGAAAACTCCTCTGCAGCCTGGCATTTGCACACCAGGTAGGGCCAGTGCCAGTGAGGATGGAACTGTGGCTGCTCCAGTGGGACACAGCTTCTGAGGGGACAGGGAAAAAGGGCTCACCTGGCAAGGGCTGGGGAGAAGCTCAGGGACAGAGCAGCACAATTATTCCTTTTAATTATGCCAATAAATTCCACACATCCGCTGAGGAGGTAGCAGAACTCTGGCAGAAGAGGCACTGCTATTGTTACATGATTCAACTTCTACTGTAAACAAGCCCTAAAAATAATTTTCTAGATAAATCAGGCTTGCAACATGAAGAAGAGAGGCTTTAGAGCAAACCTACTTCAAAGTGTTCCCAAGGCTGTATCCTGCTGCCAAGGCAGGGCACAGCAGCCCTGCCTTCCTTCCACATGCTGTTTTGCATATGGAAAATTTACTTAAAATTTAGATTAGAATAACTTTGCAGCTCTAGGAGGACAGCATTGATGCTGAAACATGACAAGCCAAAAGAGAAAAATGGATGCCTTCAAGGAATTAAAATATTGTCATTGCTTAGACAGCAGCTCCAAAGAGCTGGACAAACTTCATGCACCCTGGACTATGGGCCAGCTGTAAAGTGCTCTCAGAACATACCATGTGCAAGTCAGAAGCTACTTTTACTGATATCTGATCAGTCTCATTCTTGAGCAATTTAAATGTGCCCAGCTGTGTGAATATTCCCCACAAGCCCTGGAGACACATGGACTCCACTATCAAACAGAGACACTGAGAGAGCAGAACCACACAAAGCAGCCTGGGACTGTTCCCGGGGAGCTGCTGAGGTTCAGCACAACCAGCCAGAGCCTCAAAGCACGGAAGAGCACAGGAGGAGTTTTTGACACTTATTCCTAGTGGCATGTTTCCCCAACAACACCTATAGCTGTTTGTTCCATGCCATTCAGCATCAGCTGGCACAGAACTCTCACGCGATGGCGGTGAGGGGGCCCAGAGTCCCGAGGTGGATCCATGAACAGGGGCAGGCTCTGCTGCTGCTCTCTGCACGCACCACCTGTGGAAATTGCTTCCCTCAGCAGGGCATGAACGACCCTGAGAGCAACTCCCTGACAGGAGGAGCAGCCAGGTGAGGGCTGGGCTCTTCTCCCAGGTAATGAGTGAGAGGACAACAGGGAACGGCCTCAGGCTGGGCCAGGGCAGGCTCAGGGTGGGCACCCGGAGGAATTTCCCCATGGAAAGGGTGCTCAGGGATTGGGAGGGGCTGCCCAGGGGGGTTTGGAGTCCCCATCCCTGGAGGTGTCCAAGGGAGGGCTGGAGGTGGCACCGAGTGCTCTGGGCTGGGGACAAGGTGGGGATCGGCTTGGACTCCATGGGCTGGCAGGGATTTTCCAACTTCAGTAATCCTGGGATTCCAGTTAAGACACGTTGATCCCATTTAATCTGGTTTTCTCCCCACTCAGAGCTCTGCTCTGCAGTTCCACCAGCTGGAGAGCCTTTAGGTTTTCCTTACAGAGGGGTGGCAGGATTAGTTGTGCTGTCACTCCAAGTGATCTGTTTGCTCTTTACACAAACACAGGCAGCTCTTCATTCTGAAAGCCTTCACACAAAAGGCCTGTTTATATTCAGTGGGATTTTACTGGGAAAAAAACCCTCCAGGCTTCAAAGCAATGGGTCAGACTGTCCAGCAGGACAATCGTGCCCTGGTCTCCCTTACTCCAACTGACCACCTCCAAGTAACAAAACCTTTATCATGCACTCACATTGTAATACCCACAACTACATGGGTTATTTAACAGCTCCTTTTGATAAGCTTACATTTTCAATTCTTTAAATATTAAATTGTGCTTAAATTCATTCAAATAAAATTTTAAAAGGAAATTTATTACAGAATTTGCTTTGTGCTTCAGCAGAATTGAAAAACCTGTTTTGCCTAGTCTTGCCTTAATTTAACTAGCAACAATTAAATTTTAATTTGTACCATCTTACCTCAATCAATTTGTTGGCATGTTCACGGAAAACCTGGGCATATTCTTTAACTTCTTTTTCATTCCCATTCTTGGCAGCTTCAATCAATACTAAAAGAGGAACATTTGTTTCCAGAAAAGAGTCTGAAACATGGTCCATAACAGCTTTGCGAAGCTAAAATAAAAATAAAAGAGTGAGTTATTCTTCAGTAGTGTTCCACTGCTGTTTCCCTCTTACTGTATTAATACGTACAGCTTAAACTACTTTTGTCATTGATCCTTTTTCCTTTGTGTGACCAAGGCTTTTCCCTGCACTAAGTCTTGTCTACACACTTTTTGCTTCAATTTAAATGAAATCTCCTTAAAAAATGGATTAGTTATAGAAGTGCAAGTCACCAGTTTGGCCACAAATATTGATTTAGCAGCTCATATTGGTTTTGTCTGAGTAAATTTGCTGCTTTCCCTCAGCTGATTAAACAACACACTGATTTAACTTTTTTATTTTTCTGCTAGAATAAAAACATTTTTCAACAAACCTGATCCATATTCTCACTTACTCAAAAATGGGAATATATTGCTTTAAAGCCAAACAGACAAAAAGCTGATGCTACAGAAATACAGTTCTCAAATAAAATAGGTTGAGATGAACACCACCAGTACTATAAAATATCACTGATTATCTTCAAAGTCCATCACACAAAAGTTGTTTTTGGGGGGCTTTGGTTGGGTTTTTAATCTCTCTTGACATGAGGATAATTAAGACTACAACATCTGTATCACACAGTTAACAGGGAATTAACAGGGAATTACATTCCCACCCCATGCTTCCTACTGGAAGCTTCTGGCCTTTAATTCACTGAAGACAGGCCAGCAAACCCACTGCCACTAGGAACAAATCCCCAGCAGGCAGCACTGCACTCCTGTGTCTCAGCCACCTCTGACCATTCCTCACCTGCCTGCGCAGGTCTCTGGTCTTCTTGGTCATTTTATCAATGGCAGAGTTCAGGGCATCACTTCTTTCCTTGCGGCCAGCCTGGAAAACAGCAGACAAAGAGGTAAACAGGTATCCAGGGTCTCAAAGTTAAACCAGTTGTTATTCATTTCAAGTATATGGTAAGCTTCTGTTCATATTTTTGAGGTTTGTGGAGTGATTCTGCACACGGGCAGTAGAGTGTCCACCTCCCCGATAAGGCAGGCACTGCTCCCTGCACGCCCCACCCCAGGGATCACACAACACTGCTCCTGAGCAGGCAGTCAAAAGCCCAGAATCAAAAGTCAAATCCTTATAAACTATTTTTTGGGTAAGAAATTCAAAGTGAGTGAAATTTCAAGTGAGTCTCCAGGCCCACCCATGGGGAGCTGCCAAGGTTTGATCCTGCGCGTTTCGCCTGAGCCCTGTTGTTAGAGAGGCCAAAGGGCCAAGCAGCAGAGGCAGCTTCCCTTTTCCATCAGACATTGGGTCAAAAATATCCTCATTTCAAACAAATTAGGAGTCAGATAAGACAGTGGCGGTGATCTGGTTTTGCTAGGAGATTTTTGTCTTTAATATAGCTTATATTAGGGTTTCAAAACACACTTTATTCAACCACAATCCAATTTCTGAAGTCCTAAGCCACAATCAATATAATTATCCAGTTGAGAAGAAAAACCATTTAGCAGTGCTGCAGTGAGTGTATGCCAGGTATCAATTCTCCAGGTGACAGGCTGGTGTGAAATATCTGGATGAACAGCCTTGAATCTAAAACATCAAGTCCACTTTACAGCAGAAATAAAAAATGGGGGGGAGGGAGTTAGGATGTTGTAATGTCATTATAGTGTAATGAATTATTGAAGATTTGTCACCGCCACGATCAAGTTATTTGATTCTCATCACAAAAGGTAACTGAAAAGTGACTGGAGCTAAACCCAGGAGTTGTGACACTGCCAAACCTGCAGCAGCCTCAGCACTGGCCCCCTCTTTGCTCTACATTCAAAAATCAAAGCTGAAGGCTCTAAATAAAGTGAAGATTAATGCACTGATTTACCCAACACTCTGCTGCTGCCCTGCTCAGGGGATAAGACAGACAAGACTCCCTGAACAATGGCTCTGCCCCTGGCGTGCTGGTGGCAGCAGGCAGGGCTGGCACCTGTGGGGGACAAGGGGGACAGTGACCCCAGAAGCTGCCACCAGGCACTGCCCCAGCCTCAAGCTGCTCCAAGACACCAACCCTCAGTGGCAGCTGCTTTACCCCTGTTTACCCACGGCCACGTGAACATTTTACTGAACCCACAGCACCCTCCCCACATACTGGGTTTTTTTCCCAGGAATATGTTTGGATCTAAGATATATGCTCATCTATTATGCAGAAAGCCAAACATTCAGCTGTTCCAAGAAGTACCATTTTACTTCTCCCCGGGTGCTCCCACATTACCATTTTAACAAGAAGCAGGAGCAGGGATTTGAGGCGATACCACCCATCAATTCCATTTTGCTGTCCCTGGCTTCACAGCCCACAGCCTCGGTGCACAGCACCAGATGCCTTTTGGATGAGAGGAAAACCAAGAGATGGCCTCCACTAATGGACCACTATGCAAAACACCCCAACAAAGCACATTAAAGCTTGAGCAGCACTGATTTCTCACTGCTGATCTGTTCCTATGAAACTACACCACGTCCTAGCACAGAAAGAGCTGTAGAATCCAACCTCCCTTTAGGAAGGCAGCTCCAGTTTATTTCTACCTTGCTGGTATGCTTAAGTTTTAGTACAGAAGCTTGTCAAGAGCATGACCAGAATTTACTTCAGAAGTCTGCAGGATAAAGCACCCTGCTAATTTAGCTCTGGTGATTTAGCACATGGAGTCACTAATTGGGATCCTTTGTTAGGGCTGGGTTGGGGCAAAGCAGGACAGACCCAGGACACCTCAGTGGATACACACACCCTGCTTCACTGACATCCTAAACCATCACAGCCAATTCCAACCAAGGTCCTGGAGACAACAATGCCGAGTTTTGCCCAGCTGAAGTTTCCTGACCATTTTTTCCCCCGGCATAATAAACACTATGGAGCCAAACAAACCCCATTAGGACCTGGTGGAACACATGAAGACCTGCACAGCCCATGGTAGCACAAACCCTCATGGGCATAGAAACATGCTGAGGATCAGCCCTGACCACAGCACTGTCACTCTGTGCAGGCTGCCACACAAGTCAGGAATTTTACCCATTGGTTCCACCCTACAGTTCAAAAGTCCTGTTTGAGCTGGGCTCCCTCTCTCAACTAATAAATCATGTTTTAACGGCTCCAAGTGCCAGTTTAGCTCTTCTGGGTAATTTGTTCCACTAACCAATTAGTCTGACCATTAAAAACTGGTCCTCATGTCTAGTGTGAGCCTTCACTGAGGAGCCAGCTAATGACCCAGCAGGACAAGGCAGCCCAGTGAGCAGCTCCTGCTATCCATGGGATTAGGAGGACTCACAAGAGTGAAGCCCAAATATTCAGATTTCTGATAGGATTTTTAGATATTCAGCACAAAACTCTGCTGAGGGAATCACAAACCCTGCAGCCAGCAAGCAGCTAATAGATTCAGTAGATTTAATAGGGTCATGATGACCATGTCAATCATTCTGCAGTATGATATCCCAACTCTGACCAGTATCATGGATAATAAATTTAGCCATGGTGCAAATTTACTTTAAATTAAATCAGATCTTTATCAAAGAGGACAGAATTGATGTTAAAAATTGCTCGTTACCCCCACTCCCTCCATCTCTGCTCTTCCCCCACCATTGCTGCTCCCCTTGCAGAGCTCCACAAACATTTCCTGTCACATCCCTGCAGTCCCAGCTCACACCACCATCCCCAGAGGGGACTCTTTTAATGCTCAAAGCAAAGAAAGGGGATTTGTACACAGGGAGGGGAGCAGAATCATCATTTCTGTCACAAAGCCTTCCTGCTGTAGGTGTCTTTTGCTTGCCTGAATTCAGACAAGCAAAAGACAGACCCAAGCTTTTCCTGTAGCTACGGAGGTTAAAATCTAATCCCAACTGATCTATAGAGGTACAGGAGCAGGGTGGTGGCGGTGCATTCCACCAGGATCAACAGAGCATGTCCTGTAACAAGCTGCTCAAAGATATGTTTTTGTAGCTAAATATCACAAACATCTGCTGTTAATCTTAAAGGTTCATCATCAGTTTGGGTTAAGCTGAGCCCACAGAGGTATTGAGGGAGACAGTACCTCCTGCTCAGCACCACCTCACACCTTCCCTGCAGAGCCCACCATGTCCCCTCCCCAAATCAGCACCCAGATGTAAGCCAGATACACCACTGCTGAGAGCCACCACTGTGCCACCTCCATCCCCCACACAACCACCAAAAAGGATGGTTGGCAGAGAGGTTTCTGCTTCAGGTGTCTGGGAATTGACTCCTGGGCTGTCAGTACAACAGGCAGCATCCTGGTTAATGGATGCTGAGTAAGTTACAAGTGAGTGCTTGGCACACCTTCCTGTGAGCAGGCAGTGTGTCACTGTGTGTCACCGTGTGTCACTGTGCCACCTCTGAGCTCTGCTGCCAGGGGACACTGGACATCAGTGCTCGGGTGCATTTTGTCCCACGCTTGCTTTTGCCCTGCCACCCAGCCTCATTCTGTGTCTAGAGGATAACCATGCACAGTGCTCCATCACTGTGACAGCAGGGCTGCCAACCAATTCCAGCTAGAGCAGGGCTGATCCAGGGCCAGGCAGTGTGAGCACTGAGGCGTGACCCACACCAATTCCAGCAGTGTTTTCACATCCAAGTGAGGGAAGCAGGACTGTGCCCTGGTTTGCTGCAGGAAGGAGTCTCCCACAACCAGCCACAGCTCAGCACAGCAAATGGGCTGCATGGCATTGTCCGGGCTTCAGCAAGAACCTGAGTGACAACAAACTGCCTGCAATGTCCCCCTGCCCAGCTGGCCATGCCACAGCACTGCCACCCTGACATCCCTCCCCACAGCCAGGCTGCACCACAGAGAGGGAAGGGTGCACTCACCCTGGTACAAGGAGGAATTACAACCAGTGCCAGGTGCAGAGAGCTGCCGGACAGGGAGGTGACAGCCACCGTGCTATGCCACCACATGTGCCCTTTGCTCCCATGAAGACAAGGACACTCAACCTTCAGTGCCCATCTCTCCCACTGCCCTGCCCCAAAGGACTCTGCAGCTGGCCTGAAGCCCTGGGCACATCTCTGCTGCTGGGTCACCTCCAACATGCCTTAGTCCCGTGTGTCCCCTCCTAAGGCTCAGTGCTTCCACAGCAGCGAATCCAAGTGACAGAGTGCACATGGTGACACTCCAGCCACACGTCCCTGCTCACCTCCTGCCTCACAGCCCTGTGACACAGCACAAACACAACCTGCTGGCCAAAAGGCAGCAAATCCTCCTATGGTCCCCAAGGTGCTAACGCCCAGCAACAATTGCCACGGCCACTCCTGCAGGCAGAAGGGTGAGCTGGCAGTGCCACACACGGGCTGCTGGCAGTGCCACACACGGGCTGCCTGTCCCGCCTGCTGCAGTCTCACCTGCAGCTCCAGGGCTTGCATCCTCCAGGCTCCCAGCACAGCAAAGTCATGCAGCCCCCACATCTCCATCCAGTAAAATTAGCTTGTATGTTGCTCTTAATACACTAGGAAGGCTTCCACAAGATGTCAGCCTAACTAAATGACAATGCTCGCCTTAGGGTGCAATTCTACTTTCCCAGCGCATGGGTTTAGCAGGAAAACCAGTTGTGTTGCTGCTCCAAGAGCGGGGTAGGTGAGAAGCCCTTAAAACCCTTGGTCCTAGCAAGCTTATTCCTGCCAATTTCTCTGTCCACACTGCATATGAGGGTTCAGGCTGCCATCAAGTTCCTGCTGTGGCAGAAGTGCCCAGGTAGCATCGGACATGGTTTTTCATGCTGGGCAATGACTATTCAGGCTCAGAAGAAATGCATTTGCCTGAGTTTTCTGGGGGTTTATTCCCCAGTCTGTTGCACCCTGACACCCCAGGCAGCTCCCAAGGAACAATATAAATGTTACTGCAGCTTCCCGACTTCAGAGACTGAGATGCACACTTGAGGTAATAACTGTTAATTCACAGCAAGTGCACATAAAAACATGTTTTGCTAAGAAAAGCTCCCATAAAGTTCGCGTTAACAGTTTCCTAAACAGGAAACTCGCTGGCAAGGTGCTAAATAGCCCTTGTTTGGTTAAGGGCCAAAGAATGGAGAGCTTCAGAAAAGGAGCAACTCACCGTGTTCGAACATTAACTCTTAACTCTATGCCAAATTACACAATCTTAACGTGGGAGGAACCTACCAGCAGATATTCGTGCAAAAAAGCAAAATGTTTCCAACGATACCTAATTTCAGTCTCCTGGTAAGAGGGAAAGAGCTGACAGTTGACCTCAAATTATACCCTTTGGAATGCTGCTGTTAAACGTTATGGTAACATATTGAAATGTTATTAGAATTAAAACCAACACCTTGGATCAGAGTGTTGCACAGAGCTGCTCCAAGAAGCCTCTGCAGGTGCTGCAGAGCCGAGGTTCTGTTGGATAGCTGGAGCTGGGCCTGAGCTTTTTGTACTCTCAACATTAAACAAGAAGAATCTCTTTAAATAAGTTTATGTAATTTCTTTGCATGGATTTCTTTCACACTGGAGTAAATGTGAAAACATTTACTATGGCAGAGCAATTTAAGAAATTTATCTAACATTTCCTAATTTGCTTAATGATTAAAGAATGTTACTTTCCTGATGGGCTCAGGGTAAGCTTTATTTGTTTTGCTTTAGCTTTCTTTGAGTTTTTTGAGATTTTATTCTTGTGCGTTCATGTTCTCCATCCCTTTACTTTCCACTCAGTGCTCCCCTTGAGTCTGCCCATCCCAGAAAGGAAGCACCAGAGGCAGTGTCACCATTCCACCACAGGACAGCCAAGGGAGAATAGACACAGACAGAGAATAGCAGGTTTTGCTTTAAGTAATGACCTCCAAGGAACCAAAGAAAGGAACCAACACTTAATGACAAAGGTAAACAGCCATTTTATTTTAAACCCTTTTGACACAATTCATCTTCCTCCATCATCATGGGAAATTTGTTAGCTCATTACAGATCTTGGAGGTGAGAGGTGATACCTCGCTGCTACACAGCAAACATTTTCAAGTGCCTCCTCTCCATTGTTGCTTTATATCTCAAGGAGAAAATTTTAAAAAAAGCTTATCCAAGTTGCCTGGAGCAGCAAACCAGCAGCTCCCTGCACCTACATTGAGCTATGACCACAGCACTGGCTCCTAAGGCTTTACCTTCAAATGCATCCTAAAATCATATAAAAATGTCAATCGAACCTGGTCATTTACCTTTCAGTACCAGCTGTCCCAGAGGAGAGGTTGCTCTGAATAATGAAGAGCAATGAACCATTAAAGCAAGCAAACAGCACTAAGAGAGCCCACTGTCCTCCTGGCTGAGTGTGCACGCTCCAGCCAGAGCCCGGCAGGGCTGAAGAGCACACACAGCTCTGCAGGGCACAGCTCTGCAGCCCTAAACTCACAGGATAACTGTTACAGACCCACCCTGCAGCCAGGGGCTCCTGGAGGTGTGTCCCCCCTCACTGAGGGGACACACAGCAGCAGGACATTGTGGGTGACCACAAGGAAGCCCTCGCACCACTCTGAGCCCCGACTGGAAACGCCAATCTCACCATTTCCGCCCTGCACTCCAGTGCCCAGGAAAAAGCAAGTATAAAAGCCACCATTTGGGAGGAGAAAATAGATTTTCTAGTTTCATAACCGCACACTGTCAAGCTGGATTCCAATTAAATTTTTCCTGTGCCCTAAGGCAAGCTTTGCTTTTTCCAGAATTTCTCCTGGCTTGAAGCACTTGCCCCTGTGCCCTGCTCCGGGGCTGTACTTCCTGACACTCCTGCTCCAGCTCCAGCACTGCTCTCTGCACTTCTGCAGGGACCACAGTTGCACATAGCTGTCATACAGAGCTCTGAGCTGCCCAATCCCTCTCACCTCCATGAAAGCCGGTGCTGACCAGCATCCTCTTATTCAAACTCTGCGCATTTTGCATCTAAAAGTTCCTTTCATGCAGGGAAATTTAGCAGAAAAGTGGGAGCAGGCAGCACTCAGGCACTTCCATCCACGGCTCTGCGCTGCTTTTAACCCCAGCTGAGCAGAGCCGGCGCAGATGTGGGGGGAGCAGGGTGCTGCAAGTCCCTCCCGCTCCTGTCCTGGGGACGAAGGACTCCCGCCGCTGGATTTTTCCCCCTCTATCAGTGGTCTTTAACATGATCACAGCATGCAGCACAATGCTTTAAAACAGCAAAGCTTCTGGAAAACCCAAACAAAAGGAACGTCACCAGGTGACGTCAGCCTATATAGAGCCCTGTGTGGTCGCAGCGCATAAGCAAATCCATTCTTGTACCGCTTCCCTGAAAAGCTTTTCAGTAAATGCACTCATGCTACTACAGGAGCTTCTCTCAGCAATAAGCCACCCATCTGCCATCAACAAGTTAGGACTAAAGGAAGCCACAGCTGCGGAAAAGGAAAACGTGAGCTTCAATTAACCAGCTGAGCAGCCACGGAGGACAAAAACTTGTATTAACATTTAAAAATTGCAGACCTGTCAGAGGAGATCAAGGCAGCAATTTCAAAAGGAATATTCCAAGAGAGCATCGTGGATTTTGCACTAATATCAAAGGACACTAAACCCAGTCAATTATTCAAGGCTGTCTTACATTAGAGCCTTTCACAGACTCACGGCGTTGAGTCTCAAACTACGACTGAATGCACCCTCCAATGTACTCAAAAGAATGGGTAAGTTCCTGCGTTTCTCTGTTCCTTGTATAATGAATGACAGCTCTGCTTTAAAGGAGCAGTTAAGATGCTAAAGCTGATTGCTCTGCACTGAACCTTATGAAAAAAATGTTTTCCGATAGCGCCACTGTATCCCTCCGTAATCGAGATAAAGCCTCCTCCTAAGTGTAATGTCCAAGTATTCGGTTTGTTGTAGTAAGTTGTTTCTTGCATTTAGAATTAGCTTGTTGGAAATGCATGGCAATGTTATCTGCAGTGAAATCTTCAACCGTGATATTCCAAGTGTACTGATAAGGCTATCCTATCTTGTTGTTTTCCTAAATTATATTCTGCAGGCTTACATTTCAAGTGGCCATTAGGGGCTCGTATGCTGGCAGCACTATATGCAATGAGTATGGTTTTAAAAATGCTGCCTGCCTTGGGCATGGCTTGTCCACCAAAATGTCGCTGTGAGAAGCTGCTCTTTTACTGTGACTCTCAGGGGTTTCACTCAGTGCCAAACACCACTGAAAAGGGCTCGCTAGGTTTGTCACTGAGGCACAATTATATTTCTGAACTTGAAAGGGATCAATTTGCAAGCTTCAGTCAACTTACTTGGCTTCACTTAGATCATAATCAAATTGCAACAGTCAGAGAAGATTCTTTTCAAGGACTGTATAAACTTAAGGAATTAGTCTTAAGTTCCAACAAAATCTTTCATTTGCCAAACACAACTTTTAGCCAGCTGCTTAACCTGCAGAATTTGGACCTCTCTTTTAATCAGTTATCCTCTCTGCACCCCGAGCTCTTCTACGGCCTTCGCAAGCTACAGACCTTGCACTTGCGATCCAACTCCCTGCGGACCATCCCGGTCCGCCTGTTCTGGGACTGTCGTAGCCTGGAATTCCTGGATTTGAGCACAAATCGCTTGCGAAGTTTGGCTCGCAATGGATTTGCGGGATTAATCAAGCTGAGGGAGCTTCACCTAGAGCACAACCAGCTGACAAAGATTAATTTTGCTCACTTCCTCCGGCTGAGCAGCCTGCACACGCTCTTCTTGCAGTGGAACAAAATTAGCAACTTGACATGTGGGATGGAGTGGACCTGGGGCACCTTAGCAAAGCTCGATTTGACTGGAAACGAAATCAAAGCCATCGACCTCACCGTCTTTGAAACTATGCCTAACCTTAAAACCCTCCTCATGGATAACAACAAGCTCACCACTCTGGATTCCAAGATCCTGAGCTCACTGACATCCCTCACCACCGTGGGCCTCTCCGGCAATCTGTGGGAATGCAGCCCAAAGATCTGCGCCTTGGCCACATGGTTGAGTGGCTTCCAAGGTCGGTGGGAGCACGCCATTCTCTGCCACAGCCCCGACCACACCCAGGGAGAGGATATTCTGGATGCAGTGTATGGCTTTCAGCTTTGCTGGAATTTATCAACTGTGGTTACCCCTGTGGCTACGACATCGTACACAGCTCCAACTACCGAGTACACGCAAAGAATAAGCTCTTCTCATTTCCATGTGGGAGACAAAGAGATTCCAACTACAGCAGGCATGGTCGTTACCACCGAAGAACAGTTCCCTGAGCCAAACAATGCCATCTTCACTCAGAGGGTAATTACAGGAACAATGGCTTTATTGTTTTCTTTCTTTTTTATCATTTTTATAGTGTTCATCTCCAGGAAGTGCTGCCCTCCCACACTAAGAAGAATTAGGCAGTGCTCAATGATTCAAAACCACAGGCAGCTCCGATCCCAAACACGGCTGCATATGGCCAATATGTCAGACCAAGGACCCTATAACGAGTACGAACCCACCCACGAAGGACCCTTCATCATCATCAATGGCTACGGACAGTGCAAGTGCCAGCAGCTGCCCTATAAAGAATGTGAAGTATAATACCTACAGCCCATCACAAAGTAAATCAGATAAGTAACCTACTTTAAAATTGTAGGGACCTACATCAGATTCTAATTTTTACAAATATTGACATAAAACCTAATTTTCCAAGCTACTTAATGGAAACATTGTTTATGGAGTGGTGCAGTATTTTTAAGTTTTTTAAAAAATAAATCCATAATATTTTCAGTGTTAAAGAAGCAATGATTACATTCAACTTGCACTCCTAATGTTTAAAAGTCTAAAGAGATGCTCACCTCAAACTATGTGAAATGTTTCATGTTATGTAATTATATGACTGTGTGTAAACATTTATACCCAAGTCTCCATATTCTACTTTTTCTACCGCAAACAGTCTTAGGGGAAGGAGACTGGATATCTGTGCAGGGATCTGTGGGGGACGTGCGCTCCGTTTGTTCCACTGCAGCTGGAGGATCCCAAACACTGCAGCTGGCTCTGGGCACTTTAAGGGCAGCCCAGGAGGAAGATTTTCCTCCTCTGAGCATTTCACTCCAGTAAGGGAAGGGAGGGAAAACAAAAGGAAAAAAAAATAAAGAGCAACAAAGGTCCAGGTAGGAATTTCAGTGCATTGGGGTGAATTTATCTGAAATAGTTTTGCTCTGTGCATGTTCACGGCTCAGCTTGCTGAAAGGCACAGCAGGCACAGAAAGGAGCAGTTCACACAGGCACACACACATGGGCACACAGCCCTGGGCAGGATGGGCACACACATGGGCACACACACACGAGCAGGATGGGCAGGACAGGCACACACAGAGCTCCAGGCAGGATGGGCACACAGAGATGAGCACTCAGCCCCAGGCAGGATGGGCACACACACGCAGGAGCAGGGTAGGCACACACACACACACACACACAGAGCCTCAAGCAGGATGGGCACACACCCCTCCAGGAGCAGGACAGCCCTCCGTGTGCCCCCAGATTGGCACTGCAGCTTCTTTAGAGAGGCTCAGCATGCTGGCATCGATTGGAAATATTAAGTACATTCAGTCCCCGGCTCCCTGGTTTCACTTGATGATGCTTTTCATGAATTCAGGCTAATTACTTAATGATGATGAACAAACAGCATTTCAGCACCTTTTCATGTGTAAATACCCTTAATGCAAGGTTCTCTTAATTAAAAGCAAATATCAACAGCAAGGTTAAGGAGAAGAGGGAAGGAAGAAAGGAAGGAAGGAAGAAGCCTCTCTTTGTCCCCCTGCTGCCCCCCCAGCTGAGGCTTCCTCTGGCTGGAAAGCTATTTTCATGCACTAACTCCACTGGTTTCTCTGGAGACAGAATTAGCCCCTGTAATATAAGCTCTCACTTGTCCTCCTCTTCCAAAATTCAAGATAAAAAAAGACCCCTTCTGATAAGTTAGGAGAATATGATTAGTTTATAGAATAGTTCACTGAAAAATGTTTTGTTTCTTACTCAATATGGGACAGAATCTAAACTAGTATGACTTTTTAAAAAATCATATATAAATATATATACACATACACCTCATTCTAAGGGTAATTTGGTTTCTTTAGCCAGAAGTACCATATTGCTATTTATACTCTATTATGGAATTATATGTAAATATTTGCAGATCTATGCAGTGATGGTGGTACTCAGATGCCACAAGGGTGGGAGGGTGGGGGGTCTGCAAAGGATTACGTTATTTTTAAGTCAACTGCTCAAATATTGTAAACATTCTAACCAAAGCTAAAAGATTCAGAGGGATGGAGAATTATTTTATATATATATACATGTATGTATAACTAAAAAATGTGTTGTGTCCAATGCTGCAGTGTTAAACAATTACCAGCACACCCTGATGAAGAAACGAAATTCCTCACAGTGTTGCCATACTTTGACCCAATCCATAATTACAGTACGCTAATTGTGATGTACTAAACTATCCTGCAAACTTTTTAAACAGAAAAACTACTGCACAAAAATCCGTTTTCTATTTCACTCTGCTTTTCTCTCTGTATTGCCACTTAGTGAGGTATTTAGGGTGCAATTATACAACAGTTTGATGTTTTCTTGTGAGATGAATTTGTTCAAGACAATTATAGCAAGATAAGTAACTTCTCATAAGATTTTACATAAAGGTTTTTCAATTGCTGGTTTTGAAGATATTAATTTGCATCATTTTACTTTTACATACAGTGCCCTTAATATAAAACCAATATTTTGTTTACTTCCCTTGACTCTGTACTTTAATGGAAGAGATGATCCAGTGAAGCCTAATGGATTTCTATAGAGATATCTTTGAACTCTTGTTACTGTTAATACTAAGATGAGTCCATTTACACCTGTTCTGGGAAATTAATTACTGCTTTTAACTGATGATAAAAAATCCTGTGAGGTAGGTGGACAAAGAGCAGATATTCAGGATGGTTAAAGCCCATGTAGGCAGAAGGCCAGAGCTAAGCTAAGAAATACAAACCCATATTGGTCCCCAGGGGTATTTAGCTACCGTAGGAAGATTTGCTTTGCTCCTTCCCGTAACTAAGTGCTCACAGCTCTCCCGAGGCCCAGGATGCTGCTCTAGGAGCAGGTGAGTGAGCACTGAGTGGACATCACTGTCCCTCACCCTGCACTGGCTGGCAAAGGCCAGCTCTAGGAGCCTGGGGAGGAGGCACTCGGGGATGACTTCCACCTACAGCTGCAGGGTACCAGCACAGACAAAGTCATCACTGAGCTTGTTAATTATTCTGGCAACCAAATAATCTGGCTGTGCTGCCATCCCCAATCAGATGTCACCACTGAACTCTGACAGCCTCAGCTGTGTCTGCAGGAAGCAATCCCAGAAACCCTGGCTGTCAGTCAGTTCAAGGGGTAACCACCTCAGTCTTCCACACAGGAACAAGAAGTGGCTGCTTGATGAGGAGCTGAGGTTCCTCCAGAGGAGGTGCTTTCCCAACAGCCCAGCTCTGTCCCACTCCATCTTTATGAGTTTTTAATTCCCCCCAGGAAGAGCAAAGACAGATCCTCCAGCGATGCTGCATTTAACCCTCTTCTCCATCCCTGTCACTCACGGTGATTTTCCAAGCATTAAAGCACTGTTCCAATGCCTGTCCAAGCACACCCACCCAGGCACCCAAGTTTCCACCGGTCCTGAAGTGCTTGGCTTGCAGACAGCAGAGCAGGAGGCCAGCAGGCACAGCCCAGCACTGCTCCCGTTCCCTCTCTGCACTCCACAGCCAGTCTCCCAAATGCTGTGGTTTACGTCTGCTATTTCCAAACCCATTTGTTGCCAGGTTCCAGGCATAAGCAAAGCAATTCAGCAAACATTACATTTAGGGTAACAGGTATCATAAAACTCGCAGAATGTCAAACAGCAGCAGTGAAGTCAACTTGAATTCCCTGCGGAGGCACAGCGAGCACCAGGCAGAGCCATTGCTCTGCACAAGGACACAGCCAGAGGCTGTTAATATTTTTTATTTTAAAGTTACTGTCTTCCATTTGCAATTGCTTGTGACTCTTCCAGGCAAGGAGGGGATTGGAATAATTGTGCTACTCAGCAGTCCCTGATTTATTTTGTTGATGGAACAAGAACCACGATGATTTGGTTTAAATTAATCGTATTTCAGTACCAGCACTGGCTGATGACAGGAGCTTGTTAACCTGCCCTCCCCAAACACAATCTCTGCTGCACAGCCTCAGCTTGTACAGATGCTACACTGCTTACAGGTGCTTCAACACCTCCAGGCACAACCGCAGAGGTCTTTGGGTCTTTTAGAAACAGAATTTCTTGTACTGCTCTTGAGGTCCTCATCCCATCCAAAGATCTCCTCCATCCTCACTGATATCCAGGCAGCTTCCCCTGCTCCTCACCCTTGTGTCAGTGAAATGGAAACCCAGCAGCACAAGTTCAGGTTTTGAGTCATTCTCCTGGAACAGGCTGAATTAATGCTCCCAGTTAGTCTCTCTGCATTAGATCAGTGTTTAAATGCACACAAGTAAAAATGACTCGATGAAGGGTGAAATGGGTGAGTGTTCAGTCTCCAGCTGAAGTACTCCTCTGCACTGAGCTCCCGTTCCCTATCAGATGGAAATATAATGAATGCTGCTTCATCGGTGTTTGGTTTTGTTTGTTTCTCCCCCAAGCAGAAATGATCCAATTTTTCAGTGATCAGCCACATGCAAATCTGAGCTTCTGTCCCATTACCCCCTTACAAGACAGGGGCCTATTGCTACCTTGTAAAATCAGACACATCCCGTGGCTTTAAACCAGAAATCTGCACTACATGCTTATTTTTAATGTGTCTAAGATAATTTCTGTACTACTTTAATGGAAATAAAGTTGATTTAATTTTGTGATCTGTGAGCTATCAAAATCCATCTGTTCAGACCTATGAAACTTACCCAGGAGCTGAATTTCATCTTTCTTATGACGTTTTCCATAAAAATTAAACAAGTTCAGAGGGGGATACAGTATTTCTCCTCCCCTCCCAAAAGGAACAAGCAAGGAAACAACAGAAACCAAAGGCAGCAGCTCCTCCCTCCCCACACCTTCCTCCACTGCAAATGTCCCAGATGCTAAAATTGGTGCTGGGCTTTGCTTTTTAAGGCACCACGTTAGCAGGATGCTTAGAGATAATTTCAGAATCAGCTGGAAATTCAGCATTTCACATCTTGTGTAAAAATCTGCCTTGTGAGAGGCATCTAGGGAAAGGTACCAGAAGCCTTGAGGGGTATAGTCAGCCCTCAGATGGGATGAAACAGCATTGTACACCCCTGTGTAAGCAGGTTGTACACCCCTGTGTAAGCACCAAGAAGCTACACCTGCCATCTCCCAACCACTCCTTTGTAAAAAGCCAAACAAAACCCACCCCATTTTTCTTTTTACTAATGAAAACACTAGTAAGTGAACTATTCTACCAGCTTAGCAACCCAAGATTACAGAGTCCTAGATGCATTATGTTTAAATTATGTTTCAAGAGCCAACTTCTGGTGGGAGGGGGTGTGAGTAATGGAGTAAAACAAGTGCAGTGTACAGAAGCATTTTGTTATTAAAATTGTGTATACTGTAAAACTGAATTTGCCTCTTTCTTCCTCCCTTTTCAAGCAGAGGTGCCAAAAGCTCACTCTTTCATGGCATGTTAAAAGCAGTCTGCACCCACTGTCCCAAGCAGAGGAGTCAGGTTTGGGCCATTTGCCAGAGTCACAGCAAATCCAGCCCCTTCTGTTGTACCACAGTGAGCAAAATACAACCTTCTGTTGTACCACAGTGAGCAGGGCTGCAGGGCTCTTCCCAAACCAGGTGACCCCTGACTAACAAAAACTGAATGAAAACCAAAGCCAAACTCCCGGCCCTTGAATAGCTGCATCAGGATCAGCAGAGGCCTGGCCCAGCCTGGCTCTGCCCCTGGGGTTTCCTGGGTCCCCAGGAACACCTCCAGGGTCACCTGTGGGTCCCTGTGCCAGCCAGGAGCTGGCATTTCCAATGGGAACACCCTGCCAGCAGTGTGGCAAGGACGAACAGCCCGTAAGGTTCAGAGGTGTCACACAGTGAGACATCCCATCAGTTCTGAGTCACAGCCCTCCAGGAAGGGTCCCCAAACCACTCCTGCTAAAGAAAGTGTTCTTTACATCACTACCACAGCCAACACAGCATTCAGAGCCACTGTGCCTCAATATCATGGGAAGGATTTCTGGATTTGAGAAGTGAGAAGCTCACAGACACAGCCCAAAAGCCATGATAGAGAACTGAACAAAAGAACCAGTCTCAGGATGTTCCAAGATGATTACACACACTGAACCACCAGCTAAAATCATTTTAGTAACTAAGCTGTAGCTGCATTTACTTTTTTATCAAAAGGTTTGGCTGGAACAAGTTCTCAAGGGTTTTAAATGTCAGTTGGCAAACTGCCTCTCAAATCCTTCTAATACTTCAAAGCAGCACATGATATATCTATTTTCTTAAACTCTCAGAGACTAATTTTACAAGCAAAAGCATCTCTCAGCTACAAACCCAGTTGTTCTCACAAGCAAAGGTAACAAACCTCCGAGAAAAACCAGTATTCTGAATACATTATGCAAAACTTTTAAATCCAATTAGGAACAAGGAAATGTCAACATCACTAGCAACTTACTTTTAAATGTAGGCTCTGTTAAGACAACTGCAAAAAAAAATTGAGATTCAAGAATTTGACTGGAGAGGATTGCACAAATGAACTGAAAACTGCAGCACTGGGAAACCCTGGCTCCCTCCTGCAGTGAATGGCCAGGTAAGGGACAGGATTCAGTGAGAGCGTTCACCCACCACAAAACCCTGATTGCAGTATTTTCTGTAATCTGTTCTTAAGGAAAAGCTTTACAAAATCATTGTTACCTAATCAACAATTTCATTACCATGAAGATTTTAGGAAGTTTTATTATAATGAGGTAAAGCTCTATTTGCCATATTTGACGTAGAATTCACATGCTCTGGGTCTTATTTTGGGAGAAATTTTTTTACAGTGAGGGTGGTGAAGCCCTGGGACAGGTTACCCAGAGAGGTGGGGGATGCCCCTTCTCTGGAAACATTCCAGTCCAAGTTGGACAGGGCTGTGGGGGACCTGATCTACTTGAAGCTGTTCCTACTCATTGCAGGGGGCTGGACTAGGGTGATTTTAAAGGTCCCTTCCCACCCAAACCATTCTGTGATTCTATAAAACAAAAAAATGACAAATGTTTCACTAGCACAATCCCAGGTTTGTTTCTGTGATGCACAACTCCAGAGGTTTGGCTGCCAAGGGCACTGAGCAAACTCTTCTGGGCTGACAAGTAACCAAACCCTGATTTCAGCTCTTCAGCTGCTTTTAATCCACAAGGTCTATAATTTGACATTTTCTTCTAAGTTTTCTAAAAGGACAAAAGTTAAACACACACAAAAATCATTTAAGCATAAAAGACAGGAGCAAGAAGCTGAACCAAGACCAGGGGGAAACATCCCTTGAGTTAAACCTGATTTCTTCTCCCCAGTATGTAACACTAACACTTGTAGTAAGCACACACAAGCAAAATGAAAGGATATTGATGTTTAAATGAAGTAATCAATCTTTCTTTTATAAAACCAAGGAATTTCTTTCAAATGCCATGGAAGCAACTTCCCTGTTATCCCCAGGAGACTCTCCTCCTTGTACACTGAATACTCAAGCAAACTGGACACAGAGGAGGTGCTGGTTTTCCTTCCACCCCTCCCTACCCCACAGCGTGGGCAGTGCAGTCACTGTTTGACAGAGGTGCATCCTGCTTTGTACCAGTTTAAAAAAAACAGCCATATTTCATGAGAAGTCTTGGAGTAAGTGGAAAAGGTTCAGCCATCAAGAAGGTTCTTAAATAATGAATGAGTCATAATTCTTTACAGTCAAAAGCAATTAATTTTCTGTATTGTAATCAGGAGAATAAATCTGAAAAATCCATTCTAATGGCTCTGAATCTGAAGTAGTGTTGCAGCTGAATTTTTAATTTTAAAATACAGGAGCAGTGAGGACTTCTGCTGTTTAAACATACAATCTTCTACCAAACAGAACAGCTTTACTGCATATTTAATAGGTAGAACAGGTTTTTGTGAGACCACATGAGATTAAAGACAGCATTAGATACAGGAAATGCATTTCAAGCAGAAAGGTCCTTCTAAGATACCTCTTAACTGTATAGCCACTAAAATACTTGAAATATCCTTTATGAAGTGTACAAAATATTCAGAAAATCTTGCTGTAAGAAGTAGTTTTACTTACATGTTTGCAAAGAGCTAAAAATAATGAGTAGTGTGTTAATGTGGAATCCAGCTCAACTCTACAGCAACTGTTCCTTTTAGGAAGCATTTGCTCTTTTCCCACTAACTCCTAAATAATCCATCACATATCCAGAACCTCTGCCTCTAAAGCCATGTGCTGTTAGCTAGGACTATCAATTTCTGCCCTCAAATGGATTGCTTCAACCCTAACACCACTTTAAGTTTGAATTCTTATAGAGAACAAACCTGTAAAATTAATAGAGCTCTTAGTAAAGCTAATAATGACATAGTCTGCTAAGGAGTGAGAACATGGGAAAGGGGCAGGGACACAATGCTACAAGGGCAGTTCCATCACTGAAGGCACCACACAGCACTTAACTGAGGGAAAAACATACCCCCTGCACTGCAGCCACTCTCAGCAGCCTGGCTAACAACCTCTGCTTTGAGGAAGACAAATTTCAGCTGTCCAAGCAGCCCAGCTGCTCCGGAGGGGGGTCATGCACTGAACACCCTCAGCACACACCTATCAAAGGATGTGAGCCAGGAACAAACCCCCAGGCTGGGAAAACCACCCAGCAGGGCCATGCTGCAAGCCCCCAGGTCTAAGCACACAGCTCTGACTTAAAGAGCAGGAGATATTAAAGCACCATCTCTGCTGTCCTCAGGAGAAGACAACATGCTCCAGTAAAGACCTAGAACTACTTATTGATCCCATCCAGCCCTGAAGCACAACATCCCCACACAAAAAGCAACAGCTGCTTGAAATTCTGCCTGTATAATTTAAAGGTTAAAGAACTCCTCCTCAAGCTTTCCAGATAGTCCTGAGGATAGAAATAGCTGGAAATAGATGGAATTTCTTCCAGGTAGGACAAACACTGAGGTCAGCACCCAGGGGAGCAGCAGACCACTGAAAGGCTGACCAGAGCACAGGCAGCCAAGCTGGGGCGCTCCTAATGACAGCTGGAAGCTCTCTGGGTAGCAAGGGTGTATCTGCAGGGCCCAGGCCTTCAAGAATTCCACAGCCACAGGGCAGGCAGGCAGAAAAAGCCATCTCTACTTTATATTCTTGTCTGTGGATGACCAGCTTAGCTCTGGGACATCCATTAGCAGCACGGCAGCTGTGGAGCTTGGAAGTGAGGGAGCTGTGTCTTCTGATGCCTTCTGCCAGCAGATAGTATCCAGAAACTTCCAAAAAGGCTAAAGTTAGACATCTGATTGGGATGAACCAGAAAAAAACCCAACACCAACCAAATGAAAACGAAACCAAAATAAACAAACCAACCCAGTGAGCTTTGGCAGGTACTGCATCTTTAACACGACACCACACTCCTGAACAGAACAAAAATGAGACACTTCTGACAAGTTCCCACAGTCTCTGGTGACTTCTAGGAGATGCCTGATCACCCTCTACTGAACTTTTAGTGAGTTGTCTGTTCACCCTTGTCCTGGGTTTGCCAAACCAGGACAATGCTTTACTGAACCTATGAAGCATCAGCCTCAATGTCTCAGATGCGATGAGCTCTTGCCAGGTATTCCTCCCTGCCACAGCAAGTCTCTAGACCAGCTACAATACCACCCACAGTTAAACTCAGCAAACACCCAGAGAGCTCACTTTGTAACAACACAACAGCATCAGGACTAAGGAATTCCAGTTATTTACAGACCACTCAGAATACCCTCAGTGCTGGGAGCTGCTGAACAAACTGCAATGCCTCTTCCACGCCAAGTTTTGGATTAGTCAGCAGTGTAAATATTTGTGACAAATTTGAAACTTGGCTAAAACCATTGCTTTGTTCCACACCCAAGAGGTGTTTCTGGAATGAATTCCAAGTCCTTGCCCCCCCTGCTGCAGAGCTGTCCCTTCCCAGCAGGGCCCAGGCCAGCAGCAGGAGGTTCCTGAGCACACAGCACTGGCACAGCAGTGGGATCACTGCCAGAGCTGTGGGCTAGGAGTGCTCCACACCTTCCCCAGCCCCTCCTGTCTGACAGCACTCCCTCAAACACAGGGACAAATGGAAACACACACAAAGAGGAGGCAGACTCCAGTGCACCCAGCAGATAAATCCCAGGGATATTGTCCCTTCATACCTAGAGCTGTCTATGGACAACAATTAACTTGACAAAGGGTGCCACGAGACTGTCCAGAGACACATGAAAAAGGTTTATGCCACATTCAAATGAGCTGATGCCACCCAGCTGCAGACTGCTTCCTTCTTCTTAGTGGGCATTCCATCATTTGAATATGCCCCAATAAAGCTGCATCATCAAGAGAGGAACTTTCTGACACCTACTTTTACTGTCCATTTATTCAAAACCAGTAGTCTTCATCAGGCAAATTAATAAGCTTTAGAAAGCAATTTCAATTGTTCATGCAAACATAGCTCCACTGTAGGAAGCAGCTCACTGCCACTGCCCCAACCTCAGGCTGTGCTGGCACAGTCAACAACAAAACCTAATCCACCCTGCCTGGCCATCAGGCACACATGGGAAGCAGGACAATACCAGCAAAGCACTCCAAAAATACGAGTTTATGCAAATAACAAAACAACCTAACCACCCTATCCCTTTAAAGCATTAATTATGCACACGTATGCAGTTAATTAAATATATATAAAATAGAAACATTTTAGGTGGATTTCCTGTGTCACATTATGAAATACATGCAATCAGTGATCCTGGGGAATTAAGTGGTATAAATCAAAAAATATTTAAAAGTCAAAAGCAAATCTCAAAACAAACCCTCTAATGGAAAGTTTACTCATGGAAGGAGTTATAAAAGGGTTTTCTTATAATTACTCCATCCTGTTTGCTACATTTGCTTATGCAAGAGAAGTGTTTTTAACTACTGACAGGACTAGGACTAAATGACAAGTCCACATACTTGATCCAGATTGTTCATAGGCACAAGGTGAAAAATATGATAAAGAACATGAACAGGTTTTAGTGAGCTGAGCCAGGAAAAAAAATCAAACCCACATTCCTTCTGAGCAGAAAATAGGACTTTTTTGGTGATTATTAAAATAATTTCTATCAAGGCAAGTACACAGGCTGATTTCTATTCTGGTAAATGGATTGGTCACTTCTTTTTATGTAATGCAGTTATAATCAAGAGAGGCCTGCTTTACTTCTGTTATCAAAACCACTGTCTTCAAACCAAATATTTCAAGTTAGTAACATACTTCCAGTCACTTCACTAATATTAAAAAACCCTCAAAAAAAATCTTATTTTCTCACAGGAGAGCTATAATTTGCAACTTCAGTCTTGCAGTCTGTTCCCTAATGAAAAAGAAAAATCAGGAGAGTGCATGGGTCTTCCTCCACATTTCACAGCATCTTTTAACTTTAATGGCAACTGACCAAAAGCTTCAGGACTGCTCCAGGCTAAAAACAATTCCTAATCCCTGTAATCAGTCTGGAATTCCCACTCAAGGGCAAAACCTGGAGCAGCTAAAAACACTGGTTTGTAAGAATTCACATCCTAAGTAGAAACAAATGTAGCTGCCCCAGACCTGGAAGTGTCCAAGGCCAGGTTGGAAATGAGGCTAAAGAGGAAGGAGTGTGCCCAGTGAGACCAGGGTCAGGTGATGTGGGAAGAACACAGAGATGCTGCTCCCCCCACTGCAGGCAGAAAATCCATGTGGACAAAGCTCAACTGGAGCTGGAGCTGCCAGAACTGTGGAATAATAACAATTTACAAAGATATTAATGGCAAAAGGCAGTGCAGAGATGATTTCAGTGTGTTCCAGGATGAGAACGATCATCTCGTGGACAGGAAAAGGCAGAGATTTAATGCATTCTTTGCCTCTGCCTTCAACATGGATCATGGACCAAGGGAGTCCCAGTGCCCTGAGCTGGAGGACCATGACTGTGACAATGATCAGCTCCCAATGACCCTGAAATCGTGCAGGATCTGCTGCTCCAGCTGGATCCCTACAAACCTACAGGGGCCTGATGGGATTCATCCAAGAATCCTCAAAGAGCTGCTGATATCATCACAAAGCCTCTCTTGATGATTTTTGAGTGGTGTTGGCAATCTGGAGAGGTCCCAGCTGACTGGAAGCTGGGGAACATTGTTCTGATTTTCAAGAAGGGCAAGGAGGAGGACCCCGGAAACCACAGGGCTGTCAGTCTCACTTCAGTGCTGGGTAAAGTTGGGGAGGTTATTCTGGGAGGTGTTGAAAAACACCTGGAGGACAACAGAGGCATCAGTCACAACCAGCACAGCTACAGGAGGGGAAAGTCCTGCTCGCCAAACTTGATTTCCTTCTGCAACAGGGGATCCCACCTTGTTCACTGAGGAAAGCCACCTGATGTGAGCTTTTTAGACTTCAGGCTCAGGCTGGATCTCAGGGACAGGATCTTCTCCCAGAGGGTGCTGGGCACTGCCCAGACTCCCCAGGGAATGGGCACGGCCCCAAGGCTGCCAGAGCTCCAGGAGCCTTTGGACAATGCTCCCACGGGGTGGGATTGTTGGGGGGGTCTGGGCAGGGCACTGAAATCCTTGTGGGTTCTTCCAAGCCAGGATATTCTATGATCCCGTAAGTCTTCTTTTAAATGATGGTGAAACCAAACCTTTAAAGTTACTGTCTAGTGCTACCTTGAAAAAACATTATTGCAACAGCAAAAAGTATTTTTTTTTTACTATTATTTGCACCTGTGGTGTGGGGGAGGAAGGGAAGGGATGAAGAGAGGTGTTTGTCAGGTCTGAAAAACAACAGATTCTCAAACATTTTGTACTACTTTTATAACACTTCTAGGTAACAGATCTATCTACCAGTGTTCTCTTAAGGCTTATTCTCATATCTAGCAAGTTAATAGCATATGTTTTATGATATATAGCACGAAGGTTCTACACCTCTGCAGCACATTTCTACCACTGAAGCAAAAATATCTATTTTTAAGATCAGTAATGGTAGGAAAGTGCCAGGGTGCCAAGAAAGTCATCCTGTAGCAACATACATCTTTTCCCTAAAAGTGCAAAAGAAAACCCAAATTGGCAATAATACATCACATGCTAAACCTGGCTTTTCATGGAATCGAGTTTCCCCAGTTTCCATCACATCATGATGCTGGGACTCTACAATTCAGACCAGACCCAGCGTTAACCAAGCAAAAGTACCTGAAACCCTTTGCAAAATGGCTCAGGTTTCTATTTCTTGGTACTCTGCAGGTGTTTTTTAGCTGAGCTCAGAGGCAGCTGCAGGCTCTGACTTCCAGCAGCACACTCAGGTCACAGAATATCCTGAGCTGGGAGAGGCCCACAAGGATCAGAGTCCAGCTCCCAGGGGAATGGCCCACACAGGGATGGAGCCCCACACCTTGGGGTTATTACCAGCATGCTCTGACCCCCTGAGCCCATCTCAGGTCAAGATCACACCCCCACCTCCACACCAGGGCAGTTCCTGCCTCCATGTCACAGAGGCAGAGGTGATGTGTCTCCATCTCACCAGCTCCAGATGTAAAAGGGTTACTCTGCATCCTTCTCCTGCAGTTTGCACTCCTGTGCTCCTGCCCCTTCCTGCTGACAGCTGCCATGGCTTAGGACTCCAGCACTCCCAGCCAGGCTGCTCCTTCTCCTGGACCACAGCCCCCAGCTGCCCCCCAGCCCAGACAGGAGCACAGAACCTGTGCTGGAAAAGCAGCAGGACAGCAGCACATCACAACAGCCCCCACAGGCCCTGCAGTGGATCACAGCTGCTGATAAAAGCTGGGTTTTAAACCTAGAGTTTAAACCTTCATGCAGCACCCAGATCAAAATAACGCCAGATGCCCCAGGCAAGTGCAGCCAGGTGAGACCTGAGCCAGGCTGCTCTGAGTGACAACCAGCACCTCAACGGGGGCTGCCCAAAATTTTGTCAACACTTCCAGCTGTTTCCTCCCAAGGGATTTTGCTGAGTGACAACTGGTTAAGCGTGGCTACAGGTCAATTCATCTCACTTCCAGTATGCCTGGTTAGATGGGAGAAGCAGGATGGATGGGGGAATGTCTCAGAATACCAAATCAGAGGGACAAACCACTTCTGGCAGGAACCACCAGAGAACTGCTGGGGCTGGTGAGTAATCTACCACTGGAGCTGCTTTTTTACAGGCTTGGTTTTTCTTTTTTATGTTAATTAGTAACCTTATCTAAGGAATATCTCAAGTTTTTCCTTTGCAGATTACATGAATTAATAGATATATCCAGAAGCACGAAAAGCAGGCTGAAGTTTACACCTGCAGTAATTGTAAAAGCCTTGAGATATTGTAGTTTTTATCAAATTTTACATGTGTGCAAAAGGCTTTAGAAATAGAACTAAAATTGGAACAACACAGACCCCTGCAAAACTCAAATTAAAAGGAGTGAGCCAAGGCAGCATATGCCCTTTCCAAGAGGAAGAGAATGCATTATAAATCTGGGAATAAAGCCACCTAACTCCTGGCAAGACAGCTTGGAGAAACAGATAATAAAGCAATTCTACCAATATGGTCACAAGACATTCAAAGTTAGAATTAATGTATCCTTTATTCATTATTAGAAATATAAATAGGTTTAATTTGCAACAGATTTAAAAGTGCTCCTGTAAGGTGGGGGATTCAGCAGCCTTAACCTGCAATACACTAACAGAAAAAGTAGGTATGAAGTTGCCTTTGAAAGGAAGCAATAGGCATTAGAAACCAGGAACAGCAGGAAAAGCTGACTAATTGTCAAGAACCTCAAGTCTTGGCAGCAGCAAAAGCAGCAGAATCTCCTCTCCTTCACAAAATCTCAGAATGGTCTGGGTGGGAAGGGAGCTTAAAGATCATCTCATTTGCTCCAAGCCCCAATGTCCAGCCTGGCCCTGGGCACTGCCCACCCTGCCAGGGAACAATTCCCAATTCCCAATATCCCATCCATCCCTGCCCTCTGGCACTGGGAGCCATTCCCTGTGTCCTGTCCCTCCATCCCTTGTCAATTGTCTCTCTCCAGCTTTCCTGGGGCTCCTTCAGGCCCTGCGAGGCCACCCTGAGGTCCCCCCAAAGCTTCTCCTGTGCAGGTGAACAATGGCAGCTGTGCCAGCCTTTCCTCCCAGCAGAGCTGCTGCATCCCTCTGCTCATCCTGGAGCCTCCTCTGGCCTGGCTCCAGCAGCTCCAGCTCCTGCCTGTGCTGGGCCAGGGCTGGGGCAGCTCTGTAGGGTCACCATCTGTGGAGTCAAGTGAAGTCTATGAGAAGCCAAAAGGGCTCAGAAGCAGCCCTGGCTGCCCAGGAGGGAGATCCCACTGAGGGCACTCAGACCAAGCCAACCTCATCCACATCACCTCCATTCACCCAGAGCCAGTGACTCCCCAGGCACTGTGGGGGATTGAAAAGCCCAGAAACGTGGTGTGCATACCTTCATTTCTCACAGAGGCACCACCAAGCTATTATTTACTGAGCTAACTAATTAGCCAGCCACCCTTGCAGATAATAAGAATGCATTAAAGTATTTAGAATTCCAGTACAAGCCTGACACATACGAAGTGGCTGCCCTTCTTCAAAGGAAAGTGAATGTCAAAGGAAATAAACCATTTAGGAACACTCAGCACATCTGAGGTGCAGGGGAAAGGCAGCATCACCTCAGCATCCAAGACAAGAAAGGAAAACAAAGCTGAGTGCTATGGGATGCCGAGACATTTCACACTTTTATTGTATCAGCTTCTACTTCTAAAGAGATCATTAGATACACAATGTGAATTAGCCTTAGATAAATGATAAAGTAACAGCTATTCAAAACAAACAGAATTAATACATAGAACTGCAAAAACTGGCACAGAAAAAGCTGGAGATTGAAGGTACTTAAGCTGACAGTAATCTGAAAAACCCAGCTGGTAAATTCAGTTTTACACCAAGAAATAAGTTGTAACTGAATCTACACTTCACTGCAGTCTAGCACTGAAAGCACCCTTCCCTGCACACAGGCACTGCTCCAGGAGTGGGTAATAGAATCAAAGTCATAGAGCAACTTTACACAATGCAGAAAATAACCAATCCACTGGAAATAACACCTGGAATACTCCCAGGGGATACAAGTGCCCTGTGTACTTGAGGTAGTCCTGCTGTTACAAAAGGAGCTCCTCAAGTCCAGCTGAGGATACCCATAACTTGGGGGCATGGAGGAAATAGGTTTCCACAGCACTACAAAACTGACCAGAGATAAAACTTTAGAGGAAGTTTGGAGAATTCAGCATCTGCCACCAAAGAGGCAGTTTTACATTCTCTGTGAAAATACCTTCATGAGAGCATTGGAAGGAGGGAGGTGGTAGTGGTGGTGGTGGTGTACAGGACAGGCAGATTTGCATAATTACCACCTTTTTCTCTCCAAACACATTCCTGACAGGCTCTCCTCACCTCACTCTGCAGGTCCCTGAGCACCTGCACACACAGGAGCAGCCCCTGGGCTGAGCACAGCTGTGACTGACCACAGTGGGTGGGGCAGGAGCCCACCTCACCTGTGGCTACCAGAGAGCCACACCTGCAAGCCCACCCTCACAAGAACATCAACTTCTCCATGGCCTGGTGAAGACCCTGCCTTCCCCAATGAAAGGGCCCTGCAGGAAGGAACATGCCCATCTTGTAGGCCATTAGCTCCAAAGGGGTCACCTGCCCAGGCACAAGGCAGAGGGGCTTTCAACATCTTTCTCTTCAGTTATTTCTGCATTAACTTCTTGTTTTCTTGGCTTTTTTCAGTCCACTGACCTCTAGAATTTGGATTCTTTGACTCCTGGAGAGATGCCCAAAAAACTCATTCTGCCTCTAAGGAAATTCACAATTTGGCATTTAAGGGGAACAGTATCAAGTGATATGGCTGCAGTCTTATTTTGTATTTGACATAAGAGCTCTCCAGTCACCTTCTTCCCCCAAAATGACTCAATAAAGAGTCCTCAAAGGAGAGGTTCAAAGGCACAGTAGGGAAGAGGAAGCCAGCCCACATCCCACATTCCTCCCTACACAATGCAGGAGGCTGAGTGCTGAGGGGGAGATACACACACAAACCCTTTGAAAAGGGGGAAATGAGACTGAAGCCACAGATGCAGAAGCCACCTGGGCAGTATCAGGCAGCCAGTTGCTCAACCTCTAAGCAAGCAGAATTAATTGCATTAATTCTGGGGTTTAGTCAAGAGAACTTAAATAAAAATAATGCATACTTAAAAACAGTGTAGAGTATTGGGTTAAAAACCATGGGGACAGCATGTACAAGGAGGGATCTGACTTGGGCAGCACTGACATTCACAGCTGCAATTCATCTTCTGGGAAACCTGAAAGGAAAAACATCCATCAACTTCCAACACCAGATACAGGACAAAACGTGTGTGCTACAAACAAGTCCCAGGGTTATCTTCCTACTCAGCAAACGGGTGCTTTTTAAAGCATCACATACCAATGCTGCAGGTAATATCAGAAAAGAAAATAAACTAAAAAAAATAGCTGAAGTCTCAAGCACATAATGAGATTGTCTCAAAGAAATTGCTAAAGAATCTCCAGCACTCCTTAATATCTCTGTATGTATTTTAATTTGGGGAGAAATTTTGCAACAATATCCATATATCAAGACAACATGAAAAGAAATTTAATAGTATCAGGATTATTTGAAGTCTTGAACAGTTCAGGATAGTCAGTGCTCCAACTCCCCCAAACAGCCCCCGTGAGCAGCCTCACAGCCAAATCTTCATCTGTCATCATATTAAAGAAGGTGCCTGCCACACTTGCAGGTGGGAACCTTACTCCAAAATTTCAATCAATCAAAGGCAACAAAAAAGTACTTTATGGTTTAGTTTAGTGGGTTTTTTTAAGGAATCCATCCTTTAAATACAAGGTCAAAATAAATTCCCTAAACCCCAGCAGATGAGAGGCAAGCTAGAAGGATGCTCTGGAGCAGTCATGGCACCCAGGACTGATGCACCTGCATCCCCAAGATGCTCCTCATCCCTGTCCAGTCACTCCCCACACACTCCCATGTCACCCACACTTCCTGTGCCTCACAGACTTCACTCTCAAGATACCACTCCTACAAAGCTGAACTCAACCAAGAACCTTCTGTTTTCAGAGCCTTTCCCCCCAGAGAAGCAGCAGGCTTCATTTCCCCAGATCACTCTGCAGGTTTCAGACAGTAACTGATAACGTCAATTCACATTATCATATTCAGCAAACCACAGCTGACAGCACCTCAGGCATATCAAAGAGATTCTGAGCTGAGAAGCAATTTTTCTCTTCTGGCCACATATGGCAGCAGTGGAGCACCCAATGAATGGCAAAAGCCTTGTTTCTTGACAGACAGAGGTTACAGAACACAGTGGAGTCAACACTCCACGAGTGGCTGCACATCCCACAATATTTGCATTCACTTTGACACACACAATAAAGAAAAACACCCTCCATTTGTGGAAGGCACAGGTAGTTGTGAAAGCCAGCACAGAACCATCTGGGTTTGATTCTTCACTACCTATTGCTAATTTTGCACATGCCCTGGTTTTCCCTTTGTGGCTCAATGCCAGAGCTTTTTTTTAATTGCTGCTGAGAAAAATGCACCTTTTAGCCCACCTCTGCAAGGCAGCTCCTGGCCTGACAGCCTCTGGCTTTGCTGCTCTTATTGTAAGGAAACTACTCTTCTAGAATGCCTGTTCAGCAAAAATAATTTGTGAGTATCCAGTCTCCAAAGTCAAGAAGTGTTTTCAGATAGCCTGAGCAGGTTTTTAACCCCATACACAAGCTGGCTCTGCTGCTTCCCCTCTAACTCCCATCCCTCCTGCTAAAGCAATGTGTCCCTGTGTAGGCCAGGAGGAAGCCAAAGTTCTCTCCTCTATTTCAACAGCTTTTCAAGACACAGCTTAAGCCTCATCCTTTTCTCAGACATGAGAAGGATTAAGTCACTCTTTTGCCTCTATTTAAATTCCAGAGGGCTGCCACTATTTGGATAAGCCACAAATGCTAATTATTCTGTATTGATTCTGTAGACTTTCTGGGACAAAGGAGGTCTGAAGCTCCAGGACACATTAAGAGCATTACAGAACATCAGCTTTCTTACACAGGATAAAACAGGTTAAGCAAGAGCAGAGTCTGGATAATAAACACTACATCCAGAAGAGAATATCTCAGTTTCCATCAAGACCTCTAATGCTTGCAGCAAGAGCTATAAAAAAGATGAAGAGGTACTGGAAAGCAAAAAAAATGAAAGAGCACAGCAGGTTTTGCATGTCATGGAGCACTGGAGAGGAGACAAGTGTACCACACAGCCACAGGGACAGATGTGTACATGGACAGTGACTGTTCCCCTTCTCTCCCTTCACTATCTCCTGAATCCCATCCTGCAGATGGAACTTAATCCAGAGTTTGTATTAGATCAAGGCAAAAGAAAAAGGAGAAGTTGAGGACTTGAGAATCAAGGATGTCATTGCAATACAAGAGCTGTGGTATTCCAGCTTTGTAATAATTCCATCATGCCCTTCCTCCAACGAGAGGAATTGAAAAGCCCAGTTGTGTGTGTAATACTTCTGCACACTGAGAGCATGATCCTGCTGGAGGCTAAAAGACTGTTTATCCACAGATCAGCAGTCACTGTGCAAACTTACATACTCCATTCCATCCATACTCCTCGACTTTGACTTTGAGAGACTACTAAAGTATCACCAAATGGAGTTGCATTAGGGGTGACTACATATTTGATCTTATGTAGACAGATAAAGTTCAAATATTTTCCTACAAAACAGGAGAATTCAAATGAATTAAGCCATAAACCACAATATTAAGGCAGAATCCATGCACAGCATTAGTGTATTTATGTAAAACCACTTAGAGTTCAAGGAAAGTAAAACACTGCAAAATGCCAAGCTCCATATCACAAACAAGGGTGTACATTTTTATTGCAGGTTTTCCCTGCATCAATCTTAAATGTTATTTGATCAATATGAGATTAAGAAAGGTTGAGGTTTATAATGCATTATCAGAAGATCAGAATGTGTTAACATTGTAGATGGACACATGCCTGACAAGAAAGGAAAACCCAGGTGTTTCACCAACACAAATGCAAAGGGTGAGGGGGGGAAAGGAGGGACCAGGTAGGATGGAAGCCTTCACTGCCACTCAGAGTATCCACAGGACTCAATTCCTGCTCAGAGCCAGCACTAGAGCTCAGCTCTGCTGCACAGCTGCCTGCAGTGAGCACTGTAAGTGAGGGCAGCCACCTTCCTTCTTTTACATACATTAAGAGTCTGTAACAGAAATGCTGCAAAGCGTGGAAAGGCTGCAAGGGTGAGTTCTGCTGTACAAGGCAGTTCAGAACAAGTCCCAGCTGCTGTCAAATCTATTCAATTTAAGAGAGTTCTCACTGGCAGCTCTGCACCAAACAAGCAGCAAAGGCTGAAGGCAGTGGATGGAGCACAGCAGTGATTTAAGACTTCAAGAGACTCCTAGGCTCCTACTGCAATCAGACCTGAGGTGTGAGTGCTGGGCTTTGCTGGGATTCTCTCAGGAGGCACTCAGCCAGCCATATGCTTCTTTAAGAGATGCATCTGCACAGCACAAAAACTGTCTTGGGTCTGGAAAAGCATCCAGGACTTGCAAGCTGTGCCACTGGCATCAGTGGCTGCACTGGCCTGTGCTCCCACCCACGGCACACAGCTGGAGCCCAGGTGTGCTGCCCTCCCTCCCCTCTAGGGCTGGGCATCCCAAGTTGTTTGGGGTCTCTAAACCAGCAATTCCACATCAACATTGGGACAAGCTCAGGGAAACCACTGGGGGTGACAGGGAGGACTCTGAAGACCTTCAAAACCCAAGGTGTACAGAACTTGGCATGAGCTGGACTCTTAAGAACTTCTCTTAAATCCCATAAGTGCTTTTATTACTCCTAAGAAACAGAAGGTGCCAGAACATCTCCTGAAAACCCCACACTAAGTCCCAAACCAGGATGGTGTTGGAAGAATACCTGGAAGCTTGATTCCATAGCCCAAAAATGCCTGACTGACACAGTGTGAAGTTCTCACCATCTTCATCTGGCTTCACTCCAATGATGCTGAAATATTTACTCTATGGCAGCCTATAAGCATTAAACTTAAAACTCCTATCACTTCAGAAATGTTCTGTTTTTAAAAGCAGCATTTTTGTCAAAGCAATAATGTCTATGGAAATTAGGGCCCAGCATAACAGCACAGCTCTCTACTGAGCAGCAAAGTCCATGACAGGAAAACCCATCCAGGCTTTCTAACCACATCCATCACGCCAGCATTCAGGCATCTTAAACTGACAAACAATATTAAAAAAGAAAGTGCAGATTATCTCAAGGCAGAATTTTTATCAGCATCTTTATCATCAACACAGATCAGTGTGCCATTTTAATTCACATCTATTCCCACAGAAACAGATGCTTTCATTAAAAGGGCTATGCAAGAGCCCTTTCAGTATACAGATACTTGCTATAAATGAATTTCAGAGTCATGTGAAAATTCACGTCCCTTCCCAAGCTTGGATCCTTGATAGGAATACAAAGCTGTGGATCAACATTACTAATAGGCAAATTCATCATGAAAACACATCTCCATTCTGTAAATTGCAAGTGTGTCAGGAGTAGAAATATCCTTTGCTGGTAGTTCTGAAGACAAATGATTTCTCCCAGCAGATATTGAATAGATAAGCCAGGCACTTTCCTGCCCAATCACTTTCCAAGCATCAGAGATGTTCAGAGAAGCTTAGGAAAGAAAAGCAAAATAGTACAATTAAGGTTGAGCAAACAGCACTTGTGTGGAGCACTACACTCCCCTAAATGCACTGAACACAGACACAAGGGTGCAAACCAAGCACTTAACAAATTATGGGTCCACCAGGTCCAAATCCAGCAGTGTTGGGACCTTCTCTGGAGACCCCAAGATCCAAACCATGCTGGCCTGCCAGAGTTCCCTGGCAGAGCAGGGCCACAGCCTGGGCTCAACCACCCCCCTCACCTTGAATTTGTGCCATTCCAGCACAGGTCAGGTTAAAATCTAAAACAGAAACACAACCCCCACCCCAACCAGACCCTGCTGTGGTGCTCAAGCACTTGAAGCCAAAGAGAAGATGGAAACCAGGGAAAATAAAAAGCCATCCTGAAGTGATGTGTGCCTGGAATGCCTGCTCTGAACCAGCTCCCAATGGCTTTTCTCCATTTGCTGCCAAGCACCTCTAATGCAATCCAGACAGTCAAGGACACAGTCAGAATGTTAATATGAAAGCATTAAAATTCCCATTGAAATGGGACCTGTCAGGCTATTTTATGTAACATGATTTATCGTTTCCAAATGTAGTAACAAGGGATTTTATTGTACAAGAGCATGTGGTACACAATGGGGCTCCGGGTCCGCATTCCGCACTCGCCAAACTACAATTCCTGACAATGTTTCTGCTGGTACATGGCTGAGTTACTGGTGTGTGCATGAAAGGGGAGCTGAATGCATTAGAAATTGATGGGGTACAGAAGAGACTGAAAATGAGAGCTCTCTGCACTTCCTTGTGCATACTGAACAGCGCCAGACACCTCTGACCACTGCTGGCCCATGGAAAGGAGCCCAGCTGCCCCCAGCCCTCAGGGCTCCTGCACCAGGCAGTAAAAATGGACTGTCAAAAGCTGAAAGAAGGTTTTATTTCCAGTCTTACACATCAGTCAGGTAACTGATGTCTTCTGCAAGTTCAGGGCACACTGAGAGCACACTGGAAACTGCTGGTTACACTTCCAGGGCATGGCCTGTGCTTTCCACCCTGCTAAACCCCAAACCCCTTCAAAGCCCGGCCTCAAAGGCACCAAATCCAGCACTTACCATGTGTAACAACAGAGCTGACAGCCAGGCAAGCTGCCCAAGTCCTGTGCTAATGACACCCAGAGGGCTACAGCACAGAGCACATACCTGTCACAACCAAGTTTGTGGATTCCTGTGCCAGTGACACATTTTCTTTCTAAAATAGAGAAATTTTTCAGCTGTCAGCCCACTGGGCATTTTTTAATGCTTTTCAGTAGTTTAGATATCCATGTAGTTTCTATTAGAGTTATGTTAACTTTGAAGCAGAGCTGAGTAGCACAGAACAGAAAAGCAGAGATGTTGGCTGTACCTACAGTGGGAGAGGAATCTCACGAACTGCCAGTTTATCCAAAGGCAATGCCAAGATAAACTGGCAGCAGTGTCAAAAAATACACAGCTTCATCCTTTTTACTTGGAGCAAACTGCAACAGGTCAACATGCACCCACACAAGACCATGGAGTTAGACCCTAAAGACTGTTTCCATTGTATTTTCTGATATTTCTTACTAACTTCTTCATTGATTGCACTATTAATTTTAACATCATTCAGTTCGATGCTTTGCTTTGCCCTCTTGCCCTGCCTAAGTCTGGAATCAATGCTCAACTAAACTCAAATATGCTTTGAAATTTCTTTGTTTAATTAATAAAATACACACCAAGAATGCCTGACTGCCACAGATCTGGGTACAAAGATCTGGGTCTTGCCATCTGTGAGTTACATTACAAACTTAGCTGCAACTGAGGTGGTGAATTTACTGCATTCCAGGCAGTTGATCCCAGAACCAAGACCTAGGACTACTCTGCTTTCACAAAGCTACTCAGAATCAATAATGAATTTAGGCCTTCCCCTCCCAGCTCTGCCATTCAGCACCAGCAGCAAGAATCAAGCTTCCTCCAAGTAATAAAACCTAAATGCAAATAGGCATCCATGCTATTTCAATCCAGGAGGGATCTGCAATGCAAGTTTAAAAAGGGAAACTATTTTCTGTTGAAATTGTGAGAAGTAAGCAAAAGCCATAATGGAAAACAGCTCTCCCCAGGCGAACTGGGAGAGGAGGGGGAAAAGCCAGAGAATCAGATGCTACAATTAAGGGATGAACAGTTGGGATTTCAAAGAATGTAGCTTATAAACCAAGAGGCCGGGTCATGAAGTGGCCGATGACATTCGGTGGATGCAGGTAATGAGAGCACCTCTCACCATCCACAGAAACAGACTCCTGCCATTTTCAAGAGCAGTCCAGAAGGTCAGAAGTGCCTGAGCTGCAGACTGCCAACACTGGGGGAATACTTGGCATAAAATAAATTAAACAGCTCCCTTGCTCCTATCCTTCTGCTTGCAGGACCCACCTACTGACCACTGTCTTACACAATGCTGGCCTTAATGTATAAGATTTAGTCTGACCAAGCTGCTCTTGAAAATGGCAAGAGAAGTTGTACTAGATGAAAAAGGAAATCATACACACACCAATCTATGAAAAAGGGGATTCAAACTTCTGTAACAAACTACTGAAAAAGCAAATCTTGCCCTTCTTTTAAGGGCATAATCACAGGATTCATCACCTTGCCAGCAGATGCAGTGGGGGTCAAGAGATCCTACAATTCAGTTTATTGCCAAAACCCGTTATTCAGCTAAAAACTTCTGCCACACTCCATAACACAGCTGCCAATGCTTCCAGACCTTCAAGGACAGGCACAGAGAAACAGTTAAACTCTGGGTCCAAAACACTAAACTTTGAGTTATAAACTGTCTAGAAAAGTCTTGTTATTGCCAGAGATCAGAAAGAAAGCCCAAAAGCTAGAGGAAGTCACCGAAGAGAAGGCATTTAAAGTTAAAAAGGAAATCTGTCTCAAGACAGCCCTGTGCTTCAGCCTTTCCAGTCTATTCCTCATCCAATCTTCTCTGAATTTTTACACTTGGCCAATAAATACCTCTTACTCTAGCACTTGGATAGGATTTACGATGCACTGCAAGTGCTGTGCAATTAACAGATTTAATGCCCAATTCGCTTCCTCCTTCAAAGGGAGACTGGAGGAAAGCATCCCAGGAGCTGTGGGTATATCATACATATACATGAAATGACATTTCCTCTGCCACTACTTTAAGTCAGCACATCCCTACTCTTCCTGCAGATGTATCAAACCATTTTCACTGTTTAGATTCCCAACTATTAGTCATTCTTCAGCTTAATCACAGAGGGGTTTACAGTATGGATTTTTACACACCATCCCACATTTTCACCATAATTTATCAATTGCTTTTTCCACTCCATTTCACTGAATTTCTAATCTCATTTCCCCAACTACACTGTCTACAATCATAACATAACAGTGACTTTAAAAAATGCAGTATGCTCCACTAATTTCACAATGTGCCAAAGGAGATAACAGAGGGAATACATTCTTCCCATCTCAGCATGATTACTTTAACTTGCCTATCAGAGACAAAAGCACATGGCTGAGGAGGACAGGCATTGCTGTGAGAGGAAGTCAAAGCTCTGCACTCTCACATGGCTATCTGACCAACTTTCAATGAGACAAATGCCACCAACTCCTCCATGCAAGACCGAGCATTTACCTCTTGCACATGTTTAATTACCCTTTGGTGGCTGCTCCATTCGGAATCGTGCTGACAGGGCTCCATCCAATCCAGCAGCACATTTGAGGGATTATTGCTGATGCTTCACAGACTCATAAAACACCCTGCTCAAAGGAGTTTTGAGTGGCACAACTTCATGCTTTGCTTCCCAGCTGCAGTCTGAAGTTCTACAAAATGTCAATGCTGAGCACAAGCTACTTTCACAAGCAATTAAGACAGACTACATGAATACCTAGCTCAGCCCGCAGGCTACATCAGACTTGCCTTTCAGTTTTGTTCAATTACTTTGCCCTTCTCTTTGGTAAACAGAAATCCTTGTTTTCCTTTCTCTCTACCACACACTGCATCTGTTCTCCAAAATCCACTACCCCAACCCACACATGGCAGCCCCTGGACCAGTTTTGCTCTATGCTGAAATCACTTTGGCCAAAAGATTTGAAGGTAAAGTATCTAATGCAGCAAGGTTCCTAAATAAGTGTTACTGTCTAAAAAAAGTATTTCTGAACTCAGTTGCACCTCAAACAAGTTCAAAAGCATAAATAAGACCTCAAGTCCCCCAATAAAGATTTCTTCAGACAATTTTACTTGCCACAGCATTACAAGCCACTAAGTTTGCTTAAGTTGTTGCCACTTCTGCAACTTTATTTGTGAAATCAGCTTTAACAGTATTGAAGTTAAACAATTATATATAGTCTCATCTATAATCTTATGATATCCTGATCTCACCTCTCAACACATCAAGTTCTTCAGCTTAAAACCCACTGGAACAAGAGCAAAGGGGCAGTGGAGGGGAAGGAAGTCCAATATTTCACCATGATGCCCTCAAATGCAGAAGCTCATTCGCATGACATGACACTTACTCCAACTGTGGAAACACTCAGGCTTCAGACACTGTGTGCACATTCAGTGCCTAAACACTGGAAAAGAACTGCTCCAAGCCCAATATTTACACCAAACTGCTCTCAGATTTTTTACTACATTTTTAACTTCATACATCACTTCTACTCAAACCGAGTAGCAACAATAATCAACTTGATTCTGACAATTCATGCTTTCAGCCACAAAGATGAGACAGTTAAAGTTTTCAAGAGACAACAGAAGTGAAGTAGAACTTTTTGCATAAGCCCAGTTACCTTATGTAAACTGAAGTTTGAATTTCTCTACAAAACAATGTCAACAGTCATAAAAGAGAAATAGAAGTAGTACCAAGGGATTAACACTTTATGATGATAACACTTGTTTGGAAGACTGGAGATCAGTTTTAAGGTAAGTATCACTGGTGATTTAAGAAGGTTTCATCCCACCTCATGACAAACCTTTCAGGACCACTTGTTATTGCTCAAATTCTGTTTGGGACAGAATAGAATTCACAGAATCCAGGTTCGAAGAGACCTTCAAGATCATCAAGTCCAACCCAGCCCCAACACCTCAACTAAACCCTGGCACCCAGTGCCACATCCAGGCTTTGTAAAACACATCCAGGGATGGTGACTCCACCACCTCCCTGGGCAGGCCATTCCAGAACTTTATCACTCTTTCTGTGAAAAACTTTTTCCTAATATCCAACCTGAACTTCCCTTGACTCAGTTTAAGACCGTGTCCTCTGGTTCTGTCAGTGCTGCCTGGAGAAAGAGACCAACACCACCTGACTACAACCACCTTTCAGGAAGTTGTGGAGTGTGATAAGGCCACCCCTGAGTCTCGTTTTCTCCAGGCTAAACACCCCCAAGCTCCCTCAGTGGTTTCCTCACAGGGTTTGTGCTCCCAGCCCCTCTGCAGCCTTGTTGTCTCCTCTGGATGTGCTCGAGCATCTCAACATCCTTCCCAAACTGAGGGGCCAGAACTGGACACAGCACTCAGGGTGTGCCCTCACCAGTACCAAGTACAGCAGAACAAACCAGCTTTGAGGGACATGGCTTTAATTCCATCTTTTAGCTGACCCTATGGAGTTACAGTCCCAAAGGGAGCCAGTTGCCCATGCACACAGAGTTTCAATTCTGTATTTTTAGCTGACCCCATGGAGTTACACCCCCAAAGGGAGCCCGCAGAGCAGGGTACTGACATTGCCCATGCACTCAGAGTTTCAATTCCATGTTTTAACTGACCCCATGGAGTTACACCCCCGAAGGGAGCCCGCAGAGCAGGGTACTCACGTTGCCCATGTACTCGGAGAGCAGGTCCTGCAGGGCCTGGCGCACGGCGTTGCACTCGGCCACGATGCGCTCGCGGCGGTCGTCGCGCGTGCAGGACGAGTCGGCCATCAGGGCTGCCCCGCTGATGATGCTCTCCAGCCTCTCCTCCAGGGACGGCCGGAACCGCTCCTCGCTGAACGTCGAGGGGTCCACGATGATTTGTTTCTAGAAAAAGTTCTGCAAATCAGTCACCAGCCCAAGTGATGCCTTAGGATTCAGCTTTTATATTTTTCAAATCCTGTAGTGCTTTAGTGTATAACTCTTAAATTCCTTATACAGTGTTAGCTACTGTCTTCACATTTTGGTCAGACAATTCCTCTCTGGGCCTGAACCTCAAAGACATCTCACTGTCTCAGGCCACAAGAGATGTAAATAACAGTGAATTGGCAAGGGGGGCAAACTTGGAGTAAATTACTTCGCGACCTGAAACTGTAATTGGAGGATTAACCCCTGATATGTAAATGCACCAAACTTAAAATTTCCTGAAAAATTCATGACCATCATCCATCTTGGGTGCAACCGCTCTCTGAGGATTTTGACTGCCCAAGGTGTATCTATTGAAGGCCTTCAATAAATACCCACTTTTATTCTCTTAATCTTGTCTAGCCTCTGTTCTAGATAGCCACTCTAAGGCATCAAAGCAGTGTATTACTGTTAAGTCATGCACACAACCAACACTTAGAGCAACCCCCTGATCAGGCATTAAGAGGCAAACAACACTATTTTGGCACTGAGGAGGATTTTCATGAGTAGTTCTGCAAAATTACTAAGAGGTTTCCCAGCAGATTATATTGCTACTCATTTCTTGTGCTGCTTTGACAGCTAAACAAAACTTGGCCATAGGAAGCCTTGTTACATGAATGGCAAAAATCAAATGTGCCAGCAAAAATAAGGTTCAAAGTACAGAACTCTTCCTAATGACATGTCAATCTGGACAGGCCTTCACTAGTTAACTTGTCAGATATAATTATCCCATCATGAACAAGAAAACAAACATCCAAAATTAGCTCTATATATTGTGTTCTGTTGCCCTACTTTGCAGTCTTTTCTCTTCAGTGTTAAGCAGGTAAATACAACTGTGTTCTCGAAAATTCTCCAAGTGAAACATCAACAAAGGTTGCAAACCACACAGAAATCAATTTCTTCATGGCAGAAAATTACCACAGGTTTCTCTTGCCAGAGTGTTAGCAAGCACAGTTCATACCAAGAGACTCAGGGCTGAAGCAGCAGCATTGATGCATCTGCTCTCAAGGGGCTAACACCACCACCCATGGAAGCTCCCCAGGAAGAAACTGCACAGTATTTATCACCTTTGAGTCCTTTCAGGTGATTTGTTTAAACAGGTCTGTAATTTAATAAAGAAAAATAATTTGGCCATTTCATGGTCTGGTTGGTTGTTTAGGGTTAGCCTCGGTTATTTCAGGGGCAGAATTTTTTAATTCTAAAAGAAGATCCAAAGCTTTTTGAAATGGGAAATTTTTCAGCCAGTTTGTGTTCAAACTAACCTCAGCAGCCAGGTCACAACCACCTCCTTCTGCCAGCCAGCACATTTCATGTCCCTACAGAGTAACCACGCAGCCATCACAGCAGGATGAGAACATGGCATGTGCTCTCCAATACATTCCCTCCTCCTCCTTCCTGAAACTTTTAGCCATTGGCTAATACAATGGTAGTGTGCTACCACTCCAGAACTGCACCACCAAAAAAGAGATAACAATCGGTTTGTTATCGTCTGGTAGCCATTTCATATTTTACCGTCACTGACGTATCCGAGGGCATGTGTGCTCAAAGCCTCTATTACAGGAGTGTAATAACACTCAAGCAGTAGCAGGAAATGAAGTGCAAGGATAACATCTGCCAAGAACCTCAACACATTTGTTTTGTCAGCCTCCTTTGGCAGGGATGAGACAAAGCTATCGTGAAGCTGGCTTGCTGATCAGGCACTGCTGCTATTAGAGAGCCTCACAAAGTGGAATTAAAAGCTCAAAAAGCTTCATGGGAACTGCAACACTCAAAAAGTAGTCTGCAGCTGTATATTGGAGAGTTTATGTAGTAAAATAGGGTTATTTATCAGAAATCCCATTAGATGGCTTGAGCTGTACAAGCCATTCCACCAACTTGCACTGAATTGCTTCTTCACTGCCAGCCCCTGACATGGTGCTGCTGCTGCAGGGCTGCCTTCCCCTCCCACAAGCACCTGTGAGAACCTGCAGCCTGTCGGGGCTAACCTGAGGCACGCTTTGAAGGCTTACTGAGCATCTGATGGACTTTCAGAAAGGCAAACTCAAAACTGAAATCAGTCACAAAGATCAAGACTGCCATGACATCCTCTTGTTACTCAAGAGATCACAGGGAAAGGCTTCCCATCAAACACAGGGAGAACTCAATCAGAACTTTACCCTGGCAAAATACACATGGCAGAAAGGAAGGAACAAGAGTGGTAAGAGCAAAAAGGAGAAAGTGAGCAAAATCTGGCAAACCCACAACTATTAAATGCCTTTTCAGTGATGGCTTTGCAATATTAAATATAGTTCTAGAGTAAGTTAGTGTTACAGTGTTTAAAATTCAGAGGCTGAATCAGGTAGACACCGAATCCTGGCTTCAAAAGGAAAGAGATCTCAGTAAAAATGCATGGCTGTCCTCAGCAACGTGCTGAATGCAAGATAAAGAACATGACAGATCAGTACAACCTATCAGTATGAAATGACTTCATTTCCAACCAAAAATCATATTAAAACTTCCCACTTCATGTTCCTCTCAAGAGGTAGTTTCAGCAATCCCAAATATATGATTCACTTCTAATAAATCACTTCTGTCACCTCCAAGAATACATTACATAAATATATTATGAAATAATCAATTTCAAACAAACCATCTAATGTAGCAGTAGGTTGCTATTTCAGAGCTAGTTTAGCTTGACAGCCTTCCATCACCAAGAACCACACATGTAACTTTCTATATTCCATCAACCCTAGTTTGGAAAACGGCTTTTTTAAAAAAGCCTACTTTGCCTACAACTTGCCGCACTTCAGTAGAAAATGATCTTCCAGGCAATATCAATAAAAGCAAGCTGCGGCTAACAGAGCAGGTGAAGGAACAGGAGGGGTCTTCCCCAGCAAGGCTCCAACTCACATCGAAGTTGTTGAGGGCGTAGGCCAGCTCTCCGCCCCCGCCCTGCTGCTGGGCGGCGTCGTCCGAGGCGGTGGCCTGGGCGGCGTTGGAGATGCCGCTGACCGCCTGCTGCAGCTGCTTGTAGATCAGGTCCCTGTTGGCCTTGTAGGCAGCCACGTCGGGGTGCTGCAGGCAGGCCTGGGACGCCGTGTACAGGATGGGCACGTTCTTCTGCAGGATTCCTCTGGCTGCCGCCATCTGATCGCGGTGACCCACATCTTTCAGCTCCTGTTAGGAAAATTAAAGGGGAAAAAAGCATTTGAGAGCATTGCCCACATTCAATATCCATGCACTGTCTCCCCGCATCTTCAAAGGACAGGCAGGTTCTTTGCCTCAAATCTGCTCAAATTGCCTGCTGAGTATTCCTATCCTTAAGGGCTCAACTAATTGCAAAACACGACAGCTTCATAAAGCCAAAAAACAACACCACCGCAGGGCGATTCACAACACCACAATTCAAAATCTGACGTTGGATTTTTGTTCCTCTGCAGCATTGGACCGGCATTTTAGAAGCTGTCCTGTCTTGCACTTGCAGATGAGAAGCAAGATCATCTTTAATTTAAACACCCAGGCTCACAACCAGAATGTTTTCTTTAATCACACCTAGAAGATGGCATTTACGCTCCTCAAGAGACTCAGGTACTTAATTTCAGAAGAACAAATATATCATCTCATTCAACTTCTTGTTCACCTCCAATGAGACTAAATTAATCCAATGACTATAATTACCACTAATTCAAGATTAGTGAGCAAGTCCATAAGTCTTTTCCCAAACACTCTGTGCTGTAATTCTCTAAAGCACCATCACCTCTGTTTTGGAACAGAGCACCATGATCAGATAAAGCCTCTGAGTCCAGCACAAGCAGTAAGTTTATAAAAGGAGGAACAACCACAGTTATTAGCAGCAGCACCATCTCAAAATTACCTCTTAAATCTAACAAAGAGGCAGTGAAAATGAAGACAAGGACTGCCTTTCTGAGAAAAGGGAAAAAAATTCTGTCAGACTCTCTAAAATGAATGGGCAATAGGTGACCTCTGTAAGGTACACACTGAGCTGGGAGGGCACTCCAAGCAGGCACAGAGATTTACAGATTTTGTACAACCACTTCCCATAGTATGGAACAATCCATCACAAGGCAGTTTTAGAGCATTTATTGCATTGCCATCACAACCCTACTCCCACTTACTACAATCAGATTTGAGATACATAACCAACTGGCAATCTCTTTTTGACTGTATCCAGCTTATTTTCTAAGACAAATCTGTGCAAAAAAACCCAAGCAGTGTCAGAGGTGCATAAGCAGTTTTGGTTTGTACATATCTACAGAACAAAGAGGCAAAAAATGCTCTAAAAGAATTATGCTATTTCTGATAACTTAAACTGCCCACACCTCTGTTTTCTTCTGAAAACTTAACTACTCAAGAATGAGTCACACCAGTGCTGTTGAACAAAACAAATTTCACGCAATTTAAGGCTAAGCACAAGCTATCCAAACACAGAACATACCCACAACAAACAGGAATTTCAACCCCTCCTCCAATGGACATTTCAGTGCAAGACCAGTGAGCAGCATCACTCACTTCCTCAGGAAGCTGTAGCTGTGCCCAGCCATGGCTTTTGCTCCCTGTGCACATGGACATGTTCAGTCCATCTGCAAGAACCACAACAGCAACAGGGTCTAGTGGAGAGTGGCCCAGGACTGGGACACATCTCAGCTCCTGTCCTCAAGTGCAGCTCTTGGGCAGCAGCATGCCATTAAAGCACTAAAACACCGACATTTACAAATGCTACTATGAACAAATTCCATGAGAAGCAGCACCCTACAGCCAAGCACATTTTCCTTGCTTACCAGGCAAGCTCTCACAGTTCCTTAGCATGGCAGAGCATAATATAAAGTACTCAGCAATTATGTAAAAAAATAAAGTATTAACAGAACAGGCACTTTCTAAGAGCAGCAAGGTATTTTGGAAAAGAAAAGCAAGAATTAATATACAGAAGACAATGGCCACACTATACCTGTTGCCTTTTGGCTGCCATGATGTTAAGCTTGTCCACTTCTGGTTTGAGGGCTTTGTACTGGATACCCAAATCCTGCTCTGTGCCAGCATTTCTTAGTTTCAAGATACCATCTTCCACCTAAAAGAATATATATTCACGTATTTTTCCAAGCAATACAGTCCACAGGTCAGCAGGTAGTTCAGAATGTATTTCATGGCAGTCAGAGAAAGCAATCTTCCTCTGCCCTCTGTTATTTTTTCAAAAGAGACACTTTAAAGGCTAATAGGATACAGGTGCTTAGCTACTATTTCATAGTCAGCAGCTACCAGAGACAGTCAAGTACACACATCTGAAAGAGCATGAAGGAGTCAAGGGCCCTGGCAGGGCCATAGCAGTGGCCAAAGGGCACAAGGAGAGTCCTCAAGGCTCGTTTGCAAAGGAAGACCCAGTGCCCAATGTCATTTCACTTCAAATTCTGCACAAACCACTCACCCACCCTGTTGCCCATGGGAAGGAAAGGCTTCCTCAAACAGTAGTCCACTTTCATTTTTATTTAGCTTGCTGAAGCTACTCATCCCTAGCAGCTGCAAAGGAGTACTGGTATTAAGAAAGCCAAATTCTGTAAGATGAAAGGGCTGGCTCTCACCTGCAGCTGCAGACCAGGGCTCAGATAGTTTTTGTACTAGAAGTTCAGAACAGAGTGCAGCTCAATGTCAAAAGCTACTGACAGTGAGTATAAAAGTGAGTGACACACGCCCACTGCACACATTCTGCTGAGAGCAAAAACCCCCAGACCCTCCCCACATTCTGCTGAGAGGGAAAACCCCCAGATCCCCCCACTGCAGAAGGAAGCTGCTGCCAGTGCAGGCCCCACGGGGTCACACACAGAGTGGGCACCTGGCAGAGCAGCCCTGATGTGCCAAACACAGCAGAGCCCCACACTTACAACTTTGAGCTGCACAAGCAGCTTGTAGACGTCGGCCATGTCAGCCAGGATGAGCAGGCGGGTGACGGCAGAGAGCAGGGCGCGCGCCGCACGCACCATGTTCCCGCGCTTCACCGACGAGCAGGGGTCATCTGCAAACTCCCCCGAGGCGCTCTTCATCAGGTCACCTGCATGGGGGGACAGCAGGGGCTGCCTTCAGCATCACATCAGCCACGGGAAAGGTTCCTAAGCCAACCTGAATCTCTAAAACAAAACCTTTGTGACATATGGCTGACAGTTAATGCTGCGCGTGGCTACCTCTGCGTACAGCTACTGCATGGCATTGGGGTACAGGGGTTTGTGCAGAGGGGTTTGTGCAGGGAGGAAGGGCTGGGAAATCACACTTTGGTCCTTATTTCCATTTGTACAGGTGTTTCAGCATGCCAGAATTCTCTAGAGAGGTGAATTCAGCATGCCTTTGCAGGGCTGCAGTTATTTCCCAAGCTCCGATGCTTTCAAAGTCTGAGCAAAAGCTTTGATTTGTGTGCGTGTAGGAGTTAAGCAGAAAGCAGCAGAAAGCCCTGTAAACACACAGTGAGCTGCCACAGCTCCTGGGACCGTAAACAACTCGGAGCGATGACCTGGCTGGATATGCCCTGGTTGGAATTCAAAGCCAGGCAGCGCTTCGTAAAACACTTCAACATTTCATAGCCTGTGGGGCTGCATCTGCTGCAGGAGCAAAGAATTTGGGTTTCAGATGCTAACAATGCCATTGGTTAACTATGAAAAGCAAAGGCCACTTTGCGCAGCTAGAGCAATTCCTCCAGAAGGCATTCACAAAGCATGAAAGTAATGCCTGCATATAATCAGAGGAGTAAATTTTGGATTTCTCCCTCACTTTTTGGGCCAGCTTCCAGTACCACAGTTCCTACACAACAGTTAAGTTTTGGAATCCACATTGTTATCCTTGGATCTCTCTACATCTCAGAAACACTGAGAGAACAGCTAGGACTTAGTTTAGAAAATGGTAGGGCCTCAGGGTCAGGGATTTGCAGGCAGCAAGAGATGACCAGAAAGCAGATGCTAGGTGCTGTTTCAGAGGTTTCCCAAAAACCTGTATAAAAAAGTGTCCACGTGGCCAAATGCCAAAATAAAAATCGCCTGTCTCAGATGAGACTAAAAAACCTCCATCAGCGCTTGACAAGAGACAGCTGACAGTGAGTCCCATGGAGCCCCCCACACCAAACAGGGCAAGGGCTGCACCAAAATCTCTGCCTGATGCAGTCCCAGGAGGCTCCACTTATTTAAAATGCCAACAGCTGGAGAGCCTGGGGTTAACCATCCCCATACATAATATCTTCCCAGGAAGTTTTCCCCACCTAGGCACTCTACACCATCACAGCTAAATTCAGCCCAAGCACAGCTGCCAGCCTGCCCAAGCAACCCCACCAAGACACTCGACTTTGTTCAAATGCTCCCCCCTATCTAACACCCTTCCATCATCTTAAATAATACAACCAAGAGTGCCACATAACATTTTAAAATAAAAATATGCTACTTTTGTACTGGGACACAGCAAAAAAGCTTCTGTCCAAGTACAGGCCAGCTCTGAGTATCAACCCAAAGGTATCCCCTACCCAGCTCTGGGGAACACAACTCATTACTTTAACATGGGTTAAGAACTCCAGATTTCCAGGTGGGGGGAGAGATGATGTACCACCAATGCTGTGAGCTTCAAACAGCCAGGAGATTACAAAACCCAACACAGCTGACATTACCCTTTCTTTATTCCTTCTGGAACAGGCTAATAATAAAAGTCATCACCACAAGTATGAAATACATTGACAACCTCAGAATTTAAGGATGGGATTGATAGGCATGGAACATTATTTTTATCTATATTTACAAGAGCATGAAGCAACACAATAAAAGGGAATGGCTTCAAACAGAGTAGGGTTAGATGAGATATTGGGAAGGAATTCCTCCCTAGGAGGGTGGGCAGGCCCTGGCACAGGGTGCCCAGAGCAGCTGGGGCTGCCCCTGGATCCCTGGCAGTGCCCAAGGCCAGGCTGGACACTGGGGCTTGGGGCACCCTGGGATAGTGGAAGGTGTCCCTGCCATGGTAGGGGGTGGGACTAGATGGATTTAAGAGGTCCCTTCCAATCCAGGCCATTCTGTGATATGCCAGAACCAAAACAGAGTACAAATATTTCCTTCCTTATTTACTTATATATAAAATTTCCACATTTTCAATTCCCAAATTATTGTTTTCATTTATTTTCTATTTAAAACAACTTATTGAAGAGGCCACTTGCTTCACGTGAATCTCAGAAATTGCTAACAAAGTTAAAAGCCAAAATTATCCTCTACCCAGCTCTTAAATTGCAACCTTTCAAGCCAGTCCTAAAATAAAATGCTATTCCCTTTTATTTTAACATGAGATTTTTAAAGATTTAGTGAGTTTCAAACAGCTTGTCAGGGTGTCAAAAGATAACCAGCTTCCCAAAATTAAAAGCAGATTATATTTAAAGTCGTTGCATATATATACATTTCTGCCAATTAAAGGAAGCTGACTTTCAGACTTCTTTTATAAAGGGAAAGCACCCTGGGGTAGTTCTTTTAGCTGGATTCAAAGGGCAAGAGAGCACTCTGGCCTGGCCTCAATTTGCAGGTACTGCATAGGGTGTGCACATCAGCAGTTCCAGCACAATCTTCCCTTTTTCAACACTGAACACAGGTAACACAACCACTCTGGAAGAAGGATTTTAAGAGTTAAAGTAACACAGTGGAGAAGACTCCAACCATGAGACTCGGATTATAAAGCTGGTACAAATTCTTGCATGAGTAGCCTGTTTTTCCAATACAACCTTAGATCTTCATTAGATATTAGAAGGGAAAGAAAATAAAACAGAGTTGAGAAAAGAAGAGGCAACAGTAGCAATCCTGTGATCATGTCAATAAAGCATTAAGAATTCACTTAAATCTAATGGAACAAAGCCCATTTTAGAAATGGTCAGACTCCAATTCATCAAAAAGAAAATTCCCATTTTCTAGTCTCTTTCCCCCATGCCCATAGGGTTTGACAATACTTCCAGGCAGCACCATTAACCCTGCTCCCAGTGTGGAACAGGATGACCATGGACAGAACTTGCTCCACACCACAGCCAGGAGGGCACAGCAGCAGGCAGGACAGGCCAGGCAGGGACAGCCAGGACACACTGGCACTGCTGCTCCTCTGCCAAGCTGGACATGCCCACACATCACCTCCTACCCTTCAGCACTTCAGCTCAGAGCTGGCCCCAGGCTGCTTTGCCGGCAGCGCCACCAGGCCATTCCCTCCTGCTCACAGCACCCCCCACGCTTCCCCAGAGATCACCATTCCCCACCAAATGAAGGCAAGCAGGAAATCAGTTTCAAGTCTCTACTACTCTGGATACTGAAGTCCTATCTCACCAATAATGCCACCTTCAACACCCACCAGCAGGGTCACTGTAGGCTGTCCTGGCTTTCTGCTCTAAAGGATGAGGCCCCACACCACCTTTTGCCATATCAACACAGGAGTTGATACTTATGGCAACAAAAGCTTCTGATAATTCCTTAATCTTGCCTTTAATCAAATCCATATACTGCCTACAACACTTCTACAGTTTGCCAACAGCCACCTCAGAGCTCCCTCAGGTCATGGCTTTTCAAAGTGGCACACTCCTAAAGCTTTGTTGCAGGAAACCAACTGAACTCATTGTACCTTTCTAAGGAATTTAGCTCACTGGTCACAACAGAATTCTGAAGTTGAATTTTCCAAGAAGAATTCAGTATTTAACTTCAAGATGTTCCACAACTGGCCTCCTCCTGCTCCTTGGAAATCCTTAAGCCAGACATCCTCCATGATGTACAGTTGAAGAAACTGTTTTCCCCTTTCATAATTCATCTCACTGTTCAGTTTTGAAGAACCCTTCACTTAGAAGAACAAAGCAGAAGGACACAGAGCTGAATCAGTTGGTTCATTCCCCTGCATTTGCAACCTGACCCATCAAAACATTCATTCCTTCTCTTACCTCAAACCCTAAACACAGGCTTAGACTTTTCAATGTTAAGTGTTAATTTTTGGTCTGTTATGTAAAATTCCCATAGAAGTCACACAATAGGAGAGTCCAGTGAATTCCCTGGATGTCCATGATCACATGCAGATACAGAGACAGAGAGCTGTAGCCATCAGCATTCCAGGGAATCGGGAACAGCCTTGCCAGTCTGACCCAAAAGAAATCTCCCTCTTGAGCCCAGTTTGGAAGCTGCCTCAGTGCCAAGCACCTGGGTAAGGGACTGGCTGAAGCTCCAAAACACCTTCCAACAGCACCAGAGGAGCTGGCCAGGACCAGTGCTGCACCTTCTGTTACCCAGCAAACCTCTGATGGCAGAAATGCCTTGAACAAACACTACAGCAATGCCAAAATTCAAGATGTTCACATCAAATGCTTTCCAAATACTAAGCCTTTTCAATAACCACAGCAGGATCTATTCTGAAAAATACTTTGATTCCTTATCTCCACTTTTCTGCTCAAAACCTTAAAAAGTTTCATTACTTTATAAGGAATCAAAAGTACAAAGCTTTAAAGGGCCAAGAATCTTACTGTAAGATATTTCATTAACTTGCTTGCTGTAATTTATTCTTCCATTGTAAAAAACAAGAAGACTTTGAAGATCCACTTACATTGATTTAGTAGGCAGCCATGCTATTACTCATTCAAAATAGCTCTTTTCAGTTCTTTGTTTTTACCCCCAACAAATGGGATTTTATGAACAAGCATGCTCACTAAAATCATGTACTCTCTCAATCTTCTGCTTGCTAGGCTAAAAAAATTTTTTTTAAATTTTTTTCTGATGAGACAAGTTATCTATTGCCCTAATCATCTTCATAATCCCTGTCTACATTCATTCATCTTTTTTTATTATGGTAACTAAACCACTCCCTACTCTAAATAGAGGCATTATTAATGCTATTTTCCTGTCCTCCACTGAAGATTAATTGTGCTCTATATCCATAATCCCACTGCCAGCTCATCATCACCCTACTGCTGACCACAACACCCAAATTCTCCTCTCCACTCATGCCCCTGTTGCAAAAGATTTGCTGAGCACATGTACAGGCTTTGCGTCCCACTTTCTTTGTTTCTCCAGTTCACAAATTCAACTGGTCTGACACAGTATGGGGAGGCTCCTGAGGTGCACAGAGTGTACACAACCACATGCCTTGGGAGGCTGTATCTCCCTGCTGTTACTAGCCCTGCTGAGAACTGCAATCCTCCTGGGCACTGGCAGCAATAACCCTTCCCTCTGTTCTAGCTCATTTTTCACCACTTGCTTCTCCTTTCCTCAAAGGCTGGTTTGACTTTTAATTTCCTCACCAAGAGCTGCTCTGCTAACCCTGGCCAAACACTGGCCCCGTGATGGGGCACAGCTCTGACCCTGGGTTGTGTTACAATGGTGTCCCCACAGAGCATGGTGGGCACCACCTGTGCCCAGGAGATTCACTGCAGTTTGACCACCCACCAGCCTGAGGAAACAGGGACAGCCACCCCTTCGACACCAGAATCCACACAAGCTGCTAACAGCAAAAAGGGAGGAAGAAGTGAAGCAACATTAAGAGGGGAAGTTATTTCACTCCAGCACCTCTCAGTTATGAGCTTCACCGTCCTCTGTCAAAGCCAACAGAGCAGGAAGGTTTTGGCATCAAGCCTATGTGTAGTCTCAGAATCAAGAAGGAGCCAAGAAACATGGGAAAGGGTCATCTGGAAGGTTTTTTATCAGTCTCTTCTTCCCCCCAGCCCCTCACTGCAGTATTCAGCTACAACTCCAGCTCAGGGAAGTTCTCAATCCCAAGGGCTGAGTAGAGCTCACTCTCTCACCAGCACCACTGAGCCATTTGGAGGCACCCACAGATGAGCACTAACTCAAATGAGCAGCAGTCGAGCACCAACAATTAAAGCTTGGAGTCAAAGGGGGCTCTCCTGCTGTTTGTTGTTGTTAAATTAAGCCAACTCAATTAGCCCTTTATATTGCAGCCTTCTTACCTTGATCTTTTCTTTGGTCTATCAGCCAGGCTCATCCAGAACTTAGAACCATTTCCAACTAATATTTCACCACTCTGCAACTTCAGCTACAAACAAGTAATTAATGCTAATGAGTTTTCCCCTTTTTGCAGCAGCAGCCGTCACCATTAATACCAGTTGACTGGGTTTCACTGAAGCATAGAAAAGACTCATGACTGGAAGAATGATAAATGATTTATGAGCAACAATATTTACTAGTGCATATTTTAGAGTAAGTCAGTTCCATAGGCTTTTCTTGCAGGTCTGCTCCAAGAAAGTAAAAAAGAAAATTATAAAAATCAACATTAGATGTGAGGAAGGAAGCCTGGAATATTTAATCAAGGTCTTCACATTCTGTTTGGTGTTGTTTACGCTTTACATATTCAAGAAACACATCTCTGTTGAGTCAACACTTGGCTCTTCCTCCTACAGTGCTGGTCTGTATACAGTCAGATATTGAAGAAGTTATTGACATATTTCAGATGTAGTCCCATAAAATTCAGAGCTGCAGGGAGCACATTCGCTTTTGAGCCTAAACTGAGTTTTTAAATGCTCTTCAAAGAATTAGCCCTTCTGCTTCTCTTCTTAATCTCTGCTTGGGCCATCCAATTTCCAGACCTGTCCAGTTACATTACTGCTCAGGCAAGCTGAGAACCCACAAGTTGAGAGGCACAGTCATTAGAAAGAGCAGCAAAGGAAAATGAGAATGGTTCCACTTGCTCTGAAGAGCCCCAGTTTGAGAGGCCACCAGATCCACACTCTTACCTTGCTTGCGAACATCTTCCACAGCTGCCACCAGCTCCTCCTTCAGGAACTGGCTCTCCTTTGCAATTTTGTCTCCTTTCTCCAGGAAATTCTCTGTTGCTTGTTCAACTGAAGCAGCCAAGACATGAGCCTTTTTAGAACGGCCTCGCTTTTTATTGGAGGGGCCCTTGTTGCTGGTGTTAACCAGTGTGGTTACCTAAAGGAATACATGGAAGGGAAAAAACCCAACATCAAATTTAATGTTTAGCCATTTTATAGTAAGGCCACATGTATTTTTTTTCTAGACAGTGTATTGCTAATACCTGCACTATTGCCAGCTCCAAAAGTTATCCTAATGACTGTTTTTCACATTTAAACACTACCATGCTTCTTGATTCTTTAGATGAGCAAAATAAATGCAACTAAACAGCTCAAAGATTTCTCTTACCAGCAGCACTCCTCAAAAGTTGATTTTAAGAATGGAGATCTATTTGTGTTTTTGATAAACTGCAGTCTCAGTAACAGGCCAGAGCTCTTTGGCACAACATAAAAGAAACCAAGGTGGGGATAATTAGTTTGGGTTAACTCTCCAGTCATAAGAGATCCCAGACAAGATTGAAGTCTGTGCCAGTAGAAATGTAGAGACACAGTATCTTTTCAGTCCAAACAGTGCTATAGCCAAGGGGCTGAATGCAGAGCAAAGGACTTGGTAGAGCTCATTATTTCCCTAAAAAAAAAAAATCCAATTGAACTCTCACAATCATCCTGCAGTCAACAAATATTTCCAAGCTCTCCATCTTAGACTGAAACCCTGTTGGGAGCAGAGTCATCATCAGAGGCCAGGAGACCCCCAGGTACTCCCTGAGCTCCGGATCAGGATCCACCCCTTTGTATGTCACAAAATCCACACACGCTTCTCCATTTGCCTTATTCTTTCCTCTCCTTTTTGGAAAGCCTCGGAAAACGCACACAAAGCTGCTTCAGAGGGACATTAAATTACAACACTAAAAAAATTACTACTCTGGAAAGCCCAAGGACTGCTGACATAAAGGTCCTCAGAGCTGAATCCATCTTCCCAGCTGGCTGATGCAGAGAGGGAAAGCCTTCAGCTGGGAATATCGTGGTTGGTTAATGGGGAGCATTTGTACTGGGTACTCTCAGTTCATCGTGTTCTACAAATAGAGAACAAGTTGCAACAAGGCCATTTGCTCCAGTTCCCTCTGTATTTTGCCAGTCACATCATTCAGAAAACTGGGTATTGCCAGTACAGCCTGTTGTGCTTATTCCTTGAGGACTAAGTTACAGACACTGCACTGGGTGAAAAAGGTCCTGTGAACGAGTTTGCTCAGTTAAGTTTGCCAAATTAGGACAATTTCCCTTAAGCAAAGACTCCATCAGTAACTTCAGCTAAAAAGCCTCAATCAGTTGGATAACTGCCCACCTGAGACCCAGAGGGAACAAGTCACAGGTACAGACAGCAGTTTGGTGACTAAAGGGGATAATGCTGGAAACAAAACTTGATCGTTCCCATGTGTACTTAGCAGGAATTGCGTCCAGCTCTTCTGTCATTTCAGAAATTTCACATTCCAGGAAAACAATGCTGAAGACAACAAGTGAACTGTCTCCTGTGTAACTTCTCTTCCAGACCTCCTAGAAAGTCTCTTCCAAGAATTTCCAAAACACCCAATACACACAGCTCCCATTTACAAGACTTACTCCAGCCTTCCTGTGCTCTTCAGTGCTTTCCACTGCAGCATATATACCACACAGAAAGAAGCTTTTATTCACAAATCCAGCACAAAGTATAGGCATGGAACATTATTTCAATCAGAAGTGCAGAAATGCGTGTTAGTAACTACTGTGTCTAATCAGGTGCTGAAGCAGCACAGTCTCCCTGGACTCATGGCCAGGGAAACCGAGCAATGAAACTCAACAAAGAAACTGTAGACTTTTTTCTTTTTAGTTTGTACACCTAGAATTTAAGCTTTGTGACTTAATTAAAACACCAAAACAGGCAATCATGTTTATGACTGGTTTTTTGGCCCCATCTTTTTCCTACCTGTGTAACAAGAGGCTCGAGCAGCCTTTCAACTGCCAGTGTCCTTATCTCCAGGCTTTTGGGGTCCCATTTGAAGTTCACGTTGGCTGCAGTGACAGCAGTCATTTCTGCCAGAAGTAAAGAGCTACATTAATACATTTTTTTACTGTTAATGCATCTTAAAAATAAATTAAAATGCAACCTGCTAAACACAAAACATCCACTTGGTGTAAGTGGAAGTTACAGCATCTCCAGAAACATCAGCTTTGATTCAAATGGTACGAGTTTGAGAAAATGTTATTATAATATACAGATATTACCTGCACATTTTGGTTAAAAAATAAAACCAAAAGCAAATAAATCCACACACAAACCTACCCAAAGCCACACTGTTTCATCAGAGCAATGACAAGGTCAGCAGTGCCCGGGCGACTCACTGGTGGTCCCTGAGCAATGAAGAAGCGCCACAGGTAGTGAGGGCACGTTGCCCATGAAGCTGGGTGCCCTCTGCCCAGTTTCCACCACCTCCCTTCCAGGGCCAGCTCTCAGACACAGCCCAAGGCCTGGGGGAGCAGAAGGGAGCCCCTGACTCCAGCAGCTCTGGATGCTGCCCACTTCCTCAGCTCCACCTCCAGTCACTGCCCAAAGACTCTACCAAAGCAGGAGCCAGGTTTAACCCAACCCACACACTCTCCCCCTTCACCCAGCTCACCTTTGGGGAATACAAAGGTAAAGGAGTGAATATAAGCCTCACAAAGCCAGAAAATCCAGCTGGTTCATACTTAACAGCTTACATATCTATTACACTTCTCCTTAACATTTGCATAGGAGGGAAAAGCAGATTTGCATGAAGAGATCTGTTCAAAGCTGTCACTGAGCCGTTCCTTCCCGTTACAGTTTTATATCAACATCCCAACGGAACAGCAAACATACTTATGGGAAAAGTTGAGTGAAACTACTAAAATAGCTCTGCTGTTGAGACCAGCAGTCTAAAAAAATAGAACTAAAAATAAGGAACTACAACAAATCACTGGATTAACACTATGATGCTGCACATTACAACAAAAGAATAAAGTGAACAATAATTTCAGTTAAAAAAATGGATTTTAAGTACTGGAAATCCATAAAACCAATTCATGTCACTTCAGACATAATAGATTCTAGCTCTTCCTGCTTTGGGCTGACCTCAAAATTCAAGATTAGACTAAACCTACATTTGTAACTCTTTATTTTTAAAAAAGTCAGGAAGATAAATAGATTTCCTAAATCTCCGTCCACCCATCTTCCTAAACATCTACTGTTGAGATAATTTTAAAGCTTATTTGCTGATATTTTTAATCTTCTCTGGCCAGGGCATTGCCTGCACAGCATCTCAGCAGTCACGTTGCTCTGACAGCACCAGATGTCCCCAAGCTGCCAGACGAGCACAACATCCCGTTATTTTTAAAAAGCAGGAGGCAAGGCACTAATTTTGGTAACCAACAATGTTTACAACACGTAACAACAACCAACTGCTCTCTCCCGACCCCAACAGCTAATTGTGCACAGGAGGGCTGCTGGTTTCCCAGGGAAGAATGAAAGCTTTGGGGCACTGGAGGAGCTCAGCCAGGGCTCAGGGCTGCTCCCCAGCCATCCCAGGGCTCCCACACCATGGGCACCAGAGCAGAGATTGAGAGCTCATCCAGCACTGCTGACCAAAGCTGACACACTGAAGTACAACTTCACAAGGTGCAAGGCAGGAATATTCACCCAGCTGCATTCAGCTCTCCACTACACCCACACTCAAAGTGCCCACACTCCTGGGAGAAAAAAACTTAAAAAGCTGAAAGCCAAAAAAGGAGAGAGACTAGAATGACCCACTCGAGGCTGGCATACATGTAACCCTTCTGATGGTTTGCACTGAAAAAGCAGCGGGTACAGGGGAAGGTTCCCAGCTCCAGAGCACAAGCCAGGCCACAGCTCCAGAGCCCCCAAGGAGCCACAGGATGGTGGAAGGTGGTCATCTCCTGTCCCTGCCTCTAATAGGAACCACTAAGCACTGTGAACTCACTAATTAACCTCCTCTCTCAATCACCCCCTCTTTTTATTTCACTCACCTACTGGCTCGTGCCACAGCTGGCACAGGGCATGCTGTGAAATGCCCTTCACCCCCAGGTAGCTTCCCACCCCTCACAAGGAATTTCACTGGTTTATTCCTTCCCATTAGCTCAGCACAAATGTTTCCTACGTAAGAAGCCAAGAAAAATAAAAACTCTGACAACCTTTGTGGTTTCTGAGAACCAGAGCCAGGGCTCTGGAAAGCCCAGGAGGTTTCTAAAGAAAGGCTTTTTCTATGTAGTTAATGCTGTTACACCTCTTGCAGAAACAATGTGCAGGACGAGGTAACCATGAGAAGATACACTAATTGTATTAGTAGGATAATAAAGGCAATTCATCTGAAAACACGTTAGTATGATAGTTCATGAATTGGCCAAAAGTAATGGTCTATAAAAACCACTTAGTAGCAGTGCTATTGAAATTTATCTAAAAAGCAAAGCTTGGTATCAAATAGCCTGTTTGGCAGCAAGGGTTTGGATATCATTTGTACATTGCAATAAATATGTTTATCCAATTAAATTAAACCTGTGGAGAACACAGGAACAGACTATAGGTTACTAACACATGGGTGAGATGGGTTTAGGGGATAAAAGGACAACTGTCAGGGCCATGGTATAGCATGGCTGTGACTCCCCCTAGTTCTCTGGAATTTGCCTTTTCCCTTGAGCAGTGCTCAAGCTCTCCCTCAGTGAATTCAAATATGGAACAGGTAGCAAACCACCTCATGGGATACTGGAGCAGAGTGCTTAATCCTTGGCATTGTGGGGGGCCTCCAACCACCACCCCCACCTCAGTCACTCCAATACCTACAGGGAAAGAGAACATCCTCTGGAAGAGGAACCCGCAGCAGAGCAGTGCAGCACCGGTGTGACAGCTGGGACAGCCCAACTGACATGGAACATGTCCTCCATGCCCCAGCCCCACTCATTTCAGGGACAAAGCAGCACGGACCACACGGCAGAAGAGTGAGCGGCGCTGAATCTCAAGTGCAGGAATATATAGAACAACACCACTGCACAGGGAGTTGTGGTTGCCCAGCCTGTGGTTTCATAAGCAGCAGAAAAGCTGCTTAAGGACCAATGTTCATCCTCCCACACCCCTCCAGGAACTCATTCCCGTTTGCACATCACACCCCCTCCGTACTGGCACAGCTTTCCCCACGCCTGAGCGATTAACCAGATGGGGAAGGACTGATTTGGCTGAAGGGAAAGAAATCCATTTTTGCAAGGTGGGCTGAGATGCCCATCTGGCTCCCTGTGCCACCACACACACCACTATGGCAAGGGGAGATGGCACCATCAGCTGGCACGCTTGGCAAAGCCACTGCAGTGGGAACACAGGGCAAAGCTGGATGCCACAGCCAAGCTGAGCCAGGCTGTGGAGCCAGGAGCCATTGAAAACTGAGAATCAAGCAGAGCTTCCGCAGGAGCAGGAATGCCCTCCCCACACATCTGATGCTCAGACATGTGAAGCTCCAACCTCCAACCATGCTCACCAGCCCAGCACGTTAACTGCAAACCCCTTGAGTTACTTTCCTGTTCATGATGGTGCTCATTATTGCAATAGAGATTTCAGTAGTAATGCAGTGTCTTACTGGCGCTTGGTGCACGGGGAAGGACATGAGGGCAGGGCAAGCACAGGGGTTTAAAGGAGCCACTTTCAGAGCTCTGCTCCAGCCAATGATCTGCAAGCAGAATCACCCCTGGACAACTCTTGCTTGGTTTCTACAAACAGTCAAGATCTCAACAGCTAAAGATTAAGGACAGGTCTCCATTCTGCTTCAACCAGCCACTGTTGCCATCCAACAGTGCTCCTCTCCCTGCCCAAACAGACCCACACTGGCAGGAGCCACTGCAGGGAGTTCCATCTCAGAGTAAGCGGGTAACTAAAACTTCCCTTCCCAGGCTCCTGTCCTGATGGAGGAGGTGGGACTGCACAGAGAGGGAGCAGCATGGAGATGAGCTCTGCTTCTGAAGTGTCCCCCAGGGCAGGCCCCAGCCCTGCCTGGAAAGAAGGATGAGCAGAGGGACCTCTGAGCTGCTGGGGCTGCCAGGAGCACACCAAGGGTGATGCACACAGTGCTCCTTCCAAAAGCCACAACTGTAGGTCTGCATGTTCTCAAAAACTGGTAATTCAAGGTTTTAGGAATAATTTCAGATACCATAATTCCATAATAGTGGCATGCAAATAATTTTTAGATATTGGCAAGCAGAGGAATGTAGCTCTGCAGCTGCTTTGCAGAAATGCCCTGAAGGTATCCAAGGCTTTTCCAAAAGCCCATGAAGGAGCACAATTTGAACAGCAAGCTCTGCACCCCAACAAATGGCAAAAAGGCCTAAGTGCTCAGGGTCCTGTTTTTCCAGGTTGCACTCCCACACACACATGTGAAGGCAGTGCTGGCTGTATCTCAGACATTACTGAGTGAGTCCATTCCACCTGCCCAGTACCAAACCATCCTGCAGTCACCCTACCTCCAGGCAGGGGTAAATCTCTTTGGTTACACAGCAAAAAATAACTGTCCATCTCCTGTTCTTCAGTCCCGCCACCTCGTGCTACCTGAAAGTCTTTAACATAAGATCTGCTGTCAGTCTTCACATTTTATCTCTCCTGCCAGGCTGCTTTCTAAAAGCTTTTACCTGCACTCACTGATTTCTTGGTATTTCTCAGAAAAGCCAGTATTCAAGGAATGGTCTGACTGGCACAGAGAGGAGCTGACCTTGCTAGGCACAATAGACCACATGCTGAATTCCAGCACTGAGCTAGCCAAAATGCCTAACACAGAACATGGGACAGGGACATTTTATGCCTGGGAGGACATTCTCTATCTGAACACCCTTCCTGGACTCCTCAGCTGTTCCCCATTCTGTGGGGCTGATGTGCCCAGGAGCACTAAGGGGTATTTCACTGCAGTTTTTTGCAGCTTCTTTCTCTCATATGTCTCACTCATTTTGAATGATAATCTGGTCTTCTACCATGCTTCCACACCGTCTCTAGATGTTCTGTACTCATAATGACTCTATCACCCAGGTCCTGGGGATGGAACATGGTGGGATTCACAACACAACGACCCAGCTTTATCTTCCAGACAGAAAGACAACCAGACCTCTTGTTCCCAATGGAATCCTTTTGCTTGGCTTGTTACCCAAATACCCAACCCACCTGACAACCAGCAGGGATCCTTGACCCCTGCTGAAGGTGGCAGACAAGAGAGCAAAGATCTTCAGGAGCTGGGTATCTAACACATACCTTTAATACAAATCTTCAGAACAGTTTTGGTTTCAAAGAAATTAAGGCACACTCTGGTAAAACTCAGCTCACATGCTGGGACTTCATATGGCCCATTGACAACTCAAAACTGGTTTTTCATATAACTAGGAGTATCCATAAAATAAAAAAGTTCCATTCTTTCCCTTCACAGTCTCCAAATTAATTTGTCTGCCCTGTTCCACAAATAAAGCAACACTCAGCAGCCAAATAGCTGCAAGTCAACGATGTTTGGTGTATGTGATGCTTTTCAAGGAGGATTTAAGCAGGCTTTATTTAAGCTGGTTTTATTTAACATCAAGTATACACAACTAAAAACAGAGACACTCTTCTAACATAGTCTTCAACCTTACACTCCATCTGCTCGGCTGCCAAATCCTGTCCCCCACCATAAACACCATGCAGGTACTACCTCATGAGAAATCCTTACTGCTAGAATTTCACAGTCTGAAATATTAATACAAACTCAGGTGTCATGTTGTGGCAAAGCTGCTTTTTGCAGGATGAGTTTGAGTTTAACCTGTCTTATGAGACCCAGCTCTGGGTGACACAGGTGGGATGGGATGTACTGCCTGTGTCTGTGTTACTGAACTTTGGAGTGCCTCCACGTTCTGAGGTGTGAGTAGATACACTGGCCTTGTCCAGCTTGGTATCAAGGTACAATCATCTCCACCTCATCCCAAACTCTTGGTTTTCATTGAATACAATTTTACTAAGCTTTCAAGTGTGGTATCTATATAAATCATGGAAAAATAAGTGGGAAATAATTCACTGAGTAAAGCAACCTTCTGTAGAAACCAATTACCATGTTTTCCTTGATGGAATTTCCTTCCACTCAAGTATATTCAACTTTGCTATAGCTTTTGTTTAGGGCTTTTTTCCCCACAAACTGCAGTAATCACCCAAGAAAAAAGACAATATTCAGGTTCAGATAAGCCTGTTCCTCACAAGTGCCCTCCCAGTTCCAGGACTCTTAATCTGCTTTCATAAATTTTTCTCTGCTGCTCTTGTGGAGAAGACCCACAGAGGTATCTGAAACACTCATCAGACAGCCTGACACAGCAAGTAACAAACAAATGCTTCTCTATTCTCCACTCATTTAGACCTTGCTACTGAATTGAGAGATGAACCCTGATCCAGTGTCCCTACAAAAATCCATGAAATTCTTGGCTGTTTTCTCTCCTGTGTGGGTGTTGTCTCCCAGCAGAGCCAGCAGCCACAGGGAACCCCTCACCTTTTCCCTGTGGCAGCAGTGCCCAGCCCAGCCCACATGGGAGTGGGCACAGGGCACAGCAGCAGATGAAGACGCCTCACTCTCCCCCAAGCAGTCTGTGCTATCTCCTAGCAGCTTCCAGACTGTCACAATGCTGGGGATTCAAGCCATTCATCTTCACTCAGAACCAGGAACATGCTCTGTCCCTCCAGTTTTTCATTCCTTCGCTCAGGTTAAGCTGCTGCTTAGGGGATGAAGGCACGCTCTGCACAAACAGCTTCACTGCTGGTCCTGGGACCCCAGCAGAGATTGCACAATGGCAAATATGTTTGCTTGGGAGATGCTGGTGCCAACAGCAGCTTCTGGCCTCCAGTTATGCAAGTGTTCAGCTCTGATCATTTCCTTTCTGACAGAATAGTTTTACTACAAAGGATCTAGAAAGGAGGTGCATGCAAGACAAATCACAGGCAGTACAAGCAATTAGTGACTTATTTATGTCACACTTAGGCTCCAGTTCATGGACGACACTCTGAAAGAATACAGGAGCCAAACTCAGCCTTATACCCACTTAGCTGTTCAGATGGATAGCCTGGTTCATCCCAGACTTTCAATTCATTTCTGCAGTTTTCAGTTTCCAAACTCATGCATGATCCCAACTCCATGAAGAAGACTGACAGGGAATGAAGAGTGCTTTGAAAGACACACATGCTCTTTCTAAAAATGAGAATCTCCTCTATAAGTAAGATTAATTTTTATATTCTGACTGCAAAACGTTGTATTTGGAAAAAAAGGATGTGCCATGATCAGCAAGCTATTACTGTTATGAATAATAACAACTCAGTTTGCTTTCACACGGATGTTTGTGCGTTTTATGCTGGATACCTGCACTAACACCATGAAAGATAACTTCCCAAATCAGAACAAGTGGATCTGTAACTGCTGTATTTAGCTGCTCTGTGGGTGAGCACTGCAAGGCTCTGGCCATGCAGAAGGACACCACACCTGCATTTTAAGCAAACAGCAACATCTCTCCTGAGCTTATCCCTGCAGTGATGGCAACTTCAACCTCCCAAACCCAGCCCTTACTCAGCCATGCCTCTCACACTGAAGATGTAGGCTCAAACTGTAGGTTCACACTGAAACACAACAAGGGGGCTCAGCCTGGAGACAGAATGTCAGAACCCAGCAGGGTCTTGGGCATCTGCTGGACCACTTGAATTCAACTACCAGGAGTCCTTCCAACCTCAGTGTCTCTTTCCACTACTCTTGAGGCAGAAAACTCCGGGAAGGTTCCCTGAAATCATTGAGAAAGAATTAAAGAACAGCTTTCTGGCACTCTCTGAACCACAGCACACATTTCAGTCCCTAGGGACACACAGTCAGTGCAGATATAATAACTAGGCTGCGGCTTCAGAGCATGGCTCTTCAAACCTCAAACTACACCAGCACAGGTTCCAATTACCAACCTTAAGTTAACAATGAATGCAAGAAGGGGCAACCTTTTAACAAGATAATTTTTGCCACAACTACACATTAAATAAGGAAAAGGTTGTTACAAATTAGTCCACTTTATCAGCTGGCAGAAGAATTTGCCACAGCTGCAAAATTGATTCTTGCTTAGCCTGCAAAACCTCACTGATGGCTGGCAATAAAGGGAGAAGAAAATCCAGGGATTTTTGTTCTGATCTTCTTCAGCACTCAACCTGCAATAAAAAGTGCTGTTTATGCTAAAGAGTCAGAAATAACCAGAATCTGACCCCACTCAAACTGCATTTTCATTCCTTAATTGATATGTTGTTATGCAATACCCTTCAGTGCTTTTAGATGACCACATCTTCGAAATCTACACCTTCATTAGCAATTTAAAACTGTCAGGAGTCCACAAATAATGGAGCTGTTGGAGCCGACACATGTGTTTTGAGAAAAAAAAAAAAAGAAAAAAAAGACTCCCTATAATTAGGGGATTGATGAAAATTTACTTAAACATGGAGCAAACGGACAGCCTTGTATTACTAGAGACTAAATACCATATTCTTTCTCAGTTGCATGCTCAGCACAGCAGCAACTAAGGACCATGTAACAAAAACTTCTGTGTTTTAAGAATGGAAAAAGTTTCCCAGTTTTCTCCTTTTGCAAAACTTAATAGAAGCACCCACTGAAACGAAAAGAGAACATGAGTGTGAAGACTCTTCAAAGTAAAATGTTTTCTAAGTTTCCTATGAAAACTTCAGAAGTCCTTCTGCAGTCCTCCACTTTGATTCAGGAACACTCTGTCAGTCTAAGCTAAAAATTACAAAGCAGCTTTTTTTTAAAGAAAAAAGTAACAATACCCACAGGTGACGAGGCCGAGATTTTCACTTCACGCTCAGGGCAACCTTCAGCAGCATCTCTCAGCTATAAACAATGAGTTCCTCTGACAGGAAGAGTTGCACCATCTCCACACACCCGCAGACAACTCTCAACTTGCAGCTCCCACTCTTGGTTTGGGAGGGGGAAGGGGAAATTCACAAAAACAAATCCCAAAAGAAAGAGTGCCCATGAATGGACTGCACAAGCATGGCTTGGAGCAGTGAAGCACTAAGGCAGGATGCTCCGACACCCCATCCCCTCAAGGCTGCAGACACTGGAACACTGGGGCACTGACTGGTGAGAACTTCACAGCCTCTCCAGAAGAGCAAAGCAAGTCATAATAAAAACACAGCGGGGTGATGCATTTTTGGATGCTTCCCAGAGTTCCTGTACAGCCATAACCACCTTCTGTCAAGTACAAACTCACTAAGGGTGCACCACGGTGCATGGTAGCCAGAGCTAACCTTGACCTGCCTGGGCAGGAATCCTTTTGAGTCACTGCCTTCACAGATAAATGACCAATTAAAGCCACTTCTGTTTTAAAAAAAAAAAGCCACTGTCCCACCCACATTCCATAGAAGCAACAAGAAGGAACTAGGTTTGAGAAAAAGGAGGAACTGCTTAGTCTTGTTGGAGAAAAAAAATTTAATGTAGTAACACAGCCATTTACAAAGTAGAACTCACATCTGATTAAAGACACATTTTTCTCTCTCCACCCCTTCTTTTCACCCCCAGGAATAGGAAACATGACAAACCTACAGAACAAAAACCAGATGAGCTAAAAAATCCTGTTCCATTGGCTTTGCACCAGTGCTTTGCCTCTGGTTCTACTGAACACTGCATCTTTCACTGACAGCCACTGACTTTTCCCTAAGCCCACAATAATAGTCTATTAATCAAATAATCATATTCAAATTGTCTTAACCAGTTCTGTAAACTAAGTAAACCAGCTGAGAACACCTGACACTAAAGTACTGATGCATAAAGACCAGAAATTAACTTTTTCTCCTTGAGGTTATAAGCTTTGAACCCTGCACAAGTAATCTACATTATTCTGTTTTGCTACATATAAATCCTCTAGCTTTTTTATTTTTTGTGCTCTTATTGGATTTTATGTAATTATTTTTTCTCCCTAACCCCCAGCTAGGAGAGAGGGGAAAACACCCTGCTCACAATCCTACTGCACTCTTCTCTGCACCTGTAGCAAGTCAGAGGGCTGTGACTGAGGACTCCAGCAGCAGTGAAGTGTCATGGAGTAACAAACACAGGCTGTGCCCACTGTCCAGAAAGGCTTCTCTACATCTCCACTTTCAGGATGCACTGTTTAATGTTACTCAGGAAATGTGTTTCCAGCTGCAAGGGCAGTGGTTTCTAATTAAACACATCTTCCAAAGCATGGAAGTGGCAGGAACTACAAAGCCATACTTTGTGCCAACATTTAAACCACTCCAGAGCCTATCACAGAGCCAAACCAGATTCCTGCTTTTCACTCAAAAAATATTCCAAAAAAATCTTTCATTTTACTTGTGGCTTGTATGAAGTTGTTTAACTCACAAGGTTTCTAAATTTAAAAGCCATGAAGTCATCAGCTGAACGAGATGATGGGAGAGCTGCTCTGCACCTGCAGCCAGGACTGTCAGAGCCAGAGGCCATATGGGCTCCTGCCAGCACTGGCCACTGTGGCCACCAGGCACATCTGCACAACAGCCAGTCCAGGCTCCAGCTGCTGCCTCAGGAAGCTCCTAAACTGCTGGACCCTGGCAGAGAACCTCAGGGAAGCAATGCTACTTGTTTGCTCTTCTCTCATGGTTTTATTGCTTGTTTTACTGCCTGCCTGTTGCTTTCTCTTTTAGGGATGGCTTTACACACTGCCACCACCCAGGAAAAAGGTGGGGGAGGATATGAGGGAGGGAAAATAAATGATGATAAATGATTGCAGGGATTAGTAAAAAGAAAAGTGGCAGGGGTCGGTAATTACAACCAGAGAACCAGAAAGAGACACCAAACCCCATCCTAGAGCATTCATCACTCCACAAAGGCATCCAAGAGCCAGAGGATACTGCTCAAGAGTGCAACAAGCAGAGCTCCTGCTTTACTCCCTCCTTCAGTTGTTGCTACCAGTCAGCTCAGCCAAGACCAGGTGAAGGGCTCATAACTTAGGGCCCCAGACAAGGGTTAGACTAATAAAAATTTGATGGGACCAGTACAAACAAAACCTCCTGCTGAGGGTCACAGCAGGACAGACCTCTCAGCTATAGCAATCAGAACACATCAAGCCCTCTGTGCACCACTTACAGTTCATTGTTCAACTTTTAACCTTTGAAATTAATAAATAATTGAAATTTCAGGATGCTCAGACTCCAAAACACCTGGACACTAGGTACTGGCTGGAATGAATGCTATGGTTTGTAAGTGAAGTTATTATGAGATGTGTCACTTGCACACACATCCACAGCCTATCATGAATTATCCAGGACCAGAAGCAACTCTTCAGCATTGAGCAGCAAGACTCTCTAGGTCTTTAAGTCATGCTAAAAGAGATTAGTTTTACAGGTATACATTACAAGGACACACTTGCAAGAAAGAGGGCAAAAACTGGCAGATTGTATACATCTTGATTAGTTGCACTCACACCCACTTTCACCTTCTTGCTTCTGAGCACACCACAGCTCTGTCCTCTGCTGTTCAACAACACAGGCTCTGAATTCAATATTCCAGTCAATTAAAAAAAACATACCCACCTATAGCTGTAGCTGGAGATCTCAAGAGCACTTTGCTAAGATGAATACTGATCTGCTCAGTGTTACACAGGTTAAACACCGCTTTATAGGCACACAGCTCAGCCCTGTTTACATGAAAAATTCAACTGACCTTTGTGGCTCTGTAAAGCTACATTGCTAGGGCAGCCCTTGTGCAGACCATTCATTTAAGTGGATCTCCTGTGCTCAGGTTGTATCAACCAGAAAAAGATATAGAAAAAGAATCTTCCCCCTAGAGCCTTAGATCTGCATAGATATCACATCTACAAGTGCCCAGAATAAAGTGAATGAAAACTCTGAGCCCTTGAGGAAGTGGGAACAGCAGTGGAAGGCGGAGCACAGAAAACCACACAAGCCATCAAGGCTACATGTTCCTGATAGCATTGACCCCTACTGACTGAAATGAAAAGCCACAAATTTAGTATTTACCTAAATGTCCTCTTGACCTTCTGCTGAACAATGGCACTGACAGAACTGTAAGGCCTACAATCCCCCCTCAGTTAACAACCACGTAAAAAAAACCATTATATTTTTCTTCTCCTGATCCTTCAGCACCTACCAAGCTCATTAGTTTCAGCCTCTTCCTTAAACTAGCTATTGACGGCTACTTTAGAACACGGTGAACCAACTCCCTCTTCTAATTTGCACCAAAATCTCATTTGCTCCACATCAACTCCTCATTTGTTCAACATCAGCTCCACACAGAAATTCTTCTTAAGCATATACAGTCATATGCAGATCTATTCCATAATAGGGCACTGATTGCTGAGAAACTGGGTGTTCTTTGGGAAAAACAGCACACCACAAACTGAGGATCCCACACCATGCCCAGTGCAATCCTACCTGCCAGTTCCCTGTCTGCTTCAAGCCCCTCACTACCAGAAGAAGTTTCACTCACTCTCGGGCTGTAACATCAACATTTATCTGTTCTTGTGCCACTCCCTGCACTAAAACAGAGCTACCAGAGAACCAGCCAGCCTCCAGCTTGGCCTCATGGGCACTGTTCCACTCTCTGCCTTGGTAATGGTTATTCCTTTAGCTATAGCTGGCCTCATGTTTGGTTTTTCTATCCCTGAGTTTATCAGAGAATGGTTTAGCTTGGGAGAGACCTTAAAGCTCATCTCATTCCACCCCTGGCATGGGCAGGGACACCTTCCACAATCCCAAGTTATTCCAAGCCTCAATGTCCAGCCTGGCCTTGGACACTTCCAGGGATCCAGGGGCAGCCACAGCTGCTCTGGGCACCCTGTGCCAGGACCTGCCCACCCTCACAGCTAAGAATTTTTCCCAATATCCCATCTATCCCTGCCCACTGGCAGCATGAAGCAAGCCATTCTCCCTTGTCCTGTCTCTCCTTCCCTTGTCCAAAATACCTCTCCAGCTCTCTTGGAGTCCCTTTAGGCACCGTAAGGGGCTCTGAGCTCTCCCTGGAGCCTTCTCCTGTGCAGGTGAATAATGGCAGCTGTGCCAGCCTTTCCTCCCAGCAGAGCTGCTCCATCCCTCTGCTCATCCTGGAGCCTCCTCTGGCCTGGCTCCAGCAGCTCCAGCTCCTGCCTGTGCTGGGCCAGGGATGGGGCAGCTCTGCAGGTGGGGTCTCATATGAGAGGAGGTGGAGAATCCCTGCCCTTGATCTGCTGCCCACAGAGCTTTAGATAAGACCAGGATACAGGCATTGATCCCTGAATTTTAAACCTTTCAGAAGAGGCTCTTGGGAGTCTAACTGATTAATAAGTAGCTGTCTTGTAAATTAGAGAAATTGTATCAGAAGGGAACTTCAGACTAGGGGAGAATTGCACTTTACAAACTGTGTTAGTTTAGATCTGTGTATGGAATAATTTCTGTAACTTCACAAAGCATGGAGAAAAAAAGTTTACTCCTCTAATTCCACCAGAGATATTTATAAACACATATTAAAGGACTAACAGATGTTTTCTGTAGTACATCGGGGATTAACAAGCAAAAATATGTAATCATATTGAGAGAAAAGGTAGCTGGCTCTTTAAATCCATCAGTCACAAGGAATTATGAATCATATTCAAGTATCAGATTTGCCAACAGAAGAGTCTGGACTAACCTTCTGCACACCAGAAATCACAGTTACACCCATTCTCACCCTGACTAGCAGATAAGGACTCTCAGTTAATGGAGGAGAACAATCCCACTTCCAGTTGCAGTGACCTCATTCCTCCTGCAACTCCTTCACCTCACCAAATAAGTACAACAAAACACTTAATGTGGCCTTGGTTCCCTGAGACAGAGCAAAGGCTGCACCTAGCATAAAATTCCCTCCATAAATCCATCTGCACCCAGTTCTGCTTCGTGACACAGCAGGCCACTCTCAGTGCTCGTCTTTCCAGAGGAGCTCATCCAGTCAGGGTGCTAGCATACCATTTTGTGGTAGCTCTATTTTAAATCTCATTTGCTGGATTAAAATAGTATGGAGTTAAAAGTAGTAATTATCAAACATCTGCACTTTCTCTAAAGCTGCAATGCTGTTTAACCAACACACGAGCTATAAAGCCACTGAATGGAGCTATTCCAGACTAGCTGGAGAACAGTTCGGGTGAATTCCCAGAGCAGTAACAGATCCCACTCCTCAAGGTCATACTTTCAGCACTGAAGTTGAGCAGCACAAGGTTTTGAGTGATGTCAGTTAAGGCAAAACAGCAGGAAGCCCCATCCCAGGAAGCATTCAAGGCCAGGGTGGAAGGGCTCGGAGCAGGTGCAGGCTCTGAGCAGGAAAGGTGTCCCTGCCCATGGCAGCAGAGTGGAACCAGTGCTTTAAGGTCTCTTTCAACCCAAACCAGTCTGTGACTCATCATTACACTGAGTGACTGTCTCATAAAGTACTGTCCTAATAAAGTGACACTCAGTCCTCTTTTATTCATCATGTTTCCTCTGGTGTCCAGCAAAGCTGAGAGACACCAGTAAATCAGAACCCAGCAAGTGGTGAACAGAAGCACCACGAGGGTCCTCACTCCAGAGCAGCCCCACTGCCCACCTATGACCAGCAGGCTGGTTTGGCCACTGAGTATTTTTGCGATCTTAACTAATTCTCTGCATAAGATCATATAGAAATCAAACAGTACCAGCAGATATAAATTCAAGGTAGGCCTGAAGTCTCACGAAAGTGTATTTCCAACTCATAAACATTTCTACTTAATGTGGATTCCTTTGCAAGATCAGTTTCTGGATCTTACAGCTGCAGAAAGAAGATATTCATGCTGCTGAAAGAACCACAAATTACTCTTCTATTACATCTTCCAGTTAAATTTATCAGACCAACAGAAGCCCTACGAAGAAGCTGCACATTAATGTCTGTCCTTACACATATCAGCACAGAAATGCTGATGTTTCAAACCCTGAAAATCAATTGCGAGGAAAGTATTTACATTTGTATTTTAAAGCATCGATTTGAGCACAGGATTTCTAATCTCTGCCCACTGCGCTCCCCCCGGCCACCTTGTATAAACTTTAAATCTCCGATGCAGAGGCCTATTATTAGAGCTGGCTGAAAAAAACCGAAAAGAATGAAGGCACATTGTTTGTTATGGAAAAGGTTAGGGCAAAGCCTTTCTAAAAACAAAACCTACCGAACTTTGTCTGTTTCTGCTGAGAAAAGTCAAAACATTTCCTGATGTTTTAGAAACTGCTTCTTTGAAAATGATGAACAGTGACTCAACATCAAAGTATGTCCTTTTAAACAACATGTTTCGATTCAGAAGGGTGAAATACGTACAACAAAACACTTAATGTGGCCTTGGTGCCCCGAGACAGAGCAAAGGCTGCACCTAGCGTAAAATGAGCTGGGCTTTCACCTTCATCAACACAATCCTACCTACAAACCAACCCAGGAACTGAAATACACAACCCCAGAGCCTGGTGTAGCCAGCAGGACTGAGGAGTGCAGCCTCTCCCACCTCCCCAGTCCCAGTGCAGGAAAAACACAGGAAACCAGTAACCAGGGCACAAGTGACCGAAGCACCCAGAAAATACCTTCTGGACAATTCCCATCCAAAAAAAAAAAAAAAACAATAGACAAAGCCAAACAAAGGGGGAGAGGCAGCAAAGAGCTCCCAGACTAGTTCAATACAGATAGTCCAGACACGCCTGGGGTCACAGCTCCGAAAGCCGGGCTGAGGCCGCGCTCACAGGGCCCGCAGCCCAGCGGGGCGAGGGCGATCGATGAACCCTCGCCAGGAGACACCTCCTGGGCACGGCCGGCCAGCCAAGGGCACACAGGCAGGGAGCCGTGCCTTGAGCGCATCTGATTCTTCACTAAACGTAACTGGAACACGCATATTCCTGCAAACTTTCCGCCTGAAAGATTTCAGGCGTTTTGATCTGGTAGGAGCAATGAATAACAGGCGGGTGACCCACGCTGCCCAGGGACCCCAGGGCCACAGGCAGCAGACACAGGGGCCGCACGGAACCCAGGAGCGGATGCGCTCTCCCTACTTTCTGTTTGGGAAAAGTAGCACGAAACTTTCTGTCAGCGAAGGAGAGGCTCTCGCCTTCCAGCACAGGAGGGGATTAGCGGTGGGTGTAAGAAAACGTGGCGGAGCCAGGCGGGGCCGCGGGGTGTTCCCGGCTGTCCGTGTACGGGATCAGCAGCACGGCCGGGGCTGAAGGAGGGCTGGCTCCGGCTACGCCGCCCGGACAGAACCGCGGTTCCGAAAGGCACGGAGCGCTCCCAGGGGGTTCCCAGGGGGTTCCCAGGGCGCTCCCGGCCGTGCCCGGCCCTGCCCGCAGCCGGGGAGCGGCGCCGGGGCGGCCCCGGCCGCGCGGGGAGGGGCCTGGACACCGCCCCACCGCACCGAAACTTCGCCGGGAGCGGCCCGGCCGCGCTGCTCCCCCGGCAGAACGCGCTCAGCGGCCCCGAACACCGCGGGCCTGCCCCGCTCCCACGCGGGCCCCACCGCTCGGGGCAGCGCAGCCTCCCCAGCCGGGCCCGGCTCCCTCCCCACGCGCGGCGCGGCCCGCTCCGCTCCCATCCTCCGCCCCCCGACCCAGCCCCACAGCCCGGCCCGGCGCCCAAAAGTTTCCAAGTGCGAGAGCCACAACTTTACCGGGACGGAGCTGGGCTGGGATGGTGGCGGCCGCCCTGGCTGCGCTCGGCCCCGCCGCTTTGTCCCGTCCCGCGGAGGAAATGGGCTCTTCCGGCGCCTCCCCGCCCGGCCCGGCCGCTCTTCCCGGCACCGCCCGCCGCGCCGCCCCCGCGCCCTGCCGGCGCCGCCCGCCCGCAGGTGAGGGACGGCGGGGACGGGACCGGGACCGGGCGCGGCGGGAACCCCGCACCCCGGCCAGGACCGGGGGGTCCTCTCAGCCCGGGCAGGGCACCCTGAAACCGCCCACGCCCCGCAGAGGAGCCTGGCACAGCTCCCTGTCCCCCTCGGCCCCTCGCTTCATGGGCAGCCTCCCTTCACAGCCCTCCACCGGCCGCCCCCATCCCAGGCTCTTAGGATGCCGCTTTTGAGGTAGAATCAACAAATTCGACCTTAAAATCTGTCTTTGTCCTCCTAAGCACAGCATACCGAGGGTCTTTGGAGAGAGGGGAGGTGATGGATGCAGGGCTTTGAAGGAAGCAGAGGAAAAGTTATAGCTGGGTTCCCCCTGGGTTTGTGAATTGGTGTTTTGTTTTGAAAACCCAGATATTTTCACCCTCTGAGAGCTGCTGGTTTTAGGAAAAGCCTTGTTTTCATCCAAATGTCTCTAATAACAAGACTACAGGTGAGAGGAAATCCTGGGGTACAAGCAGGGCCACAGGAACCCCTCTAAGAAGAGAGGAAGGATTTGGGGACCCAACCTTCACCTTCAGAGGCAGGTGTGCAGGTGGACAGACTTGTCTTTATGCAGTAATTAGTTTCAAAGTTTTCTTTGAAAAGTCTCAGTGAGCCTGTTGTGAGAGAGAGTGATTTTTTTATCCTGTAACAAATTACTATGGGACTTTCTGTGGTGTGTTTTGAGATGGTTTTCAATACAAATCTCTCCACAGAACTTACACTTGTACTGGATTGTAAAGACAACTGAATAAATTGAATGCATTTCATGACTCATTTGCCAGCAGTTCTGAGATACCTGAATCTACACACTCCATCCTTTGTTAGTAAGCAAAAAAATAGAGAGATTGAGTAAGCTACAAGGAAGATTCATTCAAGGTATGTAACCAAGTGAGGGGCTGGTCCAAGGTCAGTGTCACAGCACAGGTGACCACACCATGGTCAGAACTGTGACTTTCCTCCAGATCCTGAACCAGATCCTGGTTCAATGGCATTTGCAGAGCTGTGTTTCCCATCTTTGCCATATTCCTACAACCCTTTCCTGCAGGAACACTGTGTCCTGCAGGGAATTAGATTGCATTTTTCCTTCCTGCAGGTTTAATACAAGAAAGGGATCCAAGACAAGGAAGTAGAGTACTGTTGTTGTATAATCCAGGAAGAAAATAGGGATCAGAGCCCAGCCTTGTCAGTGAGTGAAATTAGTCTAAAGAATGTGAGATCTGTAATTATGAAACTGACTCTCCTATGGAAAGACATGGAAAACAGATTTTTTTTAAACTTTATTGTATTTCCTGCTGATACCAAACCATTAATATTTGGTGTCAATTGCACCAGGGATCCAAACTACTCATTTCTGTCTGTAGCATACTCTCAGTAAAAATGGAGTTTACACTTCAATAGCTTGCTTTCTTTCATTACTCGTTTTAATATCATGTCTTGGCCTCCTGTGGTGCCTTCCACATTTGGCAGTTCTATGTGCCTCACATCCTTTCAGGACAAAATGTCAGATTAAAAAGAAAATTCCTTTTTAAACCTACAGATTCAAAAGTAGAAGGCCTGGAGTTGTAGAGAATCACATGTTCTGCACTGCACCACTGAAAAGTCAAGGGAAAAGTAGGAGATCAGCTGCCAGCTCTGTTGGTTCATGGAGCGAGTTAAAAGGCTCAGCAAACAAAACATAAAATTATGTAAAAATAGAGCCAGCTAGCTTGAGATTGGACTTTGTCTCTTAATTAGCAGCTCTCTCTGAATCACAGCACTGGGCTCTGTCAACAAGACTAAAATGCAGGGGGTGTTCAGACAGGCACCCAGCAACAGTAGCTCACACCTTCCATCCAGTCCATGTCATTGGCAGCTTGAAATCTAATGCATTTTCTGAAATGAGTTACAAGCCTGCTGCTTGACCTCAAATCTTCCTGTAGCAGTGTTTGTGGGTTTGTAATCCCATTTTCCCGGTGGTTTTTAAAATGTTTTTCTTGTCCTTTTTCACTGGGTGAAAACGCAGGGTGAGCCATGGGAGAGGACAGGGGAGAGGCGAGGTGGCCGCAGCGATACCGGGGGAGGTTGTTTGTGTGGAGTCAATAAAAGCTCCGGGCTCACCCGGGCAGGACGAGCCAAGGTGCAGCGGAGCAGAGCGGGGCCGGCGGCTGCGCCCTCCGGGCAGCCTGGCCCTGCTCCTCGGCTGTGTGCACAAGGGCAATCCCTGCCAGGGCCACCTGGAGATGCCGTGTGGGTGTAGCCACCGCAGGGGAGCTGCATTTTCCTGTAAATCCTGGGCTGGGTGTGTGTAGGAAGGGGCTTGTTTATATAGCACCTGCTGGAGCTCCACTGTCTGCCAGTCCCAGTGAACACGGGGTCTAAATAATGTGCCTCACCTGGAACTGGATTTTCTATTTCTGTAACAACGTTGCTGAAGGGAACTGTTGCTCCATGCATCCTTTTGTGCTCCGTTTCAAAATGTTTGTTTGGTCTCTGTGGTTTTGTGTTTTGTTTTGAGGGAATTTTTTTTAAGTGGTTTTGTTTTGTTATTTGCGAGAAGTAAGCATTGCACCTCTCACGTCAGTTTCAAAGACAGGACTGCTGGGGCAGGAGGTGGTGAGGGGATTGAGAGGGATGAGAGAAGGAAAGAAATAAAAAAGAATGAAGAAAAGATAAAGAGTGTTGTAATGGCAAGCTGAAAGTCCTGCTGGAGGGGCTGAATGGGCAGCAGGAACCAAGAGAGAGAGGAAAAACTCCAAATACTCTAAAGGAATCTCCAGGTTCAACTAGCAGCTGGTTGAGGCTCTGCAGGCTGATGTCATGCTGGGCGGTGGGGACAGCTCCAGGGCAGCCGTGCTGTGCCACCGGCTGTGTGACTGCGAGCAGCAGTCACCGGGCACAGCCCTGTCACCTCCTGTCCCTGTGCTGCCAGCGAGGGGCAGGAGCAGGGCAGGGACTCACAGCCCGTGAGCTTTGCTGTAGGGGTCCCCCCAAAATGCAGCCTCCCTTGAAGACTGGGGGGCTCTGATGAAGTCAGCAATGTAGCAAAGTGACAGAATGTGGGTCTGGCACCAGCTCCTGGGGGCTCTCCAGTGCTCATCTCAGCGTTCCATGCAGCTGGGAGGCATCACCATTCCTTTTCAGGGTTCAGACACATAAAGAACAAAGATTGTCTCGCAATATTCAGTTAGGAATGAGCATGTGTACAGCCAGAAATCAAATTCCAGTCTCCTGGGGCAATGCAATGGACTCTGGAAATGCTGGTAGGTGGTGCTTCTGGGGGCACTGCAGGTACACAGCCTCAGCTGCAAATACAACACTCACCTTGGTGAAATAAACGTCAGTCAGGAGGAGAAGGGATTTCCCAGCACACCTGCAGCTACACTGGGGCTCCCTGGCACCGCTGGCAGCGCAGGGATCAGACCCAGCTGATGCTGCAGTGCCTCTGGGGTCAGCACTGGTTCTCTGGGAGCTACAGCACAGCCACCACGGTGCTCCTGGTGCTGGGGCTGTGCTCCCATTACTGCCACCCTCTCCAAGGAAAACTGTCTGCTAGAAACATGCCCTGGTTCCTAATTAAGAAGCCACTGGATCCTAAGTGAAACACTGTGTTCCTGCACTATCAAATGCTCCTGGGCCCTCCAGAAAGAGAAGCAATCTACAGTGCCAGCATGGCCAGGAGCAGAGGGGCTGTGGCACGGAGCAGCATCCCCCTGCACACTACAGCACATGCCTGTGCTGCCTGAAATAAATAGACAGAAACTGTAATGAGGGGAAATTATGCCATCTCAAAAGGCTCAGCATGAACTGGGTTCACTGGTTGCTGTTCCTAGCCCGAGTAGTTTGCATTCACCTCCAGGTTCGCACAGCCTTTGTGTAATAAACTGTCATAGCCCTGGAGAAGGGAGCATTCAAAAAAGCACCCCGAGGCAATGCATAGCAGAAGCCTGAGAATCCTCCTGCATGAGTCACTGACCTCCACACACTGCATCTATTTCAGCCTTTAATTAATAAGATTTTACATTTCTATGGCACTTTCCATCTGGAAAGATCCAAAAATGCTGTAAAGACTAAGGGGTGTACAGCACCATTGAAATGTAGTTCCTGTAGAGGTGGGACTGTGAGAGCTTAGCCAAGGGCACAGGGGAAAAAGGTTCTTCATTTTAAATGCAGCCTCTGTTACATCACTAAGTATTTCATATCTGTGGAGAACAGACAAAAAGATTTTAGTTTCTAAGGCACTGCTTGAGTAAATAACATTGTCAATTGCTTTTGTAATCCAGGGGGTATGCAGTGCAGAACAAGTACTGGGTGATTTTAATTTGGGGTGTTAAAAGGTCACAACCTAAGCTACAAATTTATACCATCATTGGATTGAGGCTTTCCTGCCTCCTAATAATTTATTCCCAAATGTTAGACACAAAGCAAAAGCCAGTGGAGGAAACAAATCCCATGCTGACAGCACCTTACCCTGCATCCGGAACGCCAAACCCTTGCATACTCCCTGAAAGCTCAGCAGGATCGTGTGAGGCTTCTGCAAGGTCAAAACCAGCCCCAAGGAGCAAGTGGGGCAATGGAGAAAACCAGGAGGAAAGAGCCCTCCTGTCCCAAGGCTGACGCAGCCCCCGAGGGGAGCCAGGGCTTTGCTGAACCAGCACAAATCCCTGCATTTTTATTTCTATAGATTAAACAAGTCAAATCACTCCGCTCAGCAGATAAGCAGGGCCTGGCTTGCATGAGGGCAACCGAAAGGACTGTCAGCCACAGCTGGCATCCCTCTTACTAAGTACTTGGCCAAAATGGGCTGGGAGCACTTGACCACAAAGAGTTTTCAAAGGAACGTCAAATTTCTCTTTTTCTCAGTGTGATTCTAAACTATTTTTATCTACCTCTTTCTGGAAGAGAGACACGGGCATTGCCACGACTAGTCGTAAACTTTCATTACTTCCCGAGGAGAAATTGCAGGGAAATTACAGGCTAGTGCACTCTTTTTATGTCTCTGCTGCTCTGGGCATGTCAGCATTGCTGCATTCCAGTCTACCCCCAACACATTCCTCCCTTCGAGTCCTGTCCCCTCCCCGCCTGCTGATGGACATTAATGACCTCCCTCCGTAATTAACACATTGAGCACCGCTGTCAGCACGGGATGAGTCCCCAGCGCCGGACAAACACATTGTCTGTGTGCAGGGTGGGATCGGTCCCCACTGCCCCTCCACCCCGGCGTGCCCCTTGGCACCTGAGCTGCACCCGCCCCCTTTGCCAGGTGAGCGCAGGGCAGTGGGGGCACACAGAGCCTGTGGCTGCACCGTTCCTGGTGTTCCCTTCCCTGTGGGAACACCTGAACTCCCACATGCCATGCAGAGCTCCTCGCTGCTCCTCCAGGCACACAAAGCTCTGTGGAGAAACAGCCGTAATCCTTTTTGTTTCGGCATCTACGAGGAGGTGTCAGTGGCAGATATTAATTATCCCTCTCCCATAAAGACAAACACCTACAAGCAGTTTCTATACTGTTGTAGGATCAGGGAAACTGAGGCAGAGCAGATGAGTGCTCCAATCCCTGCAGCTCCTGCCCCAAGCTCATCTTCCAGCCATTCCCAGCCCCAAGTCCAAGCACTGTCTGCAGAGCACAAGAGCTCCCTGAGCCTGGAAATCCCACAGCCACGTGGCTTTTTAGGCATGGAAACTTCATCCAAAGGGAGAAATGCTGTCATCAAGGTGAAAAGCATTGCTACTGAAATGTGATCAAAAAGAGAGTTATCAACTTAAGTGTACTCAGGAGTTTCTGTTCCAGACAGAATTATCAACGAGAAACCAATCTTATAACATAGCTGCTATTGATAGGGAAATAAAAGGAATACCGTTCTTACCAGACAGGCCTAAGTTACTCCAAATTGCTGTCAGCTTGAAATATGTTGCTGGTAATTTGTTTCCAAATTCTTTCTCCCTAAATTTGATTTGTTGCTGTACAGTGGATGATCTATTCTGCACAGCACCTCAAAGAGCATTCCCGTTGTCCTCTCCCTGATTGTTTGTGAGCTATCACTTCTGGGAGTTGGCAGCCTTTATTATAAAAAGGGACATCATTGCTTGAAAAGCAGACTTTTGTCTGAGGCTGTGGTATCTGCTGCCCTTACAAATAGCAGCTGAGATTACTGTGAGGAAAGTCATCAAGGAAAAAACACTTTTCCTCCCCATCTTTGAGCTTGTCCACATGGACAAGTGGCCGCTATGTGTGTCTGTACCCTGGGGCAGGGGAAGGATGGGCAGCATTTTCTAACAAGATGTGAATAAATCCTTTCACCAGGATCCCTTTTAACCAGGATAAAATCCCACCTCCTGTGGTACTGTAGCAAGAGCAGGAACATCATGCCCAGCAACTTTTTTCTGCTGATCTCTGCTCTTTCTTATGTGAAGGAGGAAGAGAGAACTCTGACTTATGAAGTATCCTGCTGGGTTCAGTGATGTCTCTTACACGGTGTGTCTGGGGCTTTCCCAGGCCTCTGAGCAATCACCCTCAGGTCTCCAGAGGATTTATTTCTGCACACTTGACACAGAGGCAGAAATGGGAAACTCCACCTCACCTCTCCTCAGGATGCATCCAGCCTGCCTGTGGGTGACAATGAGGAGAGCAGTAGCCTTGCCCTGGCTTTCTCTTTCAAGAATATAAATGTGTCTTCTCCTGTCCTTTCTCTGCTTAACCCACTCTGTCCAATGGTTTAAGCAAATTCAAGGAAATTCTAGTTTGGGGATGAGGAGCTGCCTTAGCTTATTTACATGGTTTTAAGGTGTGGGCAGAACAGAGAGACTTGGCTTCCCAGAAATAAAGGCTCTCACTCATCTTGTGTATATGGCTACATTAGATAAAAAGAAGGAAGGTATTTCTGGATCTTTCTGGGAATGTATGGGCAATTTTAGCCTATTTCTGCTCTCCAGCTTGTTGGCAGTACCCATAGATCACATTGCTGTGGGTAGGGCACTGCAGACACTATGTCAGGCACTTCAAGTCATCCCCAAGTGCTCATGCTGCACCTTGGACAGGTCTTGGTGCTATCCAGAGCATGGAGAGAACTGGAGAATTGGGAGCTGGTGGAAGGATTTCACTCTACCCATGCAGGCACTGGAAAATTAATAATTGTTGCCCACGCTCGAGAGCAGCACAAAACACAGTGCTAATTCAGCTGGCTGTAATTCTGCCACACAGTTTACTCTGACATCGCATCAGGGAAAGCTCCACTTAAGCAATTGTAACATCACTGAAAGGATGGAATTAAGAAAAAAGGAGAAGGAACATAAACCTCCCACTATTGTTATTTTCAGAAAGCAGTAACAGGAAGAGCCAGTTAAAAGGCCTTGAGGCTCTGAGCTGTTATTCCTCCCTGGAAACCAGCCACGTAATACACAGAAAAACCCTGGCTTATGGGTGGGGGCTACTCTGTGCCCACCACGGGGATGTGGGCCTGTTCCTGGGGCACCTGAGCCCATTCCCATGGACAGGGCCCTGCAGAGAGCTCCCTCCCCACCCCAGCTGTGGCCACCCTGGCCATTTCCTCTGCTGTGGGGTGCCCTGGGCAGACAATCCTGCAGCTGCTCCAGAGCAGCATCTCCCAAGTGCCACTGGCAGGGCTGGAACACCTCTGTCTCCCCATGCACAGGTATTGCAGCAGGGCTGCTCAGGAACCAGCAATTTTTCCTCTTTGCAGGAGCAGGCTGAGCCTTTCCGAGGTGACCGAATGCAGGTGTCAGCCAGGCAGGAGCAGCACAAATCAATCTCTCACTGCTTAAAAATATATCTGTATACCACATCTGAACCCTTTCCTCCAGAGTCTCGTGGCAGAAATGGAGTTTTAAAATGCTCAATTATTTATAGCTGAAATGCTGGGGAAAAAAAATAACCTCATTTGTCGTGCTGAAGCAGAACGTGCTGGGCCCCATCACCCACTGCTTGCACAATGCCTGAGAGTCATGAGATCTGGACAGGGGGATGAGGAACAAGGAGCAAGTAGTGCCTGAAAGCAGCGTGCCAGTGTCCCAAAGCAGAGCCAGTTCACTCAGGGACATGGTCAAACCCAAATCATGACAAGCCTGAGGTGTCCCAGCTGTTGCTTTCATGCATGGGTGTTAATTATCCCCAGTTAGGTGGGGTGGGTAGTTCCTTAAGTAAAGGCTTCTCCTGGCAGACCAGGAGGAGGGGACAGGTTTTGTAGACCCACAGATGCTGTGTTGAAGGGGTGCTTTGGAGAATTAACAGCTTTTTAGGAGGGAACCTGTGGGAGTTCCTCCAGAGGAGGACTGTCTGCTTAAACTTGCTTTTGTTTTTCTCTCTCTGTGTTTTGGCAGAGCTGCTGCTTGCCAAGGGCCTGGCATGGGTTGTGGGCACTGCGGGTCCCTGCCTGGTGAAAGAACACACCACAACCTGCAGTCACACATGACAGGAGGAGCAGCAAGAGGAGAGGAAAGGGAAAGCAAAAATCAGACACCAGAGAATGTAAAGACATCAAGTGTCACATGGCTTCTGGATGGGGATTGGAAGAATTTTCCATGGCTTTAGAACAGAATTGAATCATTACAGCTCTGTAGAGCCTTTCTCCCTCACTGAGTTCCACTGGTGCCCAGTGCTCATGGACAGGCAGGAACATGGGGACAATGAGGTGGAGGGATGGTTTGGAGCCCAATTAAGTACCCTCATTTGTGTGATTTTATCTGGAATGAGAGAACAGCCACCCCTTCTCCCTGCTACCTCCTGGGGGACAGACTTCATTCTCCCTGCTCTGGAGAACATGAGCATTAGGAGGGCTTTGAAGTCCTGAAAGCCTTGCACTCAGCTGCTTTGTGGTGTGTTGCACTGAGCAGTGGTTAAAAACCTCAGGAATGATGAGGAAAGTGCCTGTAACCATGGCAATGCTCTGCAGCCACAGCCTTTCCCCCTACAGCCCTGGCCAGAGGAGCTGGAGCCACCCCTTGTCTTGTAGCAAGCAGGAACTGGTCCTGCCACCCGTATTGTCCAGGGGTAGAGAGCACTTCCCATCTGAAGGAAACAGCCCCTGATAACTTGCAGCTGGTCACCACCACCTGGATCACCAGCCAGGTGCCAACATCTCCCAGGTGTTAGAGATGAGTAATGAGATGGTGGCTCTCACAAGTAAGGGGTGAACATCATGTGTTTGTTAAGAGAAGTTCTGTAGATGTAGAGATATGTTAGTGCAATGTGTCCTCCCCTGTTATCACTGCGTGGCCTGGCCACTTGGGGCATTTGGGAGGATTGGCCCATTACTGTGGCAACACCTGGCCTCAAATCAAGGTGTAAGAAAGTGATCTGCACCCCTGGACAGCGAGGAAGGAGTTGACTGACAAGACTTTAGGAGGCACTAGAGATATAAGAGGGGGAGCATCCATTTTGAAGACGAGCATGTGGTTGGTAGTCATGAGGGCTCCCAGTGCTGTAATTTTTCCTTATTTAGTCCTTTTGTTGTAGTTTTTGTTAAAGCTTAATAAAATTTTTAAAAGTAAGCAGTCGTTTCTCACACAGGAGTTAAGGACAAAGGTGCCATAAGAGGATCTGCATGAAAGGCCCTTTTGCTCAAAATCTGAGACAAGCCTTGGCCTGTCCCTGGGAGCATCACCTGTTTCTGAGGTCTCTTTTCCTTCTTGCATGGGAGATTTGGGCCACATCATGCAGTGAAACCAGTAAAAGTTACAGCATTTGACTGCTGAGGAACTGGTGGCTTGGCCTTCAATTAGGATAAAGCTGTTTAATTCCTTCCCACCTCAGCACTACCTTCCTGCACAGCCCTGTTAGTGAGGCTGGCACACAGAATGTTAGGGATTAATGAGACAGGTGATTAAATACAGTTCTGATTACATCCAATCCCGGGAGTATGGATGTGGAACTGCCCTGCTGTGAATTAAGTAATAAAGTGGGAAAAGGTAAAAAACCTAGCAGGGCAGTGGTTCTATTTCATTAGCACCCTCATGCCTGCCCAGTGCAGGTGTGATTGCAATGTGATTTTGGGACCCTGGCACACCTAGCCCTCAGCCAGAGCCACAGGTGCTTGTGCAAGGACCAGCAACACGATCAGGAGGGAGAAACAGGGAAAAACACGGCTGTGCACTGAACTACTGCCACTTCCTTGTGCTGATATTCTGAATAAAAATCCCATCTGTGCCACACTTTCACCCCCAGCACCTCCTCTGACCACTGTAGCTGATCCCTGGGGGGTGGTGCAACAGGTACCTTGTGGTGCAGAGTAGCAGCAGATATTTTTAGGACAGGCAGATTCCAGCAGTACCTCCACACTTTTGCCGAAGCTATCCAAAATCCTGTGGAAGTCTGAAAGTAGGGAGGTTGGGAAAAGCAATAGTAAAGACCTTCCAGTGAGAGCGCTTCAAATCCATGGCTTTCAAAGGGCAGTGGCAGCCAGCACCATTATCCCCTCCTTACAGATGGGAAAAGCAAGGAAATTATTTGCCCTGTGTAACCCAGAAGTGTTGGCAATGCAGCACAATCTCAGCCCCTGGACCATAAGTGAGTCCTCAGATGTCAGCACCAAAGGCTGTAAAACCTGAGCCCTGCTGGCCAGCTGGCTGGTGCATCTGGGGATGTCTCAGGGCTGGCAGGTCTGACAGGCAGCTCAGACTGCCCAGCCCCACGCCCTCTGCTTCACTTTTATCCCTTCCAAGGATAAAAGCTTCCCATGAGCATCACTAAGATCGCTGAGAGCAGATAACTCCAAGCCATCCATCTGCCTGCAGGCAGAGCCCCCTCTGGGCAGGGCTCTGAAACACCTGCCTTTGTGCTCTCCAAAACCTCCTGCTGCATGAAGTTGCCCCGTGTGCTGACCACAAACAGCTGAGTCTTGACTGCACTGGGGCACTTTATCCACACCCTCCTCCTGCTGCCAGCTCTAACACAGTTACAGGGGAGCACTCAGCCCACTCAGGAGCAGAGCAGCCTGCTTGTAAACTTAATATTTCTTGAGGTTTGCTCAGAGTTCATGCCCCAGGTTGCAGTTAGATGGAGTGAAGCAGTCCCAAGTGCTTCTGATGGATATAAAAAGGATATGCAATCAGACGTGCACTTAAGCAAGTGTATTACCAAGTTAAATGACTACAGTTTTACTAAGCTAATTAAAAATGGAACAAAGCGATGATCAGATTAAGGTCATAATTAATAACTCTATAGGTTCAAATTATCCAGTCACCCAATAAATTCTCCATGTAATCAGAGGGAGCCACAGCTGATAACTTGAGGGAATTCATGTCCTACTCAGAGGTCTTCAGGAGGCAAGAGCTGCCTTTGGAGCAGTGACCTCACTGAGGCCATGTGCTAACCCTGCTGCCCAGGACACTTTCCCTGAGGCTTCTGTGTCTGTTCCAGGTTGCCTCCTTCAAGGAAAGCGAGTGGACTCAGGAGGGGTGAGAGCCCCTTGGTGCCCACCTCCTGAGAAATCAGGGTAAGAGCCACACCCACCAGCAGAGTGGTGTCTTGCCATGGTTTATCTCCAGTTCTTAGCAGGGATGATGCTTTCCAAGGAGCCCAGGATTTGGTGTGTGCTATATTTACACTTGGTGGTTTAAGACCCTCTTTTTGGGTGCTCTCCAAGTGGTTGAGCTCTGACATCCCCCACCAGCTGATGCCAGGCCCTTGGGTACCCAGCTGATGGGGACAGAGAGACTGCCCAGCACCTCCCTGAAACTGCCTCAGCTCCTCATTAGCTCCTGGAAATGCCCAGCATGCTGCTCTCCATGCTGGGGCTTGGACTCTTTCAATCCTCAATGCCCAGGATTTGGCCAAGTTCATGTTTTAAGATGGTTGTTTGTCTTCTTGTTGCTCAGAGCCTGGAACAGCTGTAAGAGCAGGAGAGTTTGCCAATTATATGATCCTATTGTTAATTATCTTAATTATGAGTACACTGCTAGGTGACATCTCCACTGGAGGCTTGTGCTGCAGAGTTCAGGTCCTGAATCCCTGGGGTCTGCACATGGAGCCTCATCCAGACCCTTTCTGGGGCTCAAAGCAGCAGGGAATGAGCCCTGAGAGGTGCAGGGAGAGCTCCATCACCCAAAAGACTTCCCAAAGGAGGAGGGAAAGAGCTGGGAGATGAGGACGCTGAGGGTGCTGGGGACACCATGCCAGGACTCCCTGGAGCTGAGCCTGGGGATGCCCCCAGCACCTCAGGGGATTTCTGATGGATTCAGGGGAAATTGGAAAGGTCCCTTCTGGTTCTCCTCCACCCACAGCCCTGGGGCAGCTCTGGCTGGTTCCCTCCCCTCCCAGACTGTTTCATAGCCTGAAGCTGCTGTTTACAAAAAGCAAATGTTTTACCGTTGGCTAATCCGCCTTGTTTGCAAAAGCCCTGAAGGCTCATTTTAATTGCAAGTAAATGATTCTTAACGATATAAATCAGAGCCAGGGAGTGTTTGTGATATCTTGCACTGTAACCAGGAGTCAAGAAATGAATTAGTCTCAAATTGAAAAGGGAAAGGTTTCCATCTGAAATTGGACAAATATGAGGCTTCATCAAGGATAGATAATCACTTGGCGGGATAATAATGAGGCTTCAGCTTATCAGTTTTGCATGGAGAATCCTTAATACGCCTGTAGCGTGGTTTGCTGCCGTGAGCAGTGTGAGAGACAGCTCAATAAGAAAGGTAATGGAGAGAGAAGAGCTGTGACAGCCCCCAGCTATTCCCTGGCCCAGAGGCTCAGACCCGCCTGGCTTCAAAGAAAAAAGTCAGGAAAATAGAAACAGATCACACAGGTGGCAAAGTGTCTGGCTGGGCAGCAAGGCTCTCCCTCTCTCGCTCTGCCAGCATGGCCCCAGACAGGGCTCCCAGCTTGCTCCTACCAGGACCCTGCCCGAGCTCCCAGCCTGCCTGCCTGGGACCAGCAGGAGTTTTCCTCTTGGTCTCAGTTCCAGCTGGATTAGCTCCAGACTGTGGATGTACAAAAGCTTGGGGACACGAGGCAGCTGAGGTCTAGCAGGTTTGGGGTGCTGTTCCCTGTCCCATTCCTCTCTGGGAGGCTCCCCAAGTGTGAGGGATGGGTTCAGACTTACAGATACTCAGCATCCCCTTCCCTCCCTTTGCCAGTGAGGACCCTGAGCCAGGAGAGCACAGGACAGCTCTTTGGGCAGCAGCTGGCACAGCTGGGATGTTCCCAAGGGCAGTGGGGGTCCCCCAAAGGGGATAGTGATCCCCAAGGCCATCCTGGCCCAGAGGCTGGGCAGGAAGCAGGGACCAGCAGGATCTGCAGTGGGGGAGTTGTCACAGCAAAGCTGCTGGACCTGCTGGCCAAAGGGCTCCTGTGTCCTGCCTGCTGTGCCCAAATTGCAGCCGGTAATGTGTGCGCAATTAGCAGTGGGCTGTAATTGCTGTCTGTAACCTCTTGGGCTGTCGGGAGGATAAACCCAGCTCAGAGAGCCCGGCGCTGGGCCAGGCTCTGGGTTTTGCAGCCAGCAGGGCTGTGCCAGAGCCGAGCTGTGCCCTGACCCCCTGCTCAGAGCCCAGCACAAACACAGCTCCCCTGGAGCATCCCCGGGCTGGGCCGGGTCCTGACCCCGCAGAAGGGGCAGAGGCCGGGGCAGGGGCAGGGGAGTGGGTGCAGCTGCTGCTGAGCAAAGCTGTGGGTTCATTACCAACCTCTTCAAAACCAGAGCTTAAAAATATCCCCCACTCGCAGGGGCTGGCTCAGCTGCACGGCTGGTCCTCATCTCCCTCTCAGATATAAATAGGCAGCACTGAATGGCAACGCTGGCCCAGCGCTTTCCACGCTGCTGCACAGGAGGGACGGTGGCACCAGCCCGTGGGTGCCTGGGGACATGGGCTGAGCAGCCTGGCCACGTCCCACCAAGCTGGGCTGTGGCTTCAGGTGTCACAACAGGAGCTGCTTCCAGCTCAAAGCAAAATGCAACCAGGAGAGCAGCCAGCAAAAGAGTGGTGCAGTTTTGTGATGAGCATGAATGAGGAGAACTGTCCCTGCTGGCTGGGGTCTGCAAACCCCTCCTGGCCCCCCTGGGACATACCCTGGGGACAGTGCTGGCAATGGGAGCTGCTTCTGAACAAGCTTGGCTTTTCTTTCACAAGGTTTCAAAGTCTTTTAGGGGAAATAGGTGATTTTGTGATGAATTTTGTGGCAAAATTATAAAACTGCCATTTGTGAAAGAGGAGTCTCCTGCATTATGGTCCTTTGGTGGCACTGGATGAAGATGTTCCCATGTGTCCTCCAGAAAACTCTGGTATCAGAGCAGGAGGAGTACCCAGGAGAGAAGGAAATAAATGGTAAAATAAAAGAAAAAATACTACTTATCCTTTTTCAGCTTCTAATAAGAGCCTGGTATTTAATAATGAAGGAGAGTCAGATGCCCTTATTAAAAGAAAGGTGCAAATGTCTTTGCTTAATCCACAGTGCAGCTCTCAGACTAAACACAGGGCAAAAGATCTTAACACCTCTTCTGAACAAGTGGATGCTCTTGTTATTCTCCAGTGCAGCTGCAGCTTCTCTGTTCAGGAAGCTCCTCAACTGCTTCATCACAGTCTCCCCCAGACTAATCCCTCTGTCCTGCCAGGAATTCATCATTGCTCTCCACATTTCTAGAAGATGATCCATTACACAAGGGGAAGTGGAGGAAAAGCTCACATGAAGCCTGTCCCATCGTGCCCTTGGAAGCAAATTATTCACAGTGCCACCAGAAGAGGCCATGAAATAACCCTGGGTGCTCAGTGGGCTGAGCCAAGCAGGAGGAAAAATTCATGCCCAAAGGCAAGGTGGAGAGTTTCTCGGTTGTAAATGATATTTTTAAATTGGCAATGAAGTCTCTTCTGGGAAAGGGAAGGGAAAAATCTGCCACAAAGTGAGAAACCCCTCATAGCTCCATCACTGTTTATGCAGGCTGGGGCCTGGCTGCAGAGAGCCACCAGTGATGGCTGTGGTGGCACACAGCTGTACTGGAGGTGCTGCTGCAGCTGGGTGTCCCTTTCACCTGGTGTCCCTCCAGGTCAGTGTCTCCAGCTGTGTCACCACATGGAGGCTGGGGACAGAGCCTCCATGGGGACAGAGCTGATCTCTGCAGCCCTCAGGATTCCCACAGCTGCATGGGGGCCTGGATGTTTGATCTTACTTTGTCTCCTATTCCTTTCCACCAGTGGCAGAAATCTGCTCCATGTCCTCCTTGATTTGGAGGAGAAGGACATTTCTTCACTCTTCACTCTTCAACACCCACATTTCCTCCCCTGGAAGGGTCTCTCCTTCCAGCACCTGTGCTGGAGAGAAGGGGATGCTCTGAGCCAGCTGCTTGCCTCAATGGCCTAGGAGCTGTCACAAACACTTGCAACCACCCCTGTCATGTTGGCCATGTTACTTACACTCTTTAAAAAGTGATTTTCTGTGGAAAATGCTCATCTCATAACCATGACAATAAGGGAAACTCAGTTTTGGGCATCCCTGCTAGAGAGGGCAGAATCAGTGCCCAGCCTGGGAAAGGCTGTTCCAGGGTAACACTGGGAACAGCCACGATCCCCTCCAAGGGCAGAGATGGCCTTTGCCTCTGTCCCCAAGCAGAAAAAGCTGTGGCTCAGTGTGATTTCATGAGTCATCCCCAGCATGAGTCACTGCTCCCTGGGCTATCATTTTGTTGGGAATGGGCCCTTGCTGGTTCGTCTGCAGCAGACAGGGCAGGGTGGGAGCCAGAGCAGAGTGAGGGGACACTGCAGCCACCCTCCAGAGCAGACACCTGTCTTCCCAACTAAGGCACAGGGCCAAAATCAGCCCTGCCAGAGTGACTCTCCTTTGACTCTCCAGCTGCTCTCAGGGAACTGGAAATGCTGGTGACACTCCCCTCGTAAGCAGATTATTTCTGCTGGGTGCTGGGCTCTTTGCCTGCCCACAGTGGGTCACTAATCACATCTTTTTGCCAATTAACTTGAGGCTTATCAGTCTGAGCCTTTGCCTTTATCAGATCTCAGCCCTGCTGGGCCCATGAGCATCTCTTATGCTTCCCAGGCTCCCTGGAAGGTCTCTGCCACTTATTTGAAATGTGCTGAAATGATGCCAGGCTTGGTGAAACTACCTCTCCTGGAAATCCCTGCAGCTCTGTCAGGTTCTCCCTGCTCAGTGCACAAACTGGAGGGAACAGCATCCAGAAACCTCGTGCCCACCTTGCCACAGCCCTGGGGGGATCCATCCCAGCAAAACCTGCTCCTGGGTCATGCAGGGTCCTCACAGAGGTTCAGGGACTGGTACAGCTGCTGCCAGGGGCACTGGGAGAGGAGAAAGCTGCTCCTGCAGCCCAGGCTGCTCTGTGCACAGTCCCCCTGTGCACAAACACTCTGTGTAGGACCCAGAGCTATCATTCCTCCTGCTGTGCCCCAAGTGATGCTCTTGGTGCCCTCTGTGACAAGGTGATGCCCTGGGTGATGCTCCCTGGCCCTGGGTCCTCAGCAGGGTGAGGTGAGGCCCTGTTTCATGGATGACCATCGAGGAGATGGAGGAGGAGCTGCACCTCAGCCCTGGCTGCAGACCTCCTCCTGTCCAGGGTCACAGCGAAGCCACCAGCCCCACATCACCCCTGGGAGAGCCTCATCCATGGCAGCCCTGGCAGTGCCAGTCAGGAGTTGCCATTTCTTTTGCTGGCTCACCAAGATACCAGTGGCTCCCATCACTGCATCTTCCCTCAGTGGGGAGAAAATGACCCTGGAGCCCAGCAAGCAGGCCCAGCAAGAGCTGGAGCTCTGCTTTGCACCTCAGAGCCTCTGGAAGTTCCACATCCTCAGGTGGCTCCAATGGGCAGTAGGGAGCGAGTGGCTGTGCGCACCCTGCCTCAATGTCTCACATGAGAAACAGAGATGAGAAGACCTTGGAACATGGCCAGGGAGCTGGGAAAATGGATGGGCTGTTTGAGAAGCACCTCAGAGAGCAATGCTGAGTGCCACAGGGCAGCTCAGGAGGACATCAATACCCTGGGCTCTGCTGCACAGTGCAAGCCTGGGCATGGAGTGATTCTCACTGCCCTGCACCCTTCACTTAGGGCCAGTCCCTGTGGCACTCAGGCAGAGCAGCATGTAGGAAAGGCTGGATCTCACCTCACCTGGGTGTTCTTTAGCTTGGCTGTGTCTGCCTCTGTGACTGAAGAAATCCTTTTAGGTAGAAGAGCACGTGGCTTCAGTGGGGGCATCCTCACAGCCAAGCCAGGACTGGACACACTCAGGATGTTCCCTCTGCTGCTGGTGCCAGCCACACTGTGGGATGCAAGGGTTAACCAAACCCTGCCCAGATTATTATCTTAACTCAAAATAAGATTTTCCACAGAAAGCAGCTGGGTGTGTGGAGTGAAGCTCATCACTCCAGGGATGCTCAGTGCTGCTGAAGCTAATTTCAGGGGCAAATACGTATTTTTAATGTATTTCTTTTTATGAAGCAGAAAAGTGATGTGGCTGGATGGTGGAGAACTCACCTGAGCTAATGGCCCAGCTGGAGCTCTTCCAAGCAGTCTGTTTAAGGAAATGGATAGTTTGGGGCTTAGCTCAGGCTTTAAATGCTTTTAAATAGATCTGTGCTGTTTTCCTGCTGTCCCTGGCCCTGCCACGGTGAAGGAGATGGGGTCTGCTGGGCTGGCTCATGCTTGGGTGGGAGAAGCCCAGAAGAGGCTGAAGGGGACTTGGCAGAGGGCTTGCTCCTCTGAGCAGTGTGTGATGCACAGTGCTGGAAAAGCCACCAGCTCCTGGCCCGTGTTTGCCCCCAGGGAAATGACTGTCCCTGCCAGGCAGAGGCCAACCAGCTTGTCACCCTCTCTGAGTGCTTGGAGAGGGACTTTGGGCTCTACAAGAGGTTTGAGACCCAGGAGCTCTGAGCCTCTGCCCGAGGGAGGGAGCAGCACTGCCAGTGACCCAGAGTGGTAATGAACCTTTTCATTTGGGTACTGCCATAGCCAGGCCAGTCCATGAACTGTGTGATATTCTGCCAGGTCTGACACCCATTGGGAGGTTATTCAAATGCCAGCAGCTCCTGTTGGAGCTGGAGAAGTTCCTTCTCTCTCAGCTGGAGAAAAGCCTGTCACCAGCCCAGATGTCTGATCCCAGGCTCCAGGCTGCCATTCCCTCTCCTGTGATCCTGCCCAGACCTCTTGCCCCTGCAATGATTCCTTGTTCCTGAGCAGCTCAGGGCAGCTCCTCTCTTGACCTCCTGAGTGGAGCAGCCAGCTCTGAGTCAGCAGAGCTCTGCCCCCACCTGCCCTTAGGGGAATGGGGCACAGAGCACTGGCCAGCACGTGCCTGAGCTCTTCAGGAGAGTGCTGGGCATTTGCTTGGAGAAATCTTTCCAAGATTTCCAAGATTTGCTTGGAGAAATCTTTCCAAACATCATGGAAAAGGTGAATTTTGGAGCTGTGCTTACACATGTTACTGTGGGGCCAAAATCTGGGCGGGCTCTGAACTCAGACCCACATGAACGAGAGCAAGGTTTAGTTTGATGGGGAGAGCAGTGCCCAGGGGATTCCTGGATGGAGCTGCTTGCAGCTGCTGGGAACAGCCACCATCTCCCCATGGAGGAGAGCCCTGTGCAGGCACCAGAGTCAGCAGTGCTCTGTGTGTCCTGTGAGGTGGCTTTTGGTGACACAACATGAACTTTGAGCCTCAGTGCTGATCTGATCACAGAGATGAGAGATGAAGGTGCTGCCTTAGAGAAAGCAGCTCTTCAGCTAAATTCCCCTGCAGGGCAACGTCCAAACAGCTTCACAACCTTTTCAGCTGCATGACAAGCTTGAAAATAAAATTCCAGTAATGGATTTAGGGGAGCGTGCCTTTGTCCAGCGGGATGGTGAAGCAGCGCTGTGCTGTGATCAGCTCCCTGACTCATGCTCTGATATGGCTTCCAATTAGCCCTGGCTCAGGATCAGCTTCTCCTGCTGTGCTGGGAATGAAGGAGCCAGGAGGAAAGGCCCTGGCCATGCACCAGGTGGGCTGGGGACACAGGGGGAGCCCCCTGGGACCCTCATGGAGCCCAGGGGCTGGGTTCCCCCTTCTCCTTGATGTGAACTGTGCATGTTCAGAAACTCACTGAAAAATATAGTATTCTATATGTATTTCTAGATTATAGAAACATTATATCATAGAATCATAGACTGGTTTGGGTTGGAAGGGAACTTAAAGCTCAGCTCATTCCATCCCTGCCATGGCAGGGACACCTTCCACTATCCCAGGCTGCTCCAAGCCCTGTCCAGCCTGGCCTTGGGTATTTCCCGGGATCCGGGGGCAGCCACAGCTGCTCTGGGCACTCTGTGCCATGGCCTCCCCACCCTCACAGGGAAGAACTAAAGATGGATATATATTTGCTATATCATTTATATATTTCTATACAAATATGTAATGATAAAACATGTCTATCTATATATTTCTATAGAAAAAAGAATGATTATATTTCTATGTCATCTATATGTACAGGAAAACCCTGTTGCTTACCACAATGTGCCTTCAAGCTTTGCCACCCTTCCAGCAGCAGCTGCAGCTGCAGGGACACTCATGCTGTGCCTGCTCCTGCTGCCCACCCTGGGCTTCCCACAGGCCCAGGGCCATTAAAGGTGTCTTGGTGTTCCCCCAGGGGCTCTGGGGGGCTGACATCCAGCTCATCCTCACAATCCCTGTCCTTCATCCCTCCCTACCCCAGTGGGCATCTTCTGGGAGCAGGGACATTGTGGGAGCAGGGACATTGTGGGAGTAGGGACATTGTGGCTGGGGAGTAGGGACATTGCAGGCTGTCTCACTTTCCCTTGGTGGCCACAGGGCAGATGCTGGCTGCTGTGGTGCGTTTTATGTTTGCTCGGTTTCCCCCCATTGTTCTCTCAGAAGGTCCTGCCCTGTTACCAGTTTGTGTCAATCCCCAAACCCCTCCCCAGTTGTCTTGGTTACTAAATGTATCTTTCTTGTTCCCCACCCCTGGCTGCCTGCCTGTCACTCGACACCCCTGCCTCTTTTTCTAGAAAGTTCGGGCCAGGGTGTCGGGTGATTGGGTTAGGGGCCAGGGTCCCTCCCACAACTGTGTTTGATTGGTTCTCTGATTACGCCAATCCTTAATGTATCCTTCTCTGATTTGCTATCTTTCACCCCTCCCACCCTCTTTAAAACACGAGGCTTTCCCTGCCTCGGGGCTCTCAGCTTCTTCCTCGCTACCCCCCGCGTACCCTACCAATAAAACCTCCTACCCCGAAGAGACTGAGAGCCGCCTCTTCCTTTCGTCCTGCGACCTTGGAGAATCCCAGCGGCCGACATCCGCAAGGCTTGGCATCGCCTTGGGCACAAGGCCCTGACTTCGTGTTGGGGAAGTGCCTTACTGGCTGGAGGTTGGCTGGACACTCATCTAGCCTGGGTTTTCTGCTTTTTATTTGGCCACCGCTCCAGCTGGCCATGGCCAGAGCACAGCCCAGCAGTGGGGCTGGGTAGCCCTGTATAGGAATGTGCCCTCTCTTGAGGGCCCCTTCTGTCACAAAGTGACAAAACTATCCTTTGTCTCTTCAAAAAGAAAAGCCCAGAAGTTTCTCTCCTCAATTAGGTGGAAAAGCCACCTCATAGGCCTAGGGGACCTCACCTCAAATTTAAGGATAGCTAATTGGACAGAAGCTAAAAAGTCCTGCCTGGGCAATTTGCTAGAAAGATAAGTGAACAAAGAAACAAATCTCTTTTGTAAGGTGTTTTACCAGGAGCAAGGACCTCCTGCACCTGGCTCGGTTTTTCTCTGTTTGTTATTTTACCTTTTATTAAACCTTTTTGTTTCCAATACTACAACAGAAGCCATCTTGCTGATTTTCATGCCTCTAAGGGTAGCTGAGCTATCTTAAGTGTGTTATAGACCTCCAAGAGCTTATGAGACCTGGTTCGAAGAGGCTCCTATAGCAGCCTGTGCTGGCTGTGTGGTTCCAGGGATAGCAGCAATGCCAGAGGCTTTTCCCAGCCTGGACAAGGGTGCCGGCTGTCGCAGGGCACCGCAGTGTCAGAACCCAGCACATCCCTCTGGCTGTCCCGAGCAGCCCAGACCCCTGCCAGGGGGGTCAGAGACCCTGGCACAGAGCCCAGAATGCCTGTGTGGTTTTGATTATGACCCATGGAGCAAGTTACCAACCTTAGATGAAGATCTGCAAGCCATGACAAATTAAGTAGAATGATAGTGAATTTATCATGGGGTGGAAAAGTAGATTTTGGGGTTTTTGGTATGAGGGTTCAGGGGGGCAAGATGGAGGGATCTGGGTGTGTCCAGCCTTTCTCCTTCTTCTTCTTCTTGGCCTCCATCTTCTGCTGTGATGTTGGCACTTTTAGATTGGTTTAGAGTAGAAGCTCACTGTCTAACATAGGTGATAGGTATTGGAAAGTAATTGTAAACATTGTACACGTAGTTTTCAGAATGAAGACATAACCCTGCCCTGGGGGCAGGCAGAGTGCCTGGAACTGTCCTGCTGGATGGACCTCGGCAGGGCAGGAGAAAATTTTTTACAGATAAGATACAATAAACAACCTTGAGACCAAGAACTGAAGAGCTCTGACTCATTCTTCAAGCGCCCGGGCTGAGAAAAGAGACTTTTAACAATCTCGGGGTTGCAGCGACCCAGAAAGGCCCCGAGACCGTGGGGCTCTGGCAGGGCAGTGATGCTCTCTCAGGGCACCGCAGGCAGGGCAGTGATGCTCCCACAGGCACTGCGGGCAGGGCGGTGATGCTCTCTTAGGGCACCGCGGGCAGGGCGGTGATGCTCTCACAGGGCACTGCCGGCAGGGCGGTGATGCTCTCAGGGCACTGCGGGCAGGGCGGTGATGCTCTCAGGGCACTGCGGGCAGGCCGGTGATGCTTTCTTAGGGCACTGCGGGCAGGGCGGGGATGCTCTCACAGGCACTGCGGGGCAGGGCGGTGATGCTCTCACAGGGCACTGCGGGGCAGGGCGGTGATGCTCTCACAGGCACTGCGGGGCAGGGCGGGGATGCTCTCACAGGGCACTGCGGGCAGGGCGGTGATGCTCTCACAGGCACTGCGGGGCAGGGCAGGGATGCTCTCTTAGGGCACCGCGGGGCAGGGCGGTGATGCTCTCACAGGGCACTGCGGGCAGGGCGGTGATGCTCTCACAGGCACTGCGGGCAGGGCGGTGATGCTCTCACAGGCACCGCGGGCAGGGCGGTGATGCTCTCACAGGCACTGCGGGGCAGGGCAGTGATGCTCTCTCAGGCACTGCGGGGCAGGGCGGTGATGCTCTCAGGGCACTGCGGGGCAGGGCGGTGATGCTCTCACAGGCACTGCGGGGCAGGGCGGTGATGCTCTCAGGGCACTGCGGGGCAGGGCAGTGATGCTCTCACAGGCACTGCGGGGCAGGGCGGTGATGCTCTCAGGGCACTGCGGGGCAGGGCGGTGATGCTCTCACAGGCACTGCGGGGCAGGGCGGTGATGCTCTCAGGGCACTGCGGGGCAGGGCGGTGATGCTCTCAGGGCACTGCGGGCAGGGCGGTGATGCTCTCACAGGCACTGCGGGGCAGGGCGGTGATGCTCTCACAGGCACTGCGGGGCAGGGCGGTGATGCTCTCAGGGCACTGCGGGCAGGCCGGTGATGCTCTCAGGGCACTGCGGGCAGGGCGGTGATGCTCTCACAGGCACTGCGGGCAGGGCGGTGATGCTCTCAGGGCACTGCGGGGCAGGGCGGTGATGCTCTCACAGGCACTGCGGGCAGGGCGGTGATGCTCTCAGGGCACTGCGGGGCAGGGCGGTGATGCTCTCTTAGGGCACCGCAGGCAGGGCAGTGATGCTCTCAGGGCACTGCGGGCAGGGCGGAGGAGCCGGAGCCGGACGCGGCCCCAGCCCCGGGCCGGGCGGGCGGAGCACCCGGGGCCGCTCCTGCGCTCCATCCATGGCACACCCGGGGGCTGGAACGGGAAATCGCCTTTAGTGCCTGCAGGGCTGAGTGATTACTGAGCTCAGGGTGGCCCGCTCTGCTGGCACCTGGCAGGGCTCGGGAATAAATACAGGAGACGGCTCTGGAGGCGTAGGAGGGGGCTCCCCATGTGCGGGGTTTGTCCCGTGGGCTCCCAGGCTGTGCTGGGCTTTGTGCTCTTCGTGTGTGAATTAAACATCAGCTGAATTTGCTGGTTTGGGGCCGGGGTGCTGAGTTATTGCCTGGCACGGGCCATTTTCTCCTTTCCCCCTGCACTCCAGGAAGTCCCTTGGCTACAGCTGCACCTCCCCTCTCCTCCCAGTTCTGCAGGAAGCTGTGACAATGGTGGGGACACCATTCCTAACCCTTCCCAAACACCCAGAGGTGCCCTGGTGCCACCAGACGCCATCAATGACCAGCAGTGATGGCTCAGTACTGGCAGGAACACCTGCAATAACCCTGCCAAGATGCAGTGCTTGTTTTTTTATATTATTATTATTATTATTATTGTTATTGTTACTATTATTATTATTACTGTTATTATTATTATTATTATTATTATTATTATTATTATTATTATTATTATTATTATTATTATTATTATTATTATTATTACTACTACTACAGGCACCTCAGAGCCCTTTAGGGTGGTGACCTGAACAAGCTGTGAGCAGGACAAGCCTGGCTGGATGTACAGGAAGGGTCATTGAGGAAAGGTCCTGCTGGGTCCCCTCTTGCCAGGGCCACCCCTCCGGAGGGTGACAACCCAAACCAAGCCCTCAGTGCAAGCTCAGGAGCTGAGCTGGCCCTGGACAATCGCTGCCTTTCCAGGCTCAGAGGCAGCTGCTCCACCGCAGAAGCTGGGCCCAGAGCCAGGGCCATTTCCCAGCGTCCAGCGGAGGTGCTGCCCCTCGGTGCTGCCCCTGGCTCCTTCCCACGGGCAGCAGAGGGCGATGGAAGCTCCTTGGTCCTGCCTGACCAAAGCCCGAGCCACGCTCTGATGGGCAATGGACCAAACTTACAGTCCCCACATTTCACCCAGCCAAAATATGTAAGTGCTGCTGCTCAAATGCATTGGGGATGCTCCAGGTCTCTGCTGGACATCGGGTTTGAGGGGGTTATTTAAGAGGAAAATCCGTATTTTGCTGGTGAAGGCAGAAAGAACAATTTTTGTCTCTTCTCCATAAATCTAAGTTCCACTTGCTCCCAAGTTGACCCAGTAATTGTAATTCTAAATTAAATGTAAATGTATTGGCTGCTGGTAAAGGTCATTCCACATAAAATGGCTATGTTTGCCTCTCCTTCAGATGCATGAATACTAAACATGTATAATTCACAGGATCATTAGCAGATAAAGATGTTTCCCACCTCTGCTCCCTAATCCTCACACAAACCCATTTTATACGTCAGTGGGCAAAAGGAAAACTGTTCACTCTTATTTAATGCTTATGGATCGGGCTGTCTGCTGGAAGAAAATGCAAGTATTCATCAGGATCCAACCCACTGGAAATGAAATCCATGTCTTAGAGGAGGCACAATGACCACAGGATGTCCTTTAGGGCTCTGAGCAATTGAGTCCCTGCTCTGCCAGATCATCACCTTGGCTTGAAAAGGGTGGCCTTGGGTCAAGGTCTGTGAAACCTCCTCCAAACCTCCTCTCAGGGGAATCAGGGGATGCAGGTCTAGTGAGGAGCCAGGTAGAAAGCACTGATTATCTCTGGAGCTCCTTGGGGTGAGCTGGGTCACATTGTGCCTGCCCAGGGAGCTCCTAAAACTGGGCAATAACAAGCAGGTGGAGCAGAGCTTCAAAGATGATGGGGACTTTTCCACCACCAAGTGCTGAAGAAGGAAAACCAGGAATCATCCCCTGGTGATGGCAGGAGGTGGCCAGGCAGTTTCTCTGTGCAGATTAAGGCAGTAATTCACAGCATCCTCAAGTCTGTTGAGGATGCTGTGAATTACCCACTGAGCCTCTTGTCTGAGAATGCCACAATTTCCTCAGCTGTGATCAGAATTGCTCAAGATTTAGGATTTTCTCCACTCTTTGTTGACTGATTGCAAACAATCTGCCAAAATCTGCTGGAGCTGCCATGCTCTGCAGGCAGAATGAGCAGTGGGTGCTCATGCCAATGGCACAGCTTTGCTCTCAAGGCTCTGCTGGTGGTTCCTGAGCCAGGTGAGGGTCTTGCAGCCACCCCCTACCCCCACCCCCATGTGCAGGGAATTGCCCTTGGTGGGAGGCTGGGTACCAGATCCACTGCCTGGCCCTGGCATGGGGATGAGGAGGGTCTGTGTCACCTGCAAGCAGCTGAGGCAGCTCTGTGCTCTCAGGGCAGCTGAGATTCACCCCTGGAAGTTTTGGGGTCCCCTCCTCCATCCCCACAGGATGCTTACTTCTGGAATGTGCTGCCCTGTGTGCTTTTGCACAGGTTTTGTGACAGCAGAGGTTGTCAGCTCAGCATCCCTGAAGACAGCCCCAAACCACCCCAAATTTGGCTGCAGATGGACACAGGATAGATAAGCTCCAGCTGTTCCCTCTCATCGAGGAGCAGCAGAGGTTGGGATGCTCAGCAGGGGTTGGGATGCTCAGCAGGGGTTGGGATGCTCTGTCTGTGGGTTTGTGTCCTCTCCATGACAGGAATTGTTCCTGGGGCTGAGCAGAGCTGTGCTGCCCACAGGTTCATTTCTCAGCAGCCTTGAGCACAGTGCAGTAGCACTGGGAGGAGTGGGAAGCCAGGCTGCAGCAGTGTGGAACCATGCAGGAGGTGAGGCTGGAGACTCAAACACCCCCAGCACGGGGCTGCAGTGCCCCAGAGATCAGCCAAGAACCCAGGACACAGGGCTGGGACCATCCCACAGGGCTGAGGGTTGGGGTTTCAGGGGGCTCCCAGCTGTGGGCAGAGGGCTGGGGGCACACAGGGAGCAGTGGGATTCAGTGCCCTGGAGGCTCCCCCTGAGCCACTGCTGCTCACCCAGGCCTGGCTGTGCCCGTCCCAAGGGTGGTGCAGGCCCTTCCTCTGCTCTCTGAGGAAAAGCCAGGCCTTGGTGAGCCTCAGGGTGACCGAGGTGCCCCTGGGTGCTGCTCAGAGGGGTGAGGTGCCTGGAGCAGTCCCAGCACAGGTGGTGGGAGCTGTTCTCCCTGCCCTGGAAGCATCTCCTCAAGTGCTCAGGGAGGCTGGCAGGGCCTGGGCACGGCTCCCAGGGGCTGCTGGGCTGCTCATGCCTCCTGTCCTTCAGCTGGCTGGGAGGTTTGCAGCAAGGAGAGAGCTGGCAGGCCCTTCCTGGAAGGTGCTCATTCATGCACTGACATGTTTATTTGCATACAGACATTTTAGGCTTTTTGTTGTTGGCTGACTTATTGTATGAGTTCTCAAAGCTGTGATATTGAATTATAAATTGAGACAGTGTATCCATGAAAGATTGCTCTTTGACTATAGGCAGCACTATCAAATATGACAGTCACAATAAATGCATGCTTTAAAGCCAAGCTAAATATGCTCTGCTATCCAAGATGTGCAAATCAAGCAAGTAGAAAAATAACCATAATATTTTTTTTTTCCACAAACAAATCCCAAACCTTGGGTGATGATTTTGTTTAGCTTTATGTCTTGGCTCCTTGGCAAAATACTCAGGCAGCAGATAATGAAATGACCTACTTTTGCTGTCTTTGTTCATGACAACACATAAATTAAGAATTATGCCCTTTCAAATTAAACTTATCATTTTTGCAGAAATTAGAGTGTAATTTCTGCTGCAGGTTGGAGGTGAGGGAGGAGGAGGTGGTTCAGTTTCTGTGGGGTTCCCCTGTGCTGTGCCCACTCCCAGGAGCAGCAGCTGAGCATCCCCGTGGTCCTGGGCTGATCCCCACCACCAGCAGGGTCCTCTCCTCTCCTGGCTGCTCTGACTCATTTGTGCTCACCCTGGAGGCTCGGGGGCCAAGCAGTGACACTCACTGAGGATTCACCCAACACCCTGGCTCTAACCTGGGGCTGAGCAGTGACACTCACTGAGGACTCATCCGGCTCTAACCTGGGGCCGAGGAGCAGTGACACTCACTGAGGATTCACCCGGCTCTAACCTGGGGCTGAGGAGCAGTGACACTCACTGAGGATTCACCCAACACCCTGGCTCTAACCTGGGGCTGAGGAGCAGTGACACTCACTGAGGATTTACCCGGCTCTAACCTGGGGCTGAGGAGCAGTGACACTCACTGAGGATTCACCCGCTCTAACCTGGGGCCGAGCAGTGACACTCACTGAGGATTTACCCGGCTCTAACCTGGGGCCGAGCAGTGACACTCACTGAGGATTCACCCGGCTCTAACCTGGGGCCGAGCAGTGACACTCACTGAGGATTTACCCGGCTCTAACCTGGGGCCGAGCAGTGACACTCACTGAGGATTTACCCGGCTCTAACCTGGGGCCGAGCAGTGACACTCACTGAGGATTCACCTGGCTCTAACCTGGGGCTGAGGAGCAGTGACACTCACTGAGGATTCACCCGGCTCTAACCTGGGGCTGAGGAGCAGTGACACTCACTGAGGATTCACCCGGCTCTAACCTGGGGCTGAGGAGCAGTGACACTCACTGAGGATTTACCTGGCTCTAACCTGGGGCTGAGGAGCAGTGACACTCACTGAGGACTCACCCATCGCCCCGGCTCTAACCTGAGCGCTGCTGTGAAAGGTGCCCCAATCGGGCGGCGCTGGGAGGGAGCGCTCCCCTCCCTCTGCAGGGGAATTGTTTTCCTCCCCCCGCAGGCCATGCGCAGGGTGCTGGAATCCTTCCTGACTGGGTGACAGCAAAATAATGTTTGCCTTAATTGAATTTCAGATGGGGAGCATGGGCTGCAGCCCGCGGGGCTGGGGGGGCTCTGCTGCTCCTTTGAGGTGGGGGATTCGAGGCTGGAGGCGATGCTGAGGGACAGAGGAATCATTTGTTCCAGTGAGTGGAGTGTGTCTGGCCATCCTCGCCTCCGGCCCGGACGGCTGGGTCACAGCAAGGTTGTTCAGCACGGCTGTGTCATTTCCTGAGGATGCCGCGGCAGGAAGGAGGACGGAGCGTGCCCGGGGTGATGCTGGCCAGCCCCAGGTGGGCTGCGGAGCTGGGACAACTTCTGTCCACCCAAACACCTCAGACGGATTTAATAGTCTACAAAAGCCATGATGAAACCCAAGGATGTATTTCCACAAACAAGAGGCTGACTTTAGCACTTGGAGCTCTCCATTCTGGGCCCTGCAGGTACGGTACACACCCAGCTGTGGCAGTGGCAGTGACAGTGACAGTGGCAGTGGCAGTCCCTGTCCCAGCCATGGTCCCCTCCACAAGCCCACCCAAGCCCCCTTCCCAGAGGTGATTGCTGGGCTCCAGAGGTGACAGCACTGCTGGGTCTCCATCCCTGGCTGAGCCCAGCAGGGTGCAGGGGCAGGGTGTAGGGGATGTACAGTCATCCCCAACACAGCCCTGTGGGATAGGCAGGACACCCTAAACACATCCCTGACCCCCTGCAGCCCCCCAGCTCCACGGGCAGTGATTTCTCTCCCACAGAAGCTCCCTCCCAGCTTGTAAGTGCTGGGTGAGCTGCATTGCCCCTGGCAGGGTTCTGTGGCTCCCTGCCTTGGCAGAGCTCTCCTGGCAAGCTGTGAGGATGCTGCTGGCCTGCACCAAGGTCTGGATCTGGCTCAGAAGGGGTTGTGCCTCAGATCCAGGGGCACTGCTGCAGCAGGAGCCCGAGAGGTGCTTACACAGCCTCTCCTTGTGCTCTCATTCCCAGTGAGCTGCAGGTGAATTCCCAGAGCTCCTGACTCTGGCAGAAGGTTTGAGGATCAGAGGGGATGGGCTGGGCTGCCCAAGCCCTCTGTGTGCAGGGGATGAGTGGTGCTGGGGAGCAGAAAAAGACCCACCACAGACCCAAGCCACACAGTATCCTGTGCTGATTCCAAAATGTGTCCATCACTGAGGGGCTGAGTTTACTGCAGGAGTTTGGGGGTGCTGTGCCTGGCTCAGGCTCCTGTGCCATGTGGGCAGGTGGAGGCTTCATTCTGCTGGAGCAGGAGAGCAGAGCAGCCCTGGGGTGCTGCACGTGCAGCAGAGCCCCGGCCATGGGAGGGTGAGCATGGCTGGCAGCAGTGACCCCACTCTGCAGTGACCCCACTCTGCTGGGTGCTCTCTGTCACCTCTCAGCCCTTTGCACCCCTTGGTGCTGCCAGAGTTTCCCAGGCTGTCCTGCAGTGCTGGTCTGGGTCCAGTGGCCCTGAAGGTGGTGGCTCTGCTCCCTCTCCAGGCTGGCTCCTGTCTCCTGCTGGTTTTGAGCAGTGGCTGGCAGGAGCACTTGTACTTCTTCCTTCCAGCCTGTTGTTTCCAGGTTCAGTGAGTAATTCCCGATGAGCTGTGATTTCTAAAATTACATCCTTAGGATTATGATCAAGAGGGCTGAATTAATATTTCTGCAGTGTGTGCTGTGTTAACTCCCTCTGGGATGTCTCACCTGATGGCTGTGCCTCCCCTGCAGGCCTGGCCCTCCTGCCACTGCTGCCAGTGCTGCTGTGGCCAGCCAGAGCAGGATGGAGCTGCTTGGTGCAGACCTAGACCCAGCTGAGAGTGGATGTGCGGGCCACAGCTGCTCTCCATGCTGATCTCATCTTTGAAAATATCTTATTTAGGTCAGATTTCTTTTTTTCCAGGCAGATCTTCTGCCAGTCTTTGTTTAATCTGAGCTATCTAATTGGGGCCCCCAAATTGGGCTGAACATGCTGTTAGTCTCATTGAAGAGCTCTGGCCTCATGGGTTGGGTTTTTTCTTTTCCCTTTTTGCAGAGGATTGATTTTCCTGCCAGTGTGATTCCTCCCCACTGAAGTTCCCATCACTGCAAAGTTCAGGCTCCTCTTTGTTCTAATTATCGCTGTCTCCACACAAAGTGAAAGAGGCAAATGCTCTGCTCTATTTTAGGTGTAACTGAGATGATAGTCCTGCACAGCTGGGGAGGCTGCAGGATGCTCCTGCTCAAAGGATCATCTTTCCTTGAGCAGGATCAAAGGAGCAGCCAGTCTTTGGGAGCACCTCAAGAAAGGCCATGTCTACCTGGCCAGGCTGTCCTCAGCAGGGAGCAGCATTGCTGTCCCTTGGCCAAGGCAGGAGCTTTCCCTCCCCTGTGCAGAAACTGGAATTTTATGATCCCTGAAGTGCCCTATGGATGTTCCTTGTCCTCCCATGGTAGGGGAGAAGATGCCCCATCCCTGGTGGCATTAAAGGCCAGGTTGGATGGAGCTCTGCTCAGCCTGGTCTGGTGAAAGGTGTCCCTGCCCATGGCAGGGCAGCTGGACTGGATGAGCTTTAGAGGCCCCTTTTAATCCAAACCATTCTGTGATGGGAAAAGGAGCCCTCCCAGGGCTGCTCCAGGGTTGCTCTTCCCCAGGATGGAGAGTGGTGCTCCAGTAAGGAGACCTCCTACTGCCTTTAATTATCCCTAATTCCTCAGGAAAGTCCACAGAGAGTTGGAGTTGTTTCTCCCACCAGTCTGCCACAATTCTGTTTGCCATCAGGACAGCAGGTATCAGGAGAGATGCCAGCCCAGCTGCCCTGGCTCCAGGGGAGGCCCTGCTGTGCCCTCCTGGGGCAGCTCTGCCTGTGGATCCCACCAGCCCTACAGGTGACATTCCTGGGGGCAAATGGCCTTGGCAGCCATGAGTGGGTCTGGTGAGTGGCACTGGCACCGTGGGCTTATCCTCAGCCCCAGAGGGCCAGGAGGTTGCTCTGGGGAAGGACAAATAACAGGGCTGGTGCTGCAGCTGGCACAGCAGCTATGGGCAGCCCTGCACCCCAGGGAGCACCTCCAGGGCTCAGCCAGTCCCTGAAACTGCTCAGGGTGCTGCCATCCCCCTTCTATTGGTTCTTCTAGCCCCTGCTGGGCAAGCTGCACATGGGACACAGGATAAAATCCATCCCTGTGTGGTTACCTGGAATTTCCCCTCCCTAGCTGGCCTGAGCAGAGCAGAGGGCTGAGTTTGAGTCAGGCAGCCATGAGCAGATGAAGTTACTGAGCCCCCTGAGCTCAGTGGCATTTATCAGGTGAAGTGCTCTTTTACTGCTCAGATTAACTGTTGATGAAAAGGATATTTTTTGAGATGGCTCCTCCTGACAAAATATTTGAAAGTGTTTTAAAATAGTTTGCATGGAAACATGGAAAAGCTCAGGCTGGAAGGAGCCATGGGGATCATCTGTTGTGCCCCCCCTGCCAAAAGCAAACTCAACCTGAGCTGCATCCAGCTTTGATTCTATACCTTATTTTTACATTTTTTAGTGCAAATCTGATGAAAAATTTCATCTTGGTGCAACCTTCAAAATCGCTGTCAAAACAGTTCAACTGAAACTTCTGCTGAAAGCTGAAAAGGTTGGCATGGAAAGAAACGTTTCCAAATGAAATGTTTACTGACCCCCTCTGGATCCTCTCAGTGCTTTTTATTTTTCTATCTGGTTTTGAGCAGGAAAATTGTGTAAGATCTTCAGATCTGGAGGTGGGAATGGGCTGTGGCTGAGCCAGCTTCGTTCTCCCTCCCACACGGGAGGCTGGGGCTGTGCTGAGCCCTTTGGGGAGCTCTGGCAGGGACTGCCTGGGGACAGTGGCACAAGTGGCCACAAATCCTGCAGATTCGTATCAGACATGGGCTTGATTAAAATTGAATGAATGAGTTTAAACCTTCTTGCTGTGTATGGTGAGGATGGGACTTCCAAAGGCAGAGAGACCAGTGTGTGCATAGAAAGGATCTGTATTTTATTACTCTCATCCTGGTTTCTTTTCCCCCTTGTTACTAATCTCATTATGTTTAAGACTATAAATTTAGGTTGGCACAAATCTGTATTGCTAAAATATTTTACCTTGAATTCTTGGAAGCTCTCTCCATCTGTGAGGATAATACTAAGTATTAATTAACCAGCTAATCCTATGCAGTGCTTGGAAAACATAAAACATGACAAAGAAGCAACTCCAAAGTGCAATTCCATTCTTCTCCAAGCAAACCTGTCCTTTTGCCAGGAAGGAAGGCTTTGGGGGCTCTTTTTGCTTTGAGAACAGCACTCAGCTTGCTTCAAGTATCTGCTCAAAGGTTCAAATCACTTTTTGAATCAGAAAGGGAGATGGAAGAGTGGCCAGGACAGTGTGAGCATGTGGGGTATCCCAAGGGACAGCAGCAGCTGTTTCTGTGTCCCTGCCAGGGCAGCACATCCAGCAGGCAAAGGGATGGAGCAGGGCTGGGTCCTGTGCCCTGGCCCAGGGGCTCATTTTTGCCCCCTGATACTTGGGACAGTTTCTGGCTCCTTCTCTTGGTGTGCTACAATCAAAAAGCTCAATTTAGCAACAAACCTGCTCCCCTGTCCTCTGAGGCAGTGTCTTTGTGGCCCAGAGAAGCCCCTCTGAGGAGTGTTGGGTCCCAGATTGGGATGAGGCTCCAGAGGGAGTGCAGGTAAATATGGGCTGGGCTTTGTGTGGGTGCCTGGCAGCCTCCCCTCGGCCTGGCACCAGCACTGTGTCCTCTGCCACGTCCTGAGGTCACTGAGATGTGTCTCAGGAATGTGGGGCAGGTGAATGTTAGGGAGAAAATGAGAAGTGTGGGGGTCTGGCTGAGCCTGGGGATGGAGCAGGGCTGGGGAACGGGCTTGTGCAGCAGGAGCTGGGATTCTGTGCCTTGGTGTGCCAGACCTTGTGCACCTGCCTGGGGATCAGGGGCATCCTGAGAAGTCATGGCAGGTTTATCCCTACGTCTCCTGGGTGTTTTGGAAAATCCTGCCTCTGGTGCTCACATTGTCACAGCTCTGCAGAACCTTGGCTCTGTTTGCCTCCAGACAATGCCAAGTGAAATTATTATCTCCTAATATGATCTCGAGGTGCCAGGCTCGACATGAGCAGGTTCACTGGGTTCCCAGTGTGTGTTCACAGCTGCCTCCCTGGTCCCTCCTGTGTGTGTCTGCTCAGAGGAGCTGGGCACGCTGCTGTGGGCACGAGCAGGGCCAGCCCTGGTGCCCTGGACCCTTTCAGCCTCAGCTCTGGTTGCTCTGCTGCAGAGGAACCCGTGCAAAGCCTGGTGATGCTCAGAGTGGGGCAGCTGAGCTCGTGGCTCCCCATGAATCCATGAATCTGCACACATGAATCACATCATGAACATCCCCATGAATCTGCACACTCAGCAGGGGCAGTGGCAGCCCAGAGCTGGGGGTGCTGTGGGATGTGCAGCCCTGTCAGCACTGCAGAGAGCTGGCACAGCCTTGGCACAGCCCTGCAGCACCCCTCTGCCTCCTGCTCCCACCCTGCCTGGGGCCTGCAAAAGCACCTCTGCCAAGCCACACATCAGAGGTGCTGGGCTGGACCCTGCAGGGAGGGGAAGTCAGGAACAAGGGCTGGACAGGCCATAGGAAGCTCAGCCATGAGGTGGTGGAGCTGGTCCCTCACAGAGGAAATGGTGCTGGAGAGAGCACAAAACCAATGGCATTGTTCTGCATCCCAACACTCCATCCTGGTAGCCAAGTGATTTTTAATCCTTTTCTCACAGCAGCATGACAGTGCTGTGCATCAGAGAAGGGCAGCAGGTTCCCCTGGTCTGTCAGGAGCCTGTGGCACGAGTGTCCTTCCCCTGCACTCCAAGGCCAGGGCTGTGTGTCCTGCCCACACATATCCCATGTCCTGGAGGAGCTGTGGAGTGTCCTCTGTGTGCACCTTCCAGTGCCCAATTTCACTGTGTTCAGGAGGGGTTAAGGAAAGTCAATCCATTTCCATGTGGATTTTCCACTGGGGAAAGAAACTCTGGAGCTGATAAATCACACTGGAGATTGTCCTGTCCCTGGTGTGGACACTTGCACTGTGTCCAGTCCTGCAGGGGAAGGCCTGGGGAAGCTGCCTGTGCCTCCAGAGCACAGCCACGGCCAAGCCAGTGCCATCCTCTGAATCCCAGAATCCAGAGTGGGTCAGGCTGAGGGACCCCAGGGCTCACCTGGTGTCACCTCCCTGCTCCAGCAGGGCCATCCCAGAGCTCAGGGCACAGCAGGGTGTGCTCACAGCTCTGCCATGGCCCCAGGCAGGGACACTGCACAGCCTCTGCACCATCTGCTCAGGGCTGGCACTGCCCAGGGCAGCAGCTCTGCCTCCTGGGCAGGGGCAGCTCCTGGGCTCAGGCCCTGCCCGTGGCTCTGGGGCCATCGCTGGGCCTGGAGCAGAGCCTGGGGCTGCCCTGAGCCCTGCACACAGGGACAGACTGGGGACACAGGGACAGACTGGGGACACAGGGACAGACTGGGACAGACTGGGGACACAGGGACAGACTGGGGACACAGGGACAGACTGGGGGACACAGGGACAGACTGGGACAGACTGGGGACACAGGGACAGACTGGGGACACACGGACAGACTGGGACACAGGGACAGACTGGGACAGACTGGGGACACAGGGACAGACTGGGGACACAGGGATAGACTGGGACAGACTGGGGACACAGGGACAGATTGGGACAGACTGGGACACAAGGACAGACTGGGGACACAGGGATAGACTGGGACAGACTGGGACATAGGGACAGACTGGGGACACAGGGACAGACTGGGACAGACTGGGGGACACAGGGACAGACAGACAGGGACACAGGGACAGACTGGGACAGACTGGGACAGACTGGGGACACAGGGACAGACTGGGACACAGGGACAGACTGGGACAGACTGGGACAGACTGGGGACACAGGGACAGGCAGGGACACCCAGGGCTGAGGGACATCTGCCCTTCAGAGGGGACTTTGTTCTGCTGCAGTCACAGCAGAGCTGCAAGTGCTGACACCATTCCTGACTTCAAATCAAACTCCCACGCTTGCTCCTGCTTTCAGAGCTGTTTTTCTTCACTGTTTTCAACTCTGGAGAACTCTGAGTGTAAATTAGGATGTAGAGGGTGACAAACTGAGGTTGGGGACAGAGATGTGATGCAGACTGTGGGGTTTTGTGGTCACCACAATGTACAGCAAGGCAGGACACCTGTCCCCAGCCCCAGCCCACCTTCACAGCAGCCTCTCTGCAGGCAGTGCATCCCCCCTACCCCTGTGGGACCAGCACAGACAGTGGACAACTGCAGTGCCAGTGCCAGCAAAGCCCTGCTCTCCATTGCAGGAACCCATTGTGGTGTCCCTGCCCATGGCAGGGGGCTGGAATGGGGTGATCTGTAAGGTCCCTTCCAACCCAAACCATTCTGTGTTTCTGTGATTCCTACAACAGCCTGTCTGCTTCAAATAGTGCCCTGTTGGTCTTGAATCAGTGATAGGATTTGAAAAACCTGCACTGCCCTTTGAAAACCCAGATCAAAAGAAATATGTTAAGTATCTCCAGGCAGGTGCAGCAGGGAGCAGGGAAGGGGCTGCTCAGCAGCACAAACCAGAGGGTTCTGATGCATGAGGTCAATTTTGGCCCTGGACACAGAAAGCAGAAAATCAAAGAGTGTGAGGAATTGAAAAGGGGATCTGAGGCCAAGTGTTACCTCTGTGCCAGGAGTTATAAAGCAAGGGATTGTTTCACACAGCGCTGTGTGAGGAGGGACTCGCTGCCTGAACAACGCTCCTGACCTTGCAGGGATCCAGGACCTTGCAGGGATCCAGGACCTTACCTTCCTGGTGTTCTTGGAGCAAGGCTGGGTCCCCACAGTGGGACCAGCTTCTCTTCCACCTCTCTCTGTCCTTCATGGTCAGACTTGGCAAGTGGCATCTGCTGGAAATTCCTGACAGCCCAGGAGAGTCCTGCTCTTCCTGCCTGGGGCTCAGCAGAGTCACTCCTGCCCACCAACAGGCAAGACCAATCCCAGCAACAAATGTGCTGGAAAGCTGCTGCTCTCAACCCTCACACTGGCTTTAGACAGCAAATAAACGAAGGACCAGAGCTGGAGACCCTGGAAAGAGCAGCATCCCTTTGGTGGCTCTTGGAGGAGAAGCACTTGGGGGTCCTGGCTGCTGTCCCTGCCCAGCTGTGTGTCCTGGGGCCCAGGAGGGACCCTGAGGGGCAGCAGTGGCCATGGCTGGGGTGGCTCCCACTGCTGGGAGCCTCGTGCTCAGTTTTGCTGTGAGTCTGGGCAGGTGCAGGGCTGGTGTGAGTGCTCTGAGCTCCGTGCTGATCTGATGTGACGTGCCACATCTGTCCTGCTCACAGGGCAGCCATGGCCCCTGCTAGACAAGGTAGAACGGGACCTGCAAGTCCTCCTGGCACAGCCACCTCGCACCAGCTGGAGATACTTTTGTTGCAGGGCTTGTGCCAGTTCTCTCGGAGATATCAACTGGAAACACTTTTTTTCTGCTCTAAATGCATAAGGATTTCTGCCAGTATTGTAATGTCACATGGAAATCTGCTTTGCATACATACCTCTTATTACTGGAGTAGCAAATGATCCTAATGGGGACTTGGCCAAACCTCTCCAGCTTGAAGGATCAATGCAAAATTTGGATGTGTGCTTCCTCAAAGCCTATAAGGAAACCTATTTCACCTGCAGTTGCTGGGGCAGGAGCACATCCCAGCCTTGAAAATCCCTTCTCAAGAGTGTCTGGGCAGCCCAGGCAAGGCATCTCCTCCCCACAGCAATGCCTGCACCTCCTCACAGCCCTGGGCTGTTTGGTTTTCAGCTCTGTTCTGACCTTGGTCTGTCTGTATCTCCTGGCTGAGCAATTTCAGTGCTGAGCAAACCAGGGAGGGTTCCCCATCCCGGGGCAGGTGCTGCCTCTGGGGCATCCCTGGGCTGAGAGGTGTGACATGGTTATGGGATCCCACCAAAGTGGGGTGGAGCCCTGTGCAGCCTGACCTGGTGGTGCCATCCCTGTCTCTGGCAGGGGGCTGGAATTGGGTGCGCTTTAAGGTGCCTTCCATTCCAAACCATTCTGTGATCCCTGCTGGCAAATGGGAGCAGAAAACTGGCACCTTACACATGGCAAAACGTGGTGGCAAAGCACCATAACCAGCCCAAATGGGCCGTGGGCAGGGACTGCCCTGCTGGCAGCAGGATGGGCCTGCAGCAGCTGCTCCTGCTGGCCCAGGCCGGGGGCTGGCTCCTGCCTGCCCCTCAGACACTGCCCCAGATCCCTGGGGTGAGACCAGGACTGAGCCTGTGCTGTCCACATTCCCCGAGGAGCTGCCTCAGATCAGTTTAAAGACACCTGTGAAGTCCTCACCCTGCTGCAGTCAAAGACTAAACTCCTGTTGCCTTCAAAGGCGGGACGGTTTCCCACTGAGCCTGTATCTCCCATCCCCTCCTCCTCAGATCCTGCTCCTGGACCTTTAGATGTCCTTCTCTTTTAACTCGACTTGATTTGTGCAGTCTGGAGCTATATTTGGGTTGGAATAAGCTGTGTTTGCCCCCTAACATCATTTGCTGAGCAATTTGGAGCTGGGTTTTGCATCACTTGTCAAGCGGCTGTGTCCCATGGCGGTGCCGTGTTGGCTGTGCTGTCTCAGGAGCTGCTCTAGAGCAGGAGTCTCTGAAGGCATCTGTGCCCTCTGGGCTTTTTTCTTCTAGGTTTTAGGTTTGCTCCAACTTGGAAAAAAATCAAAACAACATTTCACTCACTGGAGGGGCATAAAGTTCTGCCCTGGCTCTGTGGGCTGTGGGAGTCTCGGGGATCTGTTCCAAGGGCAGTCCTAACCCTGCCTGGTTTCCAGCTTAACTGATCAAAATCCCTGTGGAGCTTCCCAGTTTTGATAAATCACTAATTCCAACCAGAAAACTGTTTAGCTCTGAATTTTCCTGACTCCTGGTAATGTATCTAGACTGCAGGAAACATCTAAGAAATGCATTCTCCCTTCTTCCTTGAGTCACAAAGACAACTGTGCATGAGCCAGGGATGCTGGGCTGTCTCTGAGGAAATACAGCTTGTTCCTCTGGTATTATTTTGAATTTACATAGTGTCCCTGAAATCAGAATCTCAAACATTATCCTTAATTATCATTAAGTTCTTCTCTGCTGCTTCATGCTTTCACTCAGCTTCACAAAATTCTGATAATTCCAGCTTTTCCTCATCCCTCCGGCTTTAATTTGCAGCCCATCACAGCACTGGTTAAGAGAATCAATCTCCAAGTTCATTACCTCAAGCTCTTTCCCGATATGTTCTCCTGTAGTTTGGATAGATTGTGGTGTTCTTCCTTCAGATCTTTATTTTTCTCTGCTGTGGCTGATTGAGACAAATTACCCCAGGTGAGGAACACGAGGCTGATGCTGCATCCTCGGCATGGAACATCCCAGTGCTGCTCCAGCGGGTGCAGAGTGGCCCCAACAGAGAAAGGTTGGTCACTCAAGTGTCTGGTGGTGACATTCCTTGGATCTCAGAATGCTTTGGGCTGGGTGGGACCTGAAACTCAACTTCTTCCAAGTCCTGCCATGGCAGGGACACCTTCCACTGTCCCAGACCGCTCCAAGCCCCAGTGTCCAGCCTGGCCTTGGGCACTGCCAGGGATCCAGGGGCAGCCACAGCTGCTCTGGGCACCCTGTGCCAGGGCCTGCCCACCCTCACAGGGAACAATTCCCAATTCCCAATATCCCATCCATCCCTGCCCTCTGGCTGTGGGAGCCACTCCCTGTGTCCTGTCCCTCCATCCCTTGTCAATTGTCTCTCTCCAGGTTTCCTGGAGCCCCTTCAGGCCCTGGAAGGGGCTCTGAGCTCTCTCTGGAGCCTTCTCTCCTCCAATATCACGGAGTTTATCATTGCACTTCCTTGAGGGAGTTGGTATTTGTGCTGCTGTGAGCCAGGGAGTGCCTAGGTTGGGTGCAGGACTCTCCTCCCTGTTCCAGGTGTTTGTGGGGCTGCCATGGCCTTGGTGATGGGAGAGATGGGCAATGCCAGGAAAATGGGGCACAGCTCCTCATTCCCTCTGCCCTTCAGAGCACAGCAAGGGCAGCCTGGTGCAGTACAGAGCTGTAGCTGCACGGCAAGAGGGGCTGTCTCTGGCCAGTCCTCCCGCCTGGTGCTGGCCATAAATCACTCCCTGTAAAAGCTGAGGCTTTTCTTAGTGCCTCAGCATCCCCAGTGGGCACTAGTGCTGCAAGAGGCTCTGCCTGCACTCACACCAGCTCTTCAGTAACTCCAGGTGTCAGCTATTCAGAGGGGTTGTGTTTATTAAGGCTCAGCCCAGCTGTTTGGGCACGACATTTGACTGTGCCTGTCCCAGCCCCGGGAATCTCGTTGCTCCTCAGGCCGCAGCAGCTCTGTCCTGCCCGGGAGCTGCCAGTGGCTCCTGGTGCTGCTGCCCTGTGGGCATTGGTTGGATTTTCCTGCTGACAGAGCCAGGCTCACTGCTGGAATCATGGCTTTTTATCAGTCCTTTGCTTTGTCCTGGGGACAAGGAGCACCTCATGTCCCACAGTTGTGGCAGCAGGTGAGGGATGAACCCATGGGTCACGTTCAACACCAATGAAAAGCTGTCCAAACCACAAACAATTATTTCTTTAAGGTGTGTTGGCCTTCCACTAGAAAAAGAAGGAAAAACGTTTTAAGGGCTTGAAACATGAAGTCTCAAGTGAAGTATTTGTTTTAACACCACCCCCTTATCCCTGTTCCCTTCAAGCAAAGTGAGCTTTCATAACCTTGTTTGGCCACAGTCCGGGTGGCCTTGAGGGCAGCAATAGCTGTCGTTTTGGGGGCGGAAAGAGGAAAAATTAGCCAATATGTGCTGGAGAAATTGGTGCTGTTCTTCTTCTCAATGTCAAAGACCAGAACAAGGCAGAACAGGGGAAGGAGCAGTGTCCTTGCAGCCTGGAGAGCCCCTGTTCCCACTCCTCACAGGGTGGCAGCAGCAGCAGCCTCTTCCCTGGGGCTCCATACACCCAGGAAGGCTTTAGGAAATATGTGGGTACTGGGGCACTGCCCCCAGGACAGGCCTCTGCCCTCGGTGCCCTCTCTGCATGCATGGGGACAACATCACTCCGCAGTCTGCCTCTGCTGAAATGTCGAAATTCGGACAAACCAGTAATTTTTCTGCAGAGTGCAAAGTCCCAGTGGACCAACCACAAAACCTGCAGTAAAGGACACATCCTCCTGGCCCTCTTATTTGTGTCTGCAGTGTCCCTGGCTCTCATTAGTGGGGATTTATTCCTGCAGATCCAGCGGGACGCCTGCCTGGGCTGTGAGCAGCCCGTGCTGCCCCTGTCCTTTGCAGTGGCTCTGTTGGCTCTGCCTGTTCCAGCACCCCTGCCCTCCAGGGAGCTGCCTCAGAGCTGCTTCCCAGCTGGGCAAGAAATCAGATTTTCAGCCCAATCCCTGTTTCCTACTTAATATGGATGCAGGAAAAGCAGGACAGCAGACCACACTTCCACAGTAGCTGCGCTGGGTGTGACCCCACAGTGCCCACGGCCTCTCCTGCCCCTGGCACTGTCCTTTCCTGCTGTCCTGTGTGGTCATTTCCCTGCAGAGCAGCCTCAGACACCTGCAGGTCCCTCCTGCGGGCGCATCCCTGGGATGAGTCCCCACAGGTGCCACGTGCCCAAGGTTATCACCGGCTGAGAGCCGGGCTGGCCGTGCCGGAGGCTCCCAGATATTTGTTTGCTTTCCTCCATTCCTCCTGTTGACTTTGCAGGAGCAATGTGTGCAGGCAGGGACCTGCATACAGATGTCCCCGTGTGGCTGGCAGCTGAATCACGCCTCTCTTCCTATTTTTTCTTCAAACCCGGCCCCCACTGACATTGAATTAAGGGCTTTTATTATCACTTGTGCAGGGATTTTTCTTTGCCCGTGCCTGTGTAGCCACAGCCAAGCGCTGCCATCCCGGCTGCCCCGCTATTAATAGCTGCTTTTACCTTTCATGTGTGAGGCCCAGCACTTTTATTGCAGCTCTTTGGATGCACTTCAGGTGTTTCCAATTCTCCCAGCAATGTCTTCTCCTCGTTGAAATTCTTCCTGTCTATTTTTACTTCTTTTTATCTCAAATCCTTCCCCACCCCCCCCAGAAATGATCCTGCCAGAGGATGATTTTGTTGGTTGTACTGCTCTTGCATTTTTAGACTTCTCAAGGACTAATGAACTTTATTAGATTATAATGAACTTATTACTCAGCGCTGCTGACCCGCTTTCAAAAGAACTTGAATTATTATTTGGAACAGGCCTGTTGAGGGACTGTTTTTTTTTTTTTTCAGAGCAGTGTGGGTATATTAACTAATCAGGGGCCCATTTTTTGCGTTACATTAATTATCTAAGATTCATGTGAAATAGAATTGGTCTGCACTGATGAAGAGCGAGGGAGTGGGGATGGGGCTGCTCCATCCTCCAAGTGGGTTGGAGGAGCTGTTCCATGATGGATTATTGGGTTCCCATCTCTTGCCTCCCTCCAGAGCATCATTCTCCATCCTGTCCTTGAGTCTCATCCTCTCCAGTTTCTGGGCTCCAGCTCCCACTCTCACACCCAAGGGATGCTCTAGGGGAAAGCCCAGTGGATCTTGCACCCTCATGCTGGTTCTGAGAGTGCTTTAATGTCCATTGGATTTAGGGTGTCCCCAGCTGAGCTCGAGGCTGGCTGGGTGAGTGTGGCTCTGGGGGAGGAGTGGTCAGTGGGTAGGAATGGATGGGCAGGAACACTGGGATGAATTTCCATGGAGAGCTCAGAGCTCTTCCAGTGCCCAAAGGGATTGCAGGAGAGCTGGAGAGGGACTGGGGACAAGGGACGGAGGGACAGGACACAGGGAATGGCTCCCACAGCCAGAGGGCAGGGCTGGATGGGATATTGGGAATGAGGAATTGTTCCCTGTGAGGGTGGGCAGGCCCTGGCACAGGGTGCCCAGAGCAGCTGGGGCTGCCCCTGGATCCCTGGCAGTGCCCAAGACCAGGCTGGACACTGGGGCTGGAGCAGCCTGGGACAGTGGAAGGTGTCCCTGCCCTTGGCAGGGGTGGCACTGGATGGGCTTTAAGGTCCCTTCCCACCCAAATCATTCCATGATAAACTCAGGGCTGCCACTTGGTGACTTCCAGCAATGCCACATCCATCAGTGGCAGTACCAGCGCTGTTAAATGCCACATACTGAGAGCTGGAGCAGGAGCTCCTACGGCTGCAGCTTTCCACCCTTCTGTGGTGTGGATCTGTTGAGCACCTTTTCCTCCCTCCCAACCCTCTTCTCCTGCCTGTTGGGGTTTGGTTCTGAATTTTCCCGGCGCCGTGGGGCTCCCTCCTGTGAGTCCCGCCTGGCCGGGCTGGGGCAGCGTTTCCCCAGCCCTGCTGGAGCCCCGGGCTGGGAGCAGGAAGGTTCCTGGGCACGGGGTGTGTGTGTGTGTGTGTGTGTGTGTGTGTGTGTGCAGGGAATGGATGAGTCAGGCGTTGGCAGGGCACCGGTTCACTGCAAATCAATTTTCACCTGGCTGCAGCCTGAGCTGCCAGCTCGGAGGAGAAGAGGGAGCGTGCAGGGGAGACAGGGCTGAGGGGAGAGCCTCCCTACACCAGCCAGCACTCAGGACTGGGCTGCAACCATGCATGGGGAGGCAGGAAAGGGGAACAGCCAGAGATGGGGAGGGAGAGAGGGAAGAGAGGTGCTGGCTTGAATCCCCAGCCATGGAGCTGCAGGAGAAAAGCATGGTCAGGAAGGAAAAAGTGCTCCTTAGTGCATCACATCAGGGTGAGATCCCATGGGAAAGGCAGGAAAGGTGCCCAAAATGTGTCCTCTCTGGAGACTTGGCTGGTGGGTGACAGCTGAGATTGCTTGATGCCCCCCAGGAGCCCACAGGTGGCCCCAAAAATGTCACTGAGGGTACTGCCCCAGGAGGGGGCTGTGGGACACCGACCTGCTGCACAGCATCTCCATGGAAGCACCTTCTCACCCTGTGGCATTGGCATCTGTGGGGCTGGGGACAGCATCTGTGGGACACTGGGATGTGTGGGCAAGCAGGGGGTGGGAGGTGCTGCCAGGAGCAGGGCACACCTGCAGCCCTTCCCTCCCTTTCCCCTGCAGTGGTACCCAAACCCTGAGCCTTGCTCCTGTGCACAAAGCCACCCCTTTCGGGAAAGCAGCAAAGGCTGCAGTGGGGTGGCACAGCCCATGGGACACCTGGGACATGTGGGACACATAGGGCAAGGCCAGCTGGAGCCCAGGAGCATGAAAAGAAGGATCAATCTCCCTGACTTCGGGATTCAGGTGCTCTTGGGATGAGGACGGGCTCCTGGCATCTCTGCCTCCCCCCATGAATGTGGTGCCCATCCTGCTCTGGCTGCAGGAGCAGTTCTCTCCCAGGAGTGCCCCCGTCTTTTGCTGGGAGTGGTTTCCCCTGCGGTGCCCTGAAGATGCAGAGCTGTGACAGGGGGTGGGAGCAGAGCTGGCTGTGGGGCTGCAGCAGCAGGGATGAGGTCCCCAGCTCTTGGCAGACAGGAGCTGCTGCAGGGCAGTGGTGACAGGAGATCCTTGTGCTGTATGGGGAGACAGCCCCCACAACCCTGCCCTGTCCCAGTCTGTGTTGAGGCCAGGCTGCTCTGGGTGGGGTCCACTGTGACCCTTCACTGCCTCGGACCCATTGGGCTGAGATGCCCTCGCTGACCAATTCCAAGGCACAACAAGGCACTCTGTGAATGTTTTCTTCCCCTCTAGCAAGCTTTGCTGGGGATCCCACCGAGTGCAGGGGTCATAAATCCAAGAAATGAGATTTTTGTTTTTCATTTAGCTGCTAAAGTTAGAACAAGATGATCAAAAAGCCCCCTGTGGGCACCAGCCGAGAACCGTCGGGAGAGTCTCTCCCTCCCCTTGGCAAAGACAACTCAGGACATTGCAATGTTGCCCTGGCAGGATGTGTTTGGGAACTGCAGGGGTAGAACACTTGTGAGGAGTGTGAGCAGAGTCCTGGGCAGTGTCTGTGCCCACAGCAGCCCTGAGCTGGTCCCTGGGCTGCCAGGTTTGGATCAGCTGAGGCACGATGCAATAAACAGCTCTGGCAATCCCTGACAGCACCGCACAGATAACAGTGACCTTTTCTTCTGCAATTATCTCTTCTCATAAAAACTGCATGCTGACTTTAATAAAACAGAGAAGGGAACTGATGGTTTCATATATGCTGCCATACAGGAGCCTGATCTGTGCCTCCAGACCCGGGGAGAGCTGGGACCCTCTGGGCACTGGGGGGAGGTGATGCTGCCCCAGCCCTGCTGTGCAGGGTGAGGCGGTGCTGCCTTCCCATCCCTCCTGCTCATCTGGGTGTGGGGAGATGGGAGCTGGGCTGGTGCTTACAGCAGCCTCTACACACAGCAGAAACAGTTTTTGCTTCAATCCAAGGTGTGGTTTGGCCATCCCTTGATGCCAGCTGCAGGGAATTCAGCTGGGATTTGAGAGCCCGAGATGCTTTAATGGCATTGTCAGCAGGTCTGCTCAAAGAGGCGAGAAAATGGGAAGGAATTCCCGGGATGTCTGTGTGCCTGCCCTGACTCCCAGCACTCCACATTCGTGTTGTGGTTCTCAGCCTGTGCCCTGGGTGAAGCCGGGTGTTGGATCCCTCCCGTGGTGTTGGATCCCTCTCAGAAGTGTTGGAACCCTCCCTGGAGTGTTGGATCCTTCCCAAGATGTTGGATCCCTCTCAGAGGTGTTGGATCCCTCCTGGGGTATTGAATCTCTCCCTGGAGTGTTGGATCGCTCCTGGGGTGTTGAATCCCTCCCCGAGGTGTTGGATCCTTCCCCAGGGTGTTGGATCCCTCCTGGGGTATTGGATCCCTCCCCAGGGTGTTGGATCCCTCCCCAGGGTGTTGGATCCCTCCTGGGGTATTGGATCCCTCCCCAGGGTATTGGATCCCTCCTGGGGTATTGGATCCCTCCCGAGATGTTGGATCCCTCCCCAAGGTGTTGGATCCCTCCCCGAGGTGTTGGATCCCTCTCAGAGGTGTTGGATCCCTCCCCAAGGTGTTGGATCCCTCTCAGAGGTGTTGGATCCCTCTCAGAGGTGTTGGATCCCTCCCCAAGGTGTTGGATCCCTCCCCGAGGTGTTGGATCCCTCTCAGAGGTGTTGGATCCCTCCCCAGGGTGTTGGATCCCTCCCGGGCTGTTGGATCCGTCCCGGGGTGCCCAGCACATCCCGCTGCCATGGCAGGCTGCAGAGCCGCCTGTGCAGAGCTGATAAACACCGAGCTGGGGATCTCCGTGCCCCCTGGCTGTAAAGTGAAGGGGCAGAATTAGCACTGGGCCACTCAGAAATTCTGGGGCACCGTAAAGCAGCCCCTGCGCGCTGCGGGCAGGGAGGGATGGATGCTGCCGGGAGGGGATGCCGCCTCTTCCCCGCCGCGAGCTGTTGCAGAGGAATTTGTGGCCAAACTGGTGCCTATTAAAGGATGGGGAGACAGCCCTGGACCACAGAGAAGGAGCAGAGAAAGGGGCCGGGCTGTGGGACGGACAATCCCCAACGCGGCTGCTCCTGCCGCCCCTCGCTCGCGACCTTCCGAGGGAGCAGCTCTAACTCACAGCGTGTCCTGCTTGTCCCCTGATCTCAGACCGTGCTGTTACTGAGCCTGAGACCTCTGCCCCTGTGAGTGGGCTCCTCAGACACGCTGCTAATGTTGGCTTGCACTGGGCGAGATCTGGGTTGGATATTAGAACCAATGTTTTCACCTCGAGGGTGATCAGGCATTGAACAGGCTGCCCAGGGCAGCAGTGAAGTCACTAGCCCTGAGTGGATGTGGCACTTGGGGACATGGTTTAGTGGTGACCATGGCAGTGCTGGGGGAATAGTTGGACATGATGACCCTGGAGGGCTTTTTGAACCTTCCATGACCCTGTGATCACTTGTGCAGCCAAAAGCCTTCTCTTCCTTTCTCTCCATGCCTGTCTGGGCGCACATTGGCTGTGACCATCTGTGCAGAGGACATTGGGGCCCTGTCCTTGGCCAGCAGTGCTGTGCATCACGGTGACATCTGCACCAGGACTTCCCCAGAACCGCCATGACCTTGTCCAGGAAGGGGCAGGCAGCAGAGCCAACCTCTGGGGCAGGAGGAGCCCCACACTGCTGGGTGTGCACTTATGGCTGGAGATCGCTGGCAATTATGATAATGGCTGGGATATCCAAAGCTGACATCTTCCTCCAGGATGATGAATATGCTGTCTGAGTCCTGTTCATTTTTAATTCCAAACTTCAACGCCGGCTAATCCTGGGCTCCGGGTGCTCAATGCTAATGAGCGGCGCGGTGCCTGACTCCCATACTTAACAGCAAAGCAACTCCCAGGATCAAGGGGGTTAAGTATTGAAATTGTCTCATACATTAAATAATTAGTAGACAAACAGACTGACTTCTCAAGCCATCACCAGCCCCATCTGTTCTCTGTGTGTTTGTTCCCTCTCTTTGCTTGATCAGATAATTGGGAAGGGCTTCACCAAGAGGCACTCGCCTTGATTTGGGCCTTTGTGGTGTGTCAGGAGGGGAAATGTGGTGCTGAGGCTCTGACTGAGGCTGGCTGAGAAGCTGGAGTCACACTGCAGGTGGGTGATACCAGGGATGGCCAGTGTGGGCTCTTGGGTCTGGGCTGAGGTGAGAGACAAGCAGGTAAATGATGCAAGGGATGTGTCTGGCTCAGTCTGAGTCCTGCTGAAAGGAGATGTGAGCCCAAAACTCTGAGTATGGGCACACATGTGCATGGGTGTGTGTGGAGGGAAAATAATCACAGAATCATGGAATATCCTGAGCTGGAAGGGACCCACAAGGATCATTGAAATCCAACCCCTGGCCCTGCCCAGACCCCCCAGCAATCCCCCCTGTGCATCCCTGCTGTCCAAAGGCTCCTGGAGCTCTGGCAGCCTCGGGGCTGTGCCCATTCCCTGGGCAGCCTGGGCAGTGCCCAGCACCCTCTGGGGGGGAGAAATTTCTCCCAAAATCCAGCCTGGCCCTGCCCTGGCCCAGCCCCAGCCCTTCCCTGGGTGCTGTCCCTGTCCCAGAGCAGAGCTCGGTGTCTGATGTGCTTCAGCGTGCACTGAAACTGTGAAACACAAACTCTGTGGCCCACCCAGAGGGGAACGCTTCAAAACCTCATTTACTGCACTGAAATGTTTTTGTAAATGTTTCAAATGGGTGTTTGAAAGCTTTTATTCTTTTATTTCCTTTTCAGTGCTAATGCTTGAAGGTTTCCTGTAATTGCTTCCCTGTTTTTACTGCTCTGTGGCTTTTGTGAAATATTTTTGTTTTAACTACAATATTGATTTAGATACAATGCTAAGAAGACCCCTGAAAAAAGGTAAATGAAAAGCAATTACTAGAGAGTGCTTTAATGGAAAGGAGCTTCACGTGGGGAATCAGCCCAGACCTCAGCAGTTATTATTATTTATAGGGCCCTGGGAAGGAGCACTTGGCTGGGCTGGCACGGAGAGTTATGGATGGGCAAGGCTGGTTCCATCAATAACACAGCCAGGCCTGTGCCCAGCGCTGCAGGCAGGGCCTGCCCTGGTCACCCAGCTCTGCCCAGGCCCAGGATGGAGAAGGGTGTCCATCCTCCTCCTCCTGGAGCAGCACTCCCAGCCCAAACCAGCCCAAGGACTTGCTGAAGCCTTGGCTTTGGCAGAGCATGGAGGGTGCCAGCCTGTGGGAGGTCAGGAAAGGCCTCTGAGGGCAGAGCACCCAGGTTAGTCCTGCCCAAGGGGATTTGAGCATGAAGCCACTCCAGGCTTCTTTTGTGGTGTGCTCTGTTTTGGGTTTTTATTTGAAAGGCTCTCCCAGAAGGCTGTTACCATGACAGATCCCTATTCAGCTGGAATGTTGTGAGGCTGATGTGGGCTGGGGAAGAAAGGCAGGCCTTGGGAGAGGAAGGGAATGTTATTTTGTCAGGGCTATAAAAGAGCTGAATCCCAGGTGTACCATAAAGAGAAACTTGACTTTTACCTAAAACACACCAGGCATATTGCTGGAAAACCTCGATTAAGGATTTTAAAAGGTGAAAACCTTTCATCCAATTGACTCCTGAGGAAGTTCCTTGACACTGAGTAGATAAATAGAGGCTTTTGCCCTTAGCTGTTCTAGCATGAAAGGGGAGTCTCAGGAATGCTCACCAGATTAATGAGACAGAGGACTCATAAATATGTCAGAAAAACACAATAGTTGGAGATGAAATAGATGTCTCCTTGGGATGCACATTCATATTCACGAGGCTGGGGGGTTTGCCAGGGGCCAGCATTCCCAGGGAGGGCTGAGCCCTGGCCAGCTGTGCCAGGCAGGGTGCCAGGCTCAGGAAGGAGCTCTGAGCAAGGCTCCACCTCTGCCTGGCCAGGGAGGCACAGGAGGGGTCCATGGCCTCAGGGACATGGGTGAGTGGTGGCTTGACAGTACTGGGTTAATGGTTGGACTTGATTATCCTAAAGTTCTTTTCTAACCTGAAGGACTCCAGGGTTCCATGGCCTTTGCTGTCCCTCCAGGACAGCAGGGCTCAGCTGTGCCACATTTCCAGGGTGCTGAGTTGTAAAAATCCCCTCTTCGGGGTGTGTAGATTGGGATGTTCAGAGTTTGCCAAGGAAGGAGCAAGTCCAGCCTGCAGAAGGAAGAGCAGCAGCTCCCTTGGTGTGTTCCCAAAACCCAGAGTGGGCAGCAGCACCCACCGTGGGGCCAGGCCTCCTGCACAGACACCTCTTGCAGGAGATCTCCCAGAGGCTGGAAAACAGATCTGCTGCTGCTCCTGCACTGCCCCGGGCATCTCTGCAGAGCCTGGCAGGGCTGTGGGGTGCCCTGCGTGACACTGGGAGTGCTGGAGAGGTGTGGGGTGAAGGGGGAGCAGGGCAGAGTGCCCGAGTGCCCTCCATGCTCCCTCAGGGAACGCTCACAGAGAGGCTGCTTTCCTGGGCAAAGAGAGGGTTCTGTTCCCCTGGCTCTGCCCCTCTGTGACTGTGGTCACAAGGGTTTTCAGGATGAAGAAGAGACGAGAATGTTGACTCCATGATCAGAAGGCTTGATTTATTATTTTATGATATATGTTACATTAAGACTATACTAAAAAGCAATAGAAAGGAAAAGTTTCTTCAGCAGCTAGCTAAGCTAAGAATAGAAAAGAATGAATAACAAAGATCTGTGTCTCAGACAGAGCAAGAGCCAGCTCTGCCATGACTGGTCAAGAAATCCAAACACCCACAGGAGACCAATCACCTGTTGCATTCCACAGCAGCAGATAACCATTGTTTACTTTGGTTGCTGAACTGCAGCTTGTCACAAGGAAAAATCCTAAGAAAGGATTTTTCATGAAAGATGTCTGCGACACCCCTCATAGGAAAACCCTGCTGTGGGTGGGTGATCCCACACTGACAACTGCCCTGGCTTGCTCCTGGGAGCTCTTGAGAACCATTTGCCCCAGGGGCTGGAAGCTCTTTGTGTTCAGGCTGGGAAGGGAGGTGAGGAGCTGCCCTGGCCTGTGCAGCCATCCCTCCTGTGGCTGTCCCCAGCCCCACACTGCACAGCCATCCCTCCTGTGGCTGTCCCCAGCCCCACACTGCACATCCATCCCTCCTGTGGCTGTCCCCAGCCCCACACTGCACATCCATCCCTCCTGTGGCTGTCCCCAGCCCCACACTGCACATCCATCCCTCCTGTGGCTGTCCCCAGCCCCACACTGCACATCCATCCCTCCTGTGGCTGTCCCCAGCCCCACACTGCACATCCATCCCTCCTGTGGCTGTCCCCAGCTCCACACTGCACATCCATCCCTCCTGTGGCTGTCCCCAGCCCCACATTCCTTGCTGACAATGCCCATGGGCCTGTTCAGTGGCAATCCTGCCTGCTGTGTGCAGCCCCTCCTGCCTCCTCATCCCCCAGAAGCCACCCAGCACTGGGAGCAGGGAGCAGCAGCAGCCTCAGAAATACTAAATCAGGGCTGCTGGGGGAAAATCAATCCTAAAATGCTGTGTGTGTGCCATGGCAGGGAACTGGCTGGTGGGCAGTGAGGCAGAGCTGGGAGTGCAGCATCCATGGGAGCAGTCCCTGGGCTGCCCCAGGTGTTTCACAGTGCCCAGGTGGGTTTGGAGCAGCTGGCTGAAGGTGCTGCTCGCTGCTGGCCTGAGGACTGAGAGCATCTCAGCTCCTCTCACCAGGGAGGATCAGCATGGAGAGGCGGCTCTGACCTGGCGTTCACCCTCCCGCCAGCCTCTGCATGCTCCAGGGATTCTGGGGAAACTCCCTGTGGATGTCAAGTCACAGCAAAGTAAAACAAGTGCCTCCAGCAGTGGCTGTGGGGCTCTCCAGGAACAGGGGATCAGTCAGAGGGGATGGGGATGAGCACAGAGCACAGGGAAAAGCTGTGGCAAAGGGATTTGGGCACAGGCTCCTGAGGGCGTGGGGAGCTCATCCCAGTGGAAACAGGCCCGTGTGTGGGTGTTTAATAGGACTGTTGCATGGAGTGGCACTGCATTAATCACCATGGGAACACGGAGCAGTAAACAGTCTGAAATCACCCCGGAAAATATCACTGCCAGCCTTCACATCAGCCTAAGGTGGATTAACAGCCGAGCTGGCAGTGACTCAGTGCAGCAGAGAGCACAGCCAGGGCACCACAGAGCTCCCCCAAAAGGCAATCCCAGTGTGGCACTCGGGGATGGAGCCCCAGAGAACCCAAACCAGGGTTTGCTTGGGGTCATCCCACACAGGCATCCCCTGCCCACGGGCAGCCTGGGCAGGGCTTGAATGGAGCAGCTGGAAATGCCCAGGGCAGAGCATCCCCTCCAGGGATGAGGGCAGAGCCTTGGGGCTGTGACAGGACCTGCCACTGAGCTCGTGTGGCCTTCTCCCCCTCAGTGCCACTCATCATCACTTGGCCTCTCTGGTTAAGCAATTTCCACAGGAATGTTGGTCCTTGCCAGCACAGTGGCTGAATTGGCAGCACTGGGGAGGGAGTTCAGCCTGTGGAAGGGCTTCTCCAGCCTCTGCACCCAACAGCAGCCACCAAGGCTTGCACTGTCAAACCTCCCTTGGCACGCCTGGGTGTCACCCTCAGCTGCAGCTGGGTGACAGCCACCGTGTGCTGCTCTCCCAGCCTTGGCCCAGCAGGTCAGTGCCTCCCTGGCACAGCACCTGAGGGGCCCTGAGCATCCTGTCCCCAGCCCCTGGCAGGGCCAGCAGCAGCTGAGGCACATCCTCCAGCACAGGAGTGTTGCTGGTCCCCAGAGCCACCTCCCCTGGGATGTCAGCCTTGGCAGAAAGCTCTGCACAGGCTCAGGGGCTTTTGGGGTGTCCTGGCAGCTTCACCAAGGCAGTGCCTCTTTTCCCATCCTTCAGACATCTCTGCCTGAGGTCAACACCCACCCTGGTGCCTACATGGAGCTCACATCCCAGAATTTCTGGCAAAGAGGAGATGCTAGGGTCGGCAGGGAGTGAGGCACCAGGCATGGGGAGCTGTGTGTGGGGTGGGAGATTATAAATCTCATTTCCTACCTAATAAAGGTACAAAAGGGAATCCCTCCCTTCCAGGTTCATCTGCCTGGCACCTGAGCTCTCTCTCAGCCCCACCTGGGCTCTGTGGCAGCTGTTTGGGGTCTCAGGGCTGCCTGGGCATGCAGGGCTGGGTGCTGCAAGGGCTGCCCTTGAGCTGGACCAGGAGCATTTTGCTTTTCCTGCTCCATTTAACCCCTCCTGGTCCAATAGCTGCACATGCTGGTTTGTCTGGCTCCATCCTGCCGTGCTCTCTGCCTCTGTGGCCTGGAAGGTGTTGTACAAACATTTGCAATACAGTCATGATCCCTGTGCAGCACTTGTGTTTGGGGATGGCAGAGGGCTGGGAGCTCTCCTGTAGTTTAGGATCTTTTCAGATCAGTTCCAGTGTGGGAGCAGGGTGGCACTTGCTGCATCCCTCCCACGGGTGATGCTCACCCCAAATGAGGGAGGGGAGCTCCCACAGGGTGCTGGCAGATGCTGCCACCCTGCTGGGCCGGTCCTGATGTCAGCCTGTGTTAGTCATCGTCATAGAAACGAGGAGCTGGTGGTGAACAACACAAACCATCCCCAAAATGCAGCAGCACAGGCTGCCTGCAGATCCATGACTCAGGGGCAGGGCAGACCTACCTGGAAAACAGCCCAGCAGCTTCCTGGAAGTGCCAAGGGACAAGCAAGGAAGAACAGGGACCTCAGTGGTCACCTTGTTGTGAGCAGCTCCCCTGGGCACGGGCTGGGATCACCAGTGAGCCCCAACACCACATCACCAGTGAGCCCCAACACCCCATCACCAGTGAGCCCCAACACCACATCACCACTGCAGTGAGCCCCAACACCACATCACCGCTCCCCACGGGGTCCAGCCCAGTGTGGTGACCACAGAAGGGACCCAGAGCCAGCTTTGGCCCAGCTGAGCAGCACAGAAAGCAGCAAAGGAAGCCCTGCATGGGCTGTGCTGCACTGTCACTCCAGAGCTGCATTCCCAGAGGGATGTGCCCAGGCCCCTGCAGCCACTGCTGGCCCCAGGAGCCTGCTGTGCCACCAGCCAACCTCAGAGCCTCAGCAACTGGGGCAACCCCAACCTCTTTGGGTCATCTGCAGCCCCCAGGAGGTGAAACCCCACAAAAGGTCCTTCAAGGGCAGAGGGACACATGGTCAGCGAGTGGCGGGGCAGCAATGCCTGTCCCCATCAGGGTGCCAGAGCCAGGGTTGGGTGGGGAGCATTGCCTGGACCAGGCTCATGGGGGAGGCAATGCCTGGCAAAAAATGAGTTTTGGCTTTGAGTTGTTTTGCCTTGATTTAGCAAGTGGAGATGGAGTGAGGGAAACCAACCTCTGAACAGCTCTGCCAGGGCAGAAGGGCCCATGGGGATGGTGTCAGCCTCCCCTCCATCTGGGGTTCACACCCTGTCTTGTTTTCAACATTTTAGAAACCTCCTGGTTTCCTGATGCCTTCCACAGCATTTTAGGGTGGAAAGGAAGGACATCCTCCCTGTCAGGAACCCTATTCTGTACCACAGCCAGGAGCTGTTGGTGTCTGCATCATGTCCAAGGAAAGGTTTCTTTCAGAAAACCTTTTTCCACATCAGTTTTTTGTATTTGTTTTTTCATTAAGACCCAAATCTCCTGCTTGTCCTCCTTAACTTTTGCTGAGTTTCTTTGTTGTCATTTCAGAGGCAGTTCCAAGGTTAAAGCAAACTCCTCACGCTGCAGTGACTGCAGCTCTCCAGGGGAAGGTTAAAGGATGCAAATTGTTGACAGAGGGCTTTTCAATTTAGCGTGCAAGGATCTGATGGTTGAAAGGTGAAGTTAGACAAATCCAGGGGAACAGGACGGGTGATCGGCAATTGGAGCCGTTTGCCAGGGCTCCTGATGGATTCCCCTTCACCTGGGATTTTAAAATGACGATTGGGTGCTTTTCTAAACGACGTGGTCATGTTCAGAAAGCATTAATTTGGAGAAAAGCTTCAGAGGAGCTTGGACTGGTCCTACCCACGAAGCCAAGCACCCTGAATCCTTCCTGGGCTTTTCCATATCTCCTGTGGTGGCCAGAAGGGACCCAGACCACTTCAGCCCCACTCTGACTCCCACTGCCTTGGCCCAGGGCTGCTGTCATCACAGTGAGACAACCACAGAGCCACCCCTGCAGAGCCTCTCACAGCTCCATCCATCCTGCCTCTTCCAGCTCCATCCTGCCTCTTCCAGCTCCATCCTGCCTCTTCCAGCTCCATCCTGCCTCTTCCAACTCCATCCTGCCTCTTCCAGCTCCATCCTGCCTCTTCCAACTCCATCCTGCCTCTCCCAACTCCATCCTGCCTCTCCCAGCCCCTCCTGCCTCTCCCAGCCCCTCCTGCCTCTCCCAGCTCCCTGCTGCCTCTCTGGTGCCCATTGTTGCCAAAGCCTCTGGCAAAGCCAGCCCTGCTGGGCAAGAGGAGAATTTTGGACCCCGCTGTGCTCACCAGCAGAGTCTCACCTGTGCCTGCCCCCAGCAATTTCTCCAGCTCCAAATCATGGGTGGCAGCTCTGCCCTGGTCCCTCTCCTGGTCTGATCCTGCTGCCCCTCCAGTGGCACTGCCAGCAGCCAGTCCAGCTGTCCCCTGGGGTGTTGCTGTGTGGGAGCTCAGTGCAGAGCATTTTGGCCAGCAGCCACCTCCTCCCTGCTCTCCCACTCGGAGCTTACACAGGACCAGGGGAGTTTTTAGGGTTTTTACGTGGTTTTTATTGCTCAGTGTTTGCAGTGCAGTCTCTGGAATGCCTGTCCCCTTGCCTGCTCTGAAGCTCAGATGTGCCTCCTGGGCTCATTTAAACTGTTTGCCTTGCTCTTTCATTGCTTTTCTTTTTCTGCTGCAATTCAGTGCCTGGCTGACAGACCTTGCATGCAGCACCCAGGCCTCCATCCTTCCAGCAGTGCCTGTCCTGCTGTCCCCAGGCCCCCTCCCCAGCCCAGGGCCACCCTGCCAGGGGTAAATGTGCTCCTCCTCCTGGTTTTTCATTTCTGTTTTTGTCTTTTCTACCTGCCTGATGGTGTCTCTGAGTTCTTAGCCCTAGTGAGCACTGGTTCTCCATGCTTGAAGATCAGTGGGGCAACCAGTATCCACTTACTATTAACTGTAGTTATTAATCAGCAATAATTGCAATCTTTTGTGCCTTGGACACAACATGGGCACCGTCTCCCAGCCACTTCAGCCTCTCCTGCAGGTGTCTCCCAGCTGAGCACTGACAAATGATCCCCTGTGAAATGCAACAGCCAGGGAGTGAGGGTCTCTCTCTATTTCTTCATTCTCTTGAATTTTATTTAATGTAAAGCTGTGTCTTTCCTGATGCTCAAACCAACCACTGTGCCCACTTCTTGGGCATTCAGATCCAAGAGATCTGAGATCCTTGTTTAGTGCTGTGTGCATGGAAATAAAATATGAATGTCTCTTGTTTAATGGTCTAAAATTCTTTCTCGCTCTGCAAAAACCCAGCATCCCCAAATCCATTTTCATTTATAACATTATGAGTAATTCTACTGGCAGCAGCTTTTCCTTGCCATATATATTTATTAGAGGGAGAAATTCCCCATCCTGAAATGATGTTCTTGCTTGGATCAAATAGCTTTTGAACTCCAGCTCTGTGTTTAACCCTTTTGTTGCTTTCCATGTGTTGCTTTATCCCATACCAAGCAGGGCAGAGTCTTCCACTCAGAGGAGAGGACACCTGAGATGCATAAAACAGCCTCAGCAGTGCTCAGAAAACAAAATTGGAGCAGTTTTAGAAAAAGCTGTGCCATTTTTTAAAAGATTAGGAACCCATGGGAACCAGCATCCTTCTCCCCAAAGAGCAGAGATCTGCCTGTGCCCAGCTGAAGACCATCAGGTTGTCATTTGGGCATTGTCATGAGCCCACAGATACTCTGGGCTCAGCTGGGGGTGTCCCAGCCCAGCTAAGGGGATTCTGCAGGGCAGGTGGGAGGTATTTCTGAGCTTTCATGGACCTCGGCGTGGTGGTGGTGGCAGAACTGTTCACAGCTCCTCCTCCACGTGGTGGTAATTGCACAAAGGTTCAGAGCTCCCAGCACCTGGTTTTATACAGAGGGGCCCCCTTGAAGGAGGGGATCCCCCCTGTTTCCTGCTAAAATATTCCTGTGGCATCTCTTCTGGAAATGTGGGAAGGAGAGGGGGAGAAGCGAGTGCTGCCCAAAGGAGGAGGGAGAGGCCACAAGCAGGACATGAGACCTCAGAAATCCTGATGCTCTCTGGCTGCTCCTGGTCACAGGGGCACCATCTCCTGAGGAGCAGGGGATTTGTCAGTGTGTCGGTGACAAATGGCTTTCGCTTGAGTAGAACAATGGTTTATTGATTAGCTGGCAGAGGTTAGGGTTAGGGTTAGGGTTAGGGTTAGGGTTAGGGTTAGGGTTAGGGTGAGGTGCCTGAGCCGGGCTCTGCCGGGCAGGCAGGACCTGGCACCCCTGGCCTCTCCTTCCCGTGGCCCTGGGTGCTGCACAACAGAGACAGGGGCCTGGGAGCTGCTCCTGCTCCTTTCTCTGCTCCCTTCTGGGGCTAAGCAGGGTTTCACTGTCCCCTGCCTTCCAGGGGCTCTCGGTGATGGTCCCCACTGTGCAGCAGGACCATCTGCCTGGGCTGTTTCCTGCGGACAGGGCTCAGCTTTCCCGTATTTCTCCTTCCTGTGTCCCCCATCTGAGCCCAGCTCCAGCAGAGTGCTCAAAAGCCGGGTTTAAGCAGAGAGCAGTGTTCTTGAACCTGGCTGCTCTGTTCCAGCCAGGTGGTTTTGGATGCTGCAGGCTGGGAAGCCCACACAGTTCTCCAAACTGCCTTGGGAACTTTGACATTTTCAAGGCTTTCCCCCTTCTCAGAGCTTCATTGCTGAAAAAAAACAGCCCAGTTAATTTGTTTTGCATTTTTTTTTCATGTTCATCCTCTCTGTGTCTACCACACCTTGAGCAAGCTGAGCAAAATTAATCACAGTCTGCTTCCCCATGTTCGCATGGGATTCCTAATCCATAGTAAATCCTTTGGGGAACAGATGCAATTATGAAAGAAATGCTTATTAAAAAGAATGATATGTGCCATAAAAAAGTGTCAGGACAATTGTCCTTTAGTTGTTTCTCATGTTGCCAGCTGTGATACACTCTCCTGGTGCCACATCCCAGCTGTCCCTGTCCCCTGGACGTGCTGGGTTCCCTGTGCAGCTGCACCGAGCCCTTGGATTTCAGCTGTTCCCCCTCTCTCCCATCCTGGGGGCTCCTATCCTGAGCTCACCCAGCAAAATCCTGTCACAGCCATGGACCTCCCGTAGCAAACGCTGTCAGGATCTCTCCTGACTGAAATGGATGATGAGCTGCTTGGAATTAATATCTTCTGCACGTGTCAATGTGACCAACCCGTGAGGGAGAAGTGTTTGACAGTGATTTGTAGGTTTGACTGACATGGCAGAGGACAGACCACAGCAACTGAGCTGCTTCCATCATTTTTTGACTGGCAAGGAGTGAAAAAGGAGGTTACAATCTAAATCCTGTGTTGGGATCATGATCAGCACTCCTGAGGCAGAGGAGTCTGAGGAAATGAGGACTGTGGGCTTGTGCTCTTGGATTTGGCCAGTCCTTTTTTAGGTTTAACCTTTCCCCTGTAGGACTGGGAAGTGCTGCCAGACCACCTTTGTGGAGATTTTGAAGGAGCAGCCAGACAAGCACTGACAAAGAGATCTCCAGGAGAGCTCTTTGATAGCATGGTTAGGAAGCTTTTGGCTGAGGCCAAGTGATTCATGTGCCTGGGATGGTGTCAGAAGAGAGAAAAAGAAACAGAGGAGAAGGGAGATGGTTTTGCTCTGGGTTAGGAATGGCCAGGCTTGCCACAAGCTCTAGAGAACAAGGAGATGTGGGACCTGCTGGAAAACTGAGGGAGATGAGTGAATATTTCACATTGTGAGGCTGCTCACCTGTGTTTAATCATGTTTAGGATGTAAAAACCTCTGGGATCATCGAGTCCAACCACGCCCCCAGCACTGCCGAGGCCATCATCAAACTGTGTCCCCCAGTGCCACATGCACACAGCTTTTGAATCCCTCCAGGGCTGGGGACTCCACCACTGCCCTGGGCAGCTGTGTCAGCCCTTTAGGGAAAGAATTTTTTCCTAAAATCCAAAAGTCTAGAGGTGAACCAAGTCTTTTTGTGTGCAAATAGAATCATCCAAATCTGAGGAGACAGGACAGGAGCTGTAGCAGGGGCTGTGTCTGTTCAGCTCCAGCCCAGCACTGACCTTTGGGAGAGGAGGAAATTCTGCAAGAACTGAAATCCAGGTCACATTCCCAAAGCGTGAGCAGGAAGGGATGGAACCAGGCAGCTTAGGGTATGAGATGCTGTGCAATCAGCAGGGACTATGAAGGGCAATAAGGATCAGTTGCAGATAAGTAAAGCATTTTGGAAGTGGCCAAAACCAGAATTTTATCCTTGGTTAGTCAAGGAATGGGCAGAAGCCATCTGGGCTGTTACAGCGCTCCAGGAGATTGGCAGAGGCAAAGGTAAAATCTATATTTACGGAGGGGAGAAAGGAGGAGGCTTGGAGAATTGGTATTAACATTCTAACTTGACTGTTTTAAACTCATGTCCCAGAAAAATATAATTTCTAAATTATATTTCTAAATGAAAATTTAAAAAAAGATCCTTCCCAAAAGAAAAAGCTCATTTGATTTCCCTGTGTAATGAGACTAAATATTCTGGATTGAGAAGAAACCAAGGATGCTGGATGCCTTGGCTTTGCTAGGAATTTGCTGTGTTTCCCATGACATTCCTTTTAGCAAGGTTGGTGAGCAGGTCTCTACACAACTGCTGTGGGAGAGGTGCAAAACATGGCTGGAAACCAGACAAGAGAAATCAATAACTGGCTGTCAAATAAAAGGATGGATTGAGTGACTTTCTGCAGGAATCCATCCTCAGTCTAATACGAGTCAGTGTTCTCCCTAACGATCCAAATGATGGAATATTCCCTGCTCAGGCTGCAGAGCTCCAGGATGGGAATTAGTGCTGCAGCTGCAGAAAAGGCGATTTCCAGCCACACAGGAGAAAGGACAATTAAGCACTGGATTGTTTTGCCTGGGGAGGGCTCTGGAGTTTCTATCATTAGAAGTGTTTAAGAAGAGTTTGGAGAAACATCTCCTGGGATTAATGGAAGCTGACCCTACCCTGGGGCAGGGCCAACACTTGAGGTCCTTCCCAGCCCTATTTTCTGTGATTCTGCATCATTCCAAAAGCAGCATCACATCTCTAATGACTCTTAGGGGGAAGTATGAAAAACACCACAAAAATCTGGAAATATGTGATGACTTTGAAAAAAAAGCACTGTATTTTGTTTACCAAAATCTCAGTATATTAACCTAGATTTCCAAACAAGTGGCATAAATGGAGTAGCCTGGCTTCCAGGAGCTACTGGAGCTCCTGCTGGCTTCCTCCACCCTGCCTTTGGAAAGCCTGTCTTGGGAAGGTCTCATTGTGGTGGAAAAGTGTTGGATTTCTAAAATAGAAATATGAACAAGTGTATTTCTATGAAATGGGAATGAATTTATTTTTTTCCCTTTGGAAAAAATTCATTCATCCCTCTGGCACAGACAGCTGGGCATTTGGAGTGATGGTGTTTGAAATGCAAAATGCACCTCATTGGAGAGTTGTTCCATGCAATTCATCTGCACTGTGAGCTCTTGGTGCCTGTTTGCCATGAGCAGCCCCAGCACCGGCGGGCTCGGGCTGAGCACTAGGATGGCAGTGGCACACATTCCAATCCCCACTGCAGCCCACACTGCTCAGAGCAGGATGACTTGCAAACATCCAACAGGAATGAGGAAGATGAATCGTATGCAAGGTCAGGCGCAATGCCAGGAAAGCGAGAGAGGCAGGAGCAGTTAATTGCTTTAGATTCCAACAGCCCCAAAACGTGCCCTGTGTGCAGACATCCCTTCCCCAGCACAGCACTGGACCTCACTGTCCAAGCCAGCAAATAAAACAGGCTATGGAGGTGCTTGTCGTGATTTTTAATGTCAAAATTAGATTCACGGATGCCTTATGGTGTCTGTAATTACTAGACATCACTCATCATTTTTCCCAGCTCAAGGGATACTCTGTTATTGACCTCACTGGGAAGATATAAATACATTACTGAATGGAAATATCACCATTTACTGTTGTGGAAAGGTCTACACCATAGCTCAAAGGACTCTGAAATCTTTATCTCAGTGTACCTACAGCAGAAGAGAATGCCTGATACTGTTGATCCAATGCCAAACCGCTTCTACTGAGGTCTTATCTTAAGGAGAAAAACCTATTAGAGGTTATTAAAGGAGAGCAGCAACAGCAAACCACAAACTCAAAGGAATTTACTACAGTCAACAACTGAAAACCCCGTGCCAGGCCAGCACAGAGCTGCCAGGGATGGAGGGGCCAGAAGCCACGGTGACCTCGCTGGTCCCAGGCTGGTGGGGCCACAGGATCTCCTGGAAGCATGTCAGGATCACAGAGAGCCACAGAAGATGGAAGAATGTTCCACCCCCTGGACGTGATGAGCACTGAGAGCAGGGTGAGGCCAGGCAGGTGTGGCCTGTGTGGGTCACTGTGGTGCTGAGGGGCTCTCGTGGAGCTGTGCCTGGAGCACCGTGGCTCCACTGGGCTCCTGGTCACCCAGGAGGAAGGAGTTGCTCCCCAGCTCGTGTTTGTCACTCCAGAGCCTGTGGTGGGACACTGCTGGTGCCTCCCTGCTGGTGGCAGCCCCATGGGTCTGTTAGGAGGCACAGGAGGAACTGTGGCCTCTGAGGACCTGGCAGAATGGGAGGAGAGAGGAGGGATGTGCTGGCAGGCACTTGTTTCACTCAGACTGGGGGGTTTTAGGGTGTTTTAGGATGGAACCAATCATGGCTGTGCCCTCTGCAAGGGCTGTGCTGAGTGAGCACCTCTGGTGTGAGGAACTGTAAATTGATTTGCCTGGGCTTAGGGCAGGGCACCAAGGGAGGAGCCCCCGGGTGTGGCAGGGCTCAGCCACATGCCAAGGGACCAGCCTGTGAGGGAGAGGAGCAGGACAGCTCAGGGGAGGGCTCTGGGGCCAGGCTCCCTCTGCCATCCCTGCTGGACCTCGATGGATGGACCCCAGCCAGAGCCCAGCCAAGCCTGCATCCCGTGGGGAGAGGGAGCTGCAAATTACAGCTTCTCTGCCTGCAAGGGCTCATTATTGCTTATTGAGCTAGGGAGGTTTCTCTGCTTTCTATTTTGGGCCAAGCTCCCCTTGTATTTATTTACAATCAGTAGAGCAGCTGGTAGCCACTGGCATTGAAAATTGCTGTGAAAAGCAGGAAATTGGCTTCTCACCTTATGAGGGGGGCTGAATCGGCCTTGAGGGAGCCAGCCCTGCAGTCTGCCCTGCACCCCCAGCCCCATGGCTTGTCCTGGTCCCTGTCATCAGTTTCAGGTCTCACAGGTGTCCCTGAAGCAACTTCCAGTGCTGGCTCAAGGCAACCTGGCAGCAAATCTGCTTCAGGTGGTCAGTGCTGCAGCTCATCCCAGAACACGTGTCAGCAGCCACAGTGTTTGCTCACACATGTCTTTGAAAGGTACCTAAAGGCTTTTAGCAGTGCAGTTATCATCAGGGATTCACTTTGAGAGGCTGGAGGAGTGGGGAAAGCCTCCCCAGAGGCCTTGAGCTGGACAGTCCCATGTTCTGTGTGGTTCTGGGCTCTCCTGTGCTACCAGTTTCCAGGCTGGGAGATGGGAAAGCTGCTGTGGCACCTCCCCAAAAGACCTGCAGGTCCTCAGTTTTGGGAATGGATGACTTGTCTGGCCTATCTGTGCCAGGGGTGCTGAGACCTCCAGCAAAGCCTGGCTCTGACAGCTCAGTGTGGCTCTGGCTGTCCCCAGTCAAACCAGTCCCTCAGAAGAGGAAAAACTGGTGAGTGCCTGTGCATCCTCTCTGCCTGGGCCTGTGTAACCACCATGGCAGTGTCCGTAAGTGGTCTAACTTATTAAAGTTCAGGCAGCAAGGGAAAGGATGACCTTTTGCATTTTGCCCAGAGCCTGCAAGGGGAATGTAATTATAATTTCATGTCATTAATCTCCTGACACTGTGTAACAGCTGAACTTCACTTGGTCAAGGCAGGGATGAGGGAAGGTCAGGAGGAGGGGAGCTGCAGAGCCACCCAGTCCTGCACGAGGGTCCCCAGCCTGGCCTGGGGGCAGATGGAGCTTCTCCTCCTCACAGGAGGCTGCCAGGGCTATTAGCTCAAAGGTGCTGTGATCACAGGCCAGCAGGTAAACAACTTCCCAGCCCATGGGAACATCTGCTGTGCCTGGGGCCATGTGCTCTGCCAGCCTCAGTCTCCCTTCCCTTCCCCTTCCCTTTCCCTTCCCTTTCCCTTCCCCTTCCCTTCCCTTCCCCTTCCCTTTTGGGATCACACCATACCCAAAACCTCTCTCTGGCAGTGGGGACAGGTGAGGGGCTGTGCCCCTCCAAATCCCAGAGCTGAGGATGGAGCAAACCATCCAAACCCAACCCTTTATTTAAGGGTTTTACCCTTAAATAAAGCTTGTCTCTTGTCCAAACCTGCTGTACCTGAAACCCACCCAGTGCCAGCCTCCTGTTAATTAGTTCCTTGTTAATTTGCTCTGCTGGCCCTGGGCTGGAGCACTTCCCTGAGGTCCATAGGGGATGGACGATGGACCAGCAGACTCACAGCCCCTCAGGGTAGGCACCAAAGCCCTCTGTGCCCACCGTGCATGGTCAGGACTGGCAGGGGGTGTCTGCAGGGTGCTTTATTAGCAGAGCAGGCACCGTGTTTGCAGAAACAACATTACACCTATTTAAAAGCTGGTGCCACCTGAAATCTATTTCTCATCCCTGACTGATTAAATTCTGCTAGCTGGGGATTTTATCCCAGAGAAATCCTCCAGGAAGCTCTAATAGCAGAGTCAATCTTTATAACATCGGGCACAATAAAACAAGAGTCCTCGTTTTGCCGGAGGTTTTATCTGCTGGTGCGTGGCTCCCTGGGCCTGCCAGCCCCATTACCAACCCTGCACCCAACAGCACTCATTAAATATTTATTTAAGAGGTTTTCATTCCTGAGTGGTGAAATAGAAACCAGCAATCATTAAATGGGTTTGTTAAGATAAACAGTTTGGAGGAGAGAGCACAGTGCTGCCTAGCCCAGGGCACTGGGCAGTGGGATGCAAGGGCTGGGGATAGTTGCTCTTTGCTTCTCTGCTGCTCCAGGGGAGATCCCAAGGCAGCATTGGATAAATTAACCATGGGGTCTATTTAGTGAATGAATGTGGGTAATGCAGAGCCCAAAGGAGCTGTGACATGGGCACCTGGCACCCAGCACTTGCAGTCTGACAGCCATGGTGTGCCAGGGCTGTTTGCCATGGGAGAAAGCAGCAGGGATACTGGTTAGGGAGTTTTTGTCATCAAATCTGTGGCACTCTGGACTCTCAAAGCCCAGAAAAATCCTCCAGCTACTACAACAGAAATCCCTCCATCAGCATCAGGCTGCTTGGGCAGCGCTGCTCTCCACAAAGGCTCCAGCAGTGAAAATAATCTCATCAGTATCAGCCTCCGGCTCGTCTCCCACCTCACCCCGTGTGCCTCCTGCAGGTCTGTCACAACAGTCATCCTAAAGCTCTCAGTAAATGTCTTTTTCATATTAAAATTGACCCTGACTTCAGCTTGATGAGAGATTTGTCAGCATTTCCCACCCTGTGCATGCTCTGGGTTTGCCTTCCTGATGGCAGGGCAGAGCACCCCCTTTATGAGCTCTCCAGTCCCTGCATTAAAAGGTGTTTCATGGTTTCACTACCACTTTAGAAAGACCCTTCTGGGCTGCTCTCCTCCAGCTGTCCTGTCCCAGCAGCTCTGGTGGACAGCAGGCTGGCTGGGTGAAATGGGCTGTGCTACAGCACTGGGGTTTGGCAGCTTTGGTGCTGTTGAGGGAATCTGGTTTGCAGCAGGAGGTTGGGAAGTGGGCACCCCATCCTTTCTGCTGAGTTACACCCTGGTCTTACTGACCCGTGGAAAAGCTGGCTGCTCTTGGGGCAGGGACACCAGGAGCCAGCCCCAGGCTGCTCCTACACCCTGAGCCATTTGAAATGCAGAGCCAGAAATTTGTGTTTCTCATCTTGCTGCTGAGCTGATTTGCCTTTCCAAATCTATCCCAACACTTATGGTTTTTATCAGGAATTTCTCTTCATTTGAGCATGTTAAAGGTGAGAGCACAGCAATTGAAACAACGCCCCCCTCCCACCCATGGATGGATATTATACTCACCTTTTATTTTGTAGCATTAAAAAAGAAAGCATCTGAGGTATTTTTGATGCACAGAGTTTCCTGCATGGTGGAAGGGAAGGAGTTCTTTCAGTGGATGCAATTTAATTGTGCCACAAAGCACCGAGGAGCTGAGCTGCCATCCCCGGGCTCGCTGCAGAGCACGGGGCACACCGGTCCCTTTAGCACCCTACAAACTGCTCTGCCCTGCTTGGAGCTCTCCAATCCCATCCTTGCTGCATTTTAGAAAACAGTTTGCCAATTCCCCCTGATGTGCATCAAGCTGAGAGGCTCTGTGTCCCACAGAGATGATCTGGGTCCCTGCGGGTGTTTGATCCCAGCTGTGGCCACCACAGCCACAGCAATCTGGGGGGCTGGGTTCCGTGCAGGTGGGACTTTGCAGCCCCTTCCAAGCTGACCCAAATGTCTCTGTGCTGTAGGAGCCAGGCCCCCTTGTCCCAGCAAATCCCATTCCTTGCCCATGAAGACCCCAAAGCCCATTTAGCCTCCAGCAGGACTGGCAGTGCTGGCACCAGGGATGAGCCTGCTGGAATCAAAGGGCACTTTGAATGCCACAGAGCATTTCCATTCAAAAGTCTCCGAAAGGTTTGGGATTTATCTCCATGCTGGGAGGGAGCCTTATTAGTGGCTTTTGGGTACACTGCTCCTGAATAATGAGGACAATCCTGTCTCAGGAAGATAAATCCCAAAATAATGATGCCATTGTCTTTCCTTATTATAACTCCCCGTCAGCCCCTCATTTAACTGCAGGTTTACCCAAAGATGGTGACTGGCTGGTTTAGCACAGGAAGATAAAACAATGCTTTTTAATTGCCACCCAGTCTAAAATTAGCTCTTTCTTTGGCTAATGAGCCATAGCACAGCCCTTTGGGGAGCACAGTATGAGCAAGGCCAGCTCCAGCTCCTCATCCTCATGGCTGTGCTGGATCTGCTTCTCCACATCCTGCAGGACATCACCTGACCCTCCAGTGGAGTGCATGCTCTGCTCCAATCCCTCCTTTCCTCCACCTCCCTGCTTTGCTCAGGAACAGGAATATTGGGGAAAGGTTTCTTCAGCTTTGCAGTCTCCTGCAATTACCACATGAAAGAGAGTGGCTGAGAGAAACAACCTGAGGACAGAAATACTGCCTGGAAATAAATTTGGGAGAATATATTTGTGCTGTGACAGGTATGGAGAGTGCCAGAGCTGGACTAAACAGGCAGGAGGCTCATGGGTCATTATGAGTTCGACTCAGTCACCAGGGGATGCAGAGGTAGACGGAGATGGATGTATTGTAAGAAGGTTTTCTGGAGATGATTTGAGCAATTTCAACTCACTGCCATGCTTGGGATCGACTTGAAAGTTTCCTAATGAATTTCTTTGTCAGGAGGAAATTGGGCTGTTGAGTAGAGGAATGTGCAGAATAGAAAAGCAGGGCTCTTTCTGTTGAAAATCCACTGATGAAAAATCCAGCTACAGCTAAAATTCCTGTACCTCTTGGTGTGGAGGCTCTGGGGGTGTCCCTGTGTCCCTGTGTCCGAGGGCAGCGTTTTGCAGGAGCTGCCCTGCTGCAGGCACAGGCAGGATGAGGTCATGGTGAGGACCTGGCAGCTCCTTAGATGGAGAAGTTTGTCCTTAGGATGCAGGAACAGCCTGCAGGCTCCTCCTGCCTCTTTTCCCCCCATAATGTGACACTCTATGAATATTGTAATGAATACAGTTACGCCCTGAAAAAAAAGAAAGCTCATTTATTTATCAGGTTATTTGATTTCCTCTGAAATGCCTCATCTAGCAGCCCCCTCCATTAGAAACCCTCTGAAGCTGTGCAGGAAAAATACAAGGCTTATTATTTAAATTAATAAAGCAGCTGCAAATTTTTGCTGCATTTTAAAACATTACTATCGAAAATATTCTTCCATGGATCATTTTCCTGTGGTTTTCTTCCTGAATATTCCTAATTATGGCTATAATTAATTTTAACGAGTCATCCACCATCAATTCCATTGTAACTTGCAAGTGTCCTGCAGCTGACTTTAAAAAAAAATTCAAAGCTTTGCCCTCCTCCGGCTGCCTCTGTAATGAAACCTGGGATTACTTAAGGAATTGGCACTTGGCCCCAGCGATGCAAAATTGCCTGGTCCTCAGTCAGAGCTGCTGCTGTCCAGCCCATGATGGATGGCATCATTCAGAGCTTTTATAGGCCCAGCAAAAGAGGCCAATCTGTCCAAACTGATAAATCTCAATCTTCTGCAATATTTCATGGTTCTACCAGACATATGTATGGAGCCAACGTGACGCTTCATTTTCCTGGGAAAACAACTCCTCCAAGGCCAATGGCCAACACCAAAGTCCTTGGACAAACTCTGACCTCTGGGGAGGACAGCAGGAAGGTCTGGGTGGAGGATGGAAAAGAGGCTGGGAAGGTCTGGATGGAGGAGGTGGATGGAGAAAGGTGGATCAGTGAGTGCTTTGGAGTCTCATCTGCATCTCCCACAACACCAGACCTCCCTACAAGAAGAGTCCAGCTGCTTGTGGACACCCAAGAGCGTGGGAGCCCTCAGAGGGCACCCCAGACTGAACTTCACCACGCTGTTCTTGTGAGAGCAAGGAAAAAATTGAGCTACCAAAATAAAGAGAATTTCAGAGCAGGGCTGGCAGGTGGGAGAAAGAGCCAGGCCTTTCTTTAATTCCTGTATGAGTGCATTCCTCTCCCTTGATTTCCTTTGTCTTTGCAAATCCATCCAGAGCTGGGCCACAGGGCTGAGGTTGTGGCAGCAGAATGTGGGGTGTGTTCATGCCTACTCCCACAAATCCAGACTTGGGCTATTGCCACTGGGTGGGAAAATGAATTTTTCCTGCTGGGCTGTTGCTGTGATTCTCTGTGACCTTTGATAGATCCCCCACCAGCTAAGCTGGGGCTGCCTTGAAAATTGTGAAAATACTGAATTATTTTATCTGCTGGCGCTGCACTGCCAATTCACTGCTGTGTTTGCAGAACACCATGCACAGCCAAAACGTTCCTGCGTGCTTCCAAGTGATGTGCTGAGGTTTCTCTGTACCCCATGCCGTCATCCTGGGACAATGCTGCTCTCTCCTCTTGGGCTGTGCCTCTGATACCAGTGCCTCAGGGTGCCAACAGTCCCTGAAGGACAAATACCTGGATAACATCAGGAAATCAGCAGTAAAAGGGGGCCCAGAGCCATAACTTCGCTTTAAATGCTTGTTTCCCAAGCCTTTGGTCCCTGCTCATGATGCCCATCCTGGTGGCAGCGTGCCTGGCTCCCGATCCCAGGCAAGAGCGTGCCTTAGCATCCAGAGCAAGGAAAGCAGGGAGGGAGAGCTTTAGAAGCATTCAATTGACTGCAAAGCCCATGAGGACATGAAATACGCTCTCTACATACACAGGGTTTAGTGATGATAGCACAAATCTGAGAAAAAAAGCATTTCCTCTGTACTGCAGCTTGAAAGGGTGAAATGGAGCTGACCAGCAGCCACTGCTTTATCCTCCAATTTATTGCTCTCACTCCCAGCCTGGCCCTGAGAGCCCAGCTCCCTTTGTACCATTTTTCTATTAGTAGGTTTATTTGTGTCCAGAGCTTTGTACCTGCAGAGCCAAACCTGCCTTGGCTCCTATCTGGGCACTGCTCCAAGCCCCACTGAGCCCGGAGAGCTGCAGGACCTGGTGGGGTGCTGCTGGATGGTGGGACCAGGAATTCTGCCAGGGTACAGTGCCAGGAGCAGGGTGGAGCCATGGGGGCTTTATATTGCACAGTCAGACCAGGAATAGCTTAAGGAAAGCAAATGGATCCAGCCATGCCTCAGTTTCCCTCCCCAACCTGATTAACCCCCCCAGGAGGCATCACAGGTTGAGGAGGGGTGCAAGAGGTTCAGAGACCTCTTGCTCTGGCCTGGCCACCCATAAGGGACCCTGCCAGTCCAGGGGACCCTGGGTACCTGGGACAATCCTGATTTTCACACAGCCTGTTCTTCCCAGCAGACTCTGGTGAGATTTGCTGGAGGTGCCAGGTCTATCTCGAAGCATTGTTTTCCAGTTTCTGCCTGGCCTGGGGTCTTCTGCATCTTCCTCTGGCCTCATTCCCAGCCCTCCCAGACCCCAGAGAATAAACCCAGTTAAAGTTGCCCTGTGCTTGGCTGAAGACATTTAATCACTGTCTGGACGTGATGGAAATATGAGCTACTCCTGTGCCAGTCAGGACACGCTCCTCTTGCACAGACGAAGATGAGCAAGGAGCCATCCGAGCATGAAATAGTTGTCAGGCTTCCAGAGGGTCACAAGATATATGGATTATGAAGTACAGACTCCCACAGATCTCAGATTATCAAACACAAAGACTGCAGAAGATTCCTGCAATGGCAGGAGTGCTGTCCTGAATTCAGAGCTGGGCTGGAGCACCAGCCCAGGGGCTGCTGGAGTCCACGGGGCTCTGCTCACAAGCTCTGAGTTCAGCCCAAATTCAGCTGTCCCTGCACAAAACTTCTCAGTTTCAGAATTATCTTGTGCCTGTTTCTGTCTCCAGCTCAAGGGAATGGGCAGGTTTTGGGTATGGTTCTGCCCTGGAGAGCAGAGGCCACCCAAAGGTCAGAGCACTTGAAGGACTGGAGATTGGGATGGAACTGGACACTTTGGGAACAGGAATGAGCAGGAGTGGCAGTGTTAGGTTCAGTGGGAGCCATCCTGTGGCTGTGGATCAAGTGCTTGTAAAACAAGCAGTCACCATGGCAAACCTGTTGGAGTGGGGGAATCCCTGGGTGTCTGAGATCCATGGAATGCTTCTGCTCATGGCAGGATCCTGCTGTGCCCCTGAGCCTCTTCCCACAGCCTCCAAGCTAAGGAGGAGCGAGGCCACCACAGGTGTTGGTGCTCAGAGGTGACAAGGCTCCTTGGGATTTATCAGTGCCCTTGGCTCTGAGCTGCACTGTGCAATGACCTCATCCCCCTTTCCCACAGCCTTTTCCAGGTCGTAGGAGCTGCAGCTGAGGGTCACTCCCTGTTCTCTGTCCCAGGGGTGGTGCCTGGGAGCACAGCCCTGGCCAGGAGAGCCATGGCTTGCTGGTCTCCTTCCCCCAGGAGGAGCCACTGACACAGGCAATGCCCCTGAGAGCAGAGCATGGGCTCAGTGACCCAGGAGGTCCTTCCAGCCCCAGGTCAAACCCTGAGGTCACCCTCAGGCTCTCCTACTCCAGATTGCAGGGGAACAGCGCAAAGGCTGCCTGTGAGCCAAGGAGCCAACAGAGAGCTGCAAGCACCTCTCCCTCTCCGTGTTTCTGTTCTGCCCGTGCCCCTCTCTCTATCCTTCCAGCCCCCCTGACACTGAGGAGCTCCCCTGGTATATCCTTACAGAGCCCCAGCACCACTGCTCACTAAAGCCAGGCCTAGCAGGGAGCACAGCCCTGCACCACCCTCAGCTCGACTGCTCAATAAAGCCAGGCCTAGCAGGGAACCCAGTCCTGCACCGCCCTCAGCTCCATTGCTCACTAAAGCCAGGCCTAGCAGGGAGCACAGCCTTGCATCACCTTCAGCTCCACTGCTCACTAAAGCCAGGCCTAGCTGGAGCACAGCCCTGCACCACCCTCAGCATGACTGCTCACTAAAGCCAGGCCTAGCAGGGAGCACAGCCCTGCACCACCCTCAGCTTGGTGCACCACTGCTCATTCTGCCTTTCACCACCACCCACCAGTTGTTCCTCCCCAAAGCCCCGGCTCAGCCCAATTTGAATTAATTGCAGGAGTCAGACGTCAGCTGCTTTTATGTAACGCTCCCGTGTAATTCCAGCTCCTCGTTTCCGCTCCCCCACTAATTTATTCACTCCAGGTTTCTTTAAATCAGCCCAGCCTTTTTTCCTTCTTTTTTCTTTTTCCTTTCCACAAGGTCTCTTTGTAAATCGTGTTCCCAATCCAAGGACTTGGCACTCCCTAGGTAGCCAGGGTGAGTGGGAGCAAGCCCCAGAGGACTGGAGCAGCAGGGCAAGCACCTTCTCATGGGTTTTGCTGTGCTGAGGCTGCCCATGATTCCCTCCTTCCCTAATCACTTCTATTTCAGTGTTTTCTTCTACTGCTTCAGCAAAGAGACAGGCTAGACTTTTAAAACTTGCAGCATTAACATATGTATTTTTTTTTATTCTTTCCACTGACAAATTGTGAAGATTTGAAGTACGGTTATTATTCTCCAATACAATCAGATGAAGAATTACCCTGTGCACTTATTGATCTTCAGTAGCTCCAATACTTAGAAAAACATCTCCCTGAGGAGAGGGGCTTGCCCTCTGTTTCCTGTCCCCAGCTGTGCTGAGAGGGGCTGGGATGTGCTGGGCTGCAGCCCACGGATGCAGCAGAGCTCACTGGCCCCACCAATGAGCCACCTGAGGACCCATGGCTCTCTGAGCACTCCTTCTCACAGAAATGACTCTCCATTTAGCTCTTGTGTTGACAGGGCTCAAATTAAGAGGCAATTGAGGCGGCTCTCAGAGTGAGAGATGTTTACAAGTCCTTCTGAGCAGGTAAAGGGGCTTGTGGAGGACCCAGGACCCCAATTCCTGCAGAGCTCAGGGGATAATTACCTCAGGCTTCATCTCCACATCAGGGTTAACCCCTCACTACTTAATCCACTCCCATGTGCCAGCAAACATCCTGAGCACAGTTAGGCAGGGACTATCCATCACCATGCTGGAAGAGTCTCAGAGTGGGCTTGGTAATACCTGGGCCCTGCAAGAAGAGCTATGGAGGTATTAGGACCAAAAAATCATCTTATTTGCTTATTGATTTCCAATAAAATCCAATAATTAGAAAAATAGCCCTGCTGGCTTGTGCGTGCCATGCATACAAAGGAAGAAGGTGAAATCCCTCAGGGGGTGACGGTGCTTCCACAGCAGCCCTGCCATCCCTCTGGGCTAACAGACAAGTGTCCCTGCAGCTGGCATTAGCTTGTGTCCCAAGGGAGAGAGCAAAGAGCATCAGTTGCCAGGAGCCTGGGATATCCCTGGGGCCAGGGAAGGGCTCTGTGAGGAGGGGACTGTCACAGGCAGGAGCCAGCACCGTGCTGTGGGTATGGGCACCTGAATGCCAGCGGTGACACTGCCAACCCCTGTGTGACCTCGTCCCTGCCACCACCACCCACAGCCCCACTTTGCACCGGTGGGGAGATGCTGCCATGGGAAAGCTGGTGCTGTGGCTCTGAGTGTGCAGGGCCAGGCTGGGCCTGCAGTGACAGGAGTATCACCTCAGCCAGCGCCAGCACAGGGCCATGGTGACACTGCTGAGGATCAGCTGTGCCTCCTGTGCCGATAAACAAAGTATTTTTCTCTCTGCAGGTTCCTAATATAGTGCCTTCTACCCTCTGTAAATAGCACACTGGAAGAGTGGTTTGTCAAAAGCAGGTCTGGGGAATTATCTGAACTCAGCCTGTGTGATGAAAGGCTCTGAGCTGAGGGCCCCATCCTGCACGGGGGTGGGGGGACAGCAGCAGCACTGAAGTCAGAACACATTTGCTGCCCTTTCCTGCTGTTCTGCTGCCCAGACTCTGAGCAAAACACCCCCAAGGCGCTGATGTTCCAGTGCCAGGCACAGTGAGGGCTGTTACCCACAGCTTTGCAGGGGACTGTCAAAGTGATAGGGAGGTTTTTGCAAGTCAGCCTTTGATGTTTTGATGTTTTACCTTTTATTCATGGAACTTTGGAACATTCTCATGCCAAACACCTGATTGTTTGCTTTTTTCTGCTTCCCAACCTCCCTGATGCCTCCTCACAGCTGCTCTGTTGCACTTCCTCTGTTACTGCATTTGCTCCTCTTCATCTAAGCAAGAAAAGAAGCATTATTCACTGGAGTGCATTGCCCTTGCCAGGGATTTTGGGCAATTGCCAGAGCTGGTACCCCAGCACAAGGCTCGGTGCAGCACATGCTAGTCCAGCCACAGTAAGGCAAGGCACCACCACCTCCTGCAATGGTGGGCACCACCCTTGGCTCCAGAAACCCCCTGCCCTGTCTGATGAGACAGAGAGATAAATCACCACGGTGAGATAACACACAGAGGGGTTCCCATTCTGTGGCTGTTGGCCATTCCCATGGTGGTTTCACATGGCAGGAGAAGCCACTTCTCACTCAGCACATGTCACACTCAGTCCCAGCCACCTGTCCCAGCACCTCAAGGCTCTCCCTTGTCCTTGGTATTTATCAGAGGAACAAAAACCAGGGAAGGAACTGGGAAGAGGCTCTACCCAGTGGGCAGGCATGCTCTGGGGCAGGAGCAGAGCTGCTGTAGAGAGACAGCTCTGCACACCAGGGGAGGGAGGTGCACTCTCATGTGGGGCTGGAACCATAACTCCATCCTGCCAGGGCTGCCCCATTAGCATTCTGCACCAGCCTGGCTTTCATAAGCTGGTCTGACTCTGTAAGATAAAAAGTAATAACAGTGCCCTCCACTATTTATGAGCTGCCTTTGTGTCTCCCGGCCAAAGTCCTTCCTCCTCCCCGTGCTGAGCTGCTCCAAGATGTGATGCTGGTGTTCCACAGGCCCAGCACCCAGGGCTTCACCAGGCTCCAGGAAATCCATCTCCTGGCTCAGGAGCTGTATTCCAGAGATGACAGGCACTCGTTCAGCTCCTGCCCTGCCTTCCTGGATGCCCAGGGTGGCCTCATGCTCCGGGGACAATTCCCTGCACCTGGCAGGAGAAAACATGGCAATCAGGGTCTGCCTGGGTGAGATCACCACAAGGCCACTTGCCTTTTTCCCCCTTTTCAGTGCTATTAAATTGCTAAATTTTTAACTATTTTGCCTCCAAACTCTAAAATTACCACTTCAGACAAAGCACATGTTCATTGTTCAAGTTGGGCTGCAGGGGTGTCTCTGTTCTTTGGGGTCCTGTGGATGTTTTTTTGGTAGATAGGAGACCCTGGTGTCATGGCCAAGCTTTTCTGGGGTATTTTCTCCACCTTAGAGCTGTGCAGTGTGTCCCTCTCTGTGCTCTGCCCAGATGAGGGACTCGAGCACCACTGGCCCTGCTCACCCGTGATTGTGTTGACTGTATTGACTGATTAATTACAGCTGAGCTTCAATATTGAAATTACTCAGACCTCTGGACAGCCAAGCTGAATCAATTAGTTTATTAGTGAGAGCCACAGCCAGCTGAACAACAGAGGGATGCTGCACCCTGGGAAAGGAGACAGAGCAGCTGCCCTTCCTGAGAGATCACCCCATGCTGCACGTTTAAAGGAACCCTTGTGGGTTTGCCCTACAACAGATGATTGTTGTGGCCCTGGTTCCCCAGACCTGGTGAGTACATGATTTAGTCTGCTGTTTTCCAGGGCTGAGCTGGCTCCTTGGGCAGCTCTTCAGGAGCACACAGCATCCCCACATTCTGCAGGGGGTGGGAAACGTGCTGAGGGGACAGGAAACTCAGAGTCTTGGTGGCTGTGACTCACATGGATTATATTTGTAAGCCCCAAATAAAGATATGGATAACAGCAACAAAAAATTATCACCAGCTAATACAAAGATGTAGCATTGGGGTTAAAGTATGGATATGTGCTGTTGGCATGCTTGATCGAACACCCCAGGGTTTCCAGCAGGGAATGACTCTCCAACCTGTAGGTGTTCATCTGGCTCACTGCAGCATGCCCTGGCTGTGACACTGGGAATTGACTCTTTCCATCTCTCTCCAGCTCCAGGTGTGTCTCTGCCAGGAGGCTCCAGGTAGGATTTTGGCTCTGGCTGGTGCACAGCCCATTCCAGCTTTAAATTCCTTGACCTTTCACCATCACTGCTCTGGCTGCAGAAATAGCAGTGCTGTTGCACATCCAGGAGTCCAGCTGGAGATTTCCTGGGTTTTTCTGGAGAAGCACCTGGAGAGATGGCTCTGCTGGGGCATAGCTGGCTCCTCACAGGTGGCAGGGGGTGGCATTGCCATAGCAATTGTCACTTGAGAAACACAGAGGTACAGACATGCCATAACAGCAGCATTGTCTCTTTTTTCCTGAGTAGGTTGGTTCAGTTTGGCTTCCAGCCCTGGTGAGGAAACCCAGAGCAGAGCCCAAAAGTAGCCCCTGTTCCACGCCCCATCCTTGGCACAAGCCACCCCACAGCAGAGGGGTGGCCCATCAGGTGTCTCCTGTAGGTGCAGAAGAGGCTCAGGACCAAATGGAATGGGCTGGGACCAAGGGGATAAATCCCAAAATATAGAAGGTCCCACTGAGAACAGGGCTTCAGCTCCTTTCCAAGCTCAGCCTCCTCTTTGGCCTAAAAAGCTTCTTTCCTCCTCCTGAAACTTCCAGGAGCAGAAACTTCCAACCTCCTAAGCTGTCAATGTGTCTTGCTTAAATAAAATCTTCACAGGGATGCTCTTTGGATCCTTGCAGTTTTATTTATTTAGTTGGTTTAGTTTAAGATTAATCATAAATGGGGAAAGTGCCAGAGACATACAAAAGAGGTTCTAAATAATTCTGAGTGATTGAGAGCACCGTGATTAATGGGATCTGCTGATGCCATTTGGGTGGAAGCAGCCTTCCAAAAAATAGATTTATGTTAAATGGAAAAATACAATAATGTCATTCACAACAGGAGAAAACACACGATGGCAGAACCTGCCCTGCACGGCCATCACACAATTCAGCTTCACAATGAACCAAACTTAACTCCTCTAAGCTCGCTGTGTCCTGATTCTAAATCCATTCATTAGATTTGATTATCTTCAGCCCTCCCCAAGTGTAATATATTCTTTCTTACAGAATTCACCATGCTTCATATCAGGCATGGTTTAATATTTCATACAGTTCATTAAGTAACATGTTCAGTTCAGCTCACAATGCCTCACTCCTAATCCCATATTCATTCCTGTGAAAGCCCCAAGAAACAGAAAAAATGGGGGGGGGAGGGGGGCAGGAGGTGTGGAGAGACACACGGGTGAAATGAAATGGTTCTGTGAATGGACCCTGGTAATTAAAGGAATTTTGCCAAAGCAGAGGGAGTGAGGACAATCCTGGGTCCCTGCCTGTGGTGTGACAGGCAGTGTGAGCCGGGGGCAGCACAGCTTGGAAAAGCATGCCTGGATTTTCCTTCATCCTCCTCACACTGAGCAGGGCTGTGATTGCTCCCTCCTGCCATGCTCCAGACATGAACCAGAGAGAGCTGCTGCTCATCCTGTGCTCACCCCACAGATCTGATTAAAGCCATAAATCCTGTGAGTGAGCTGGGAGTGGTGACCTGATAGCCCAGCCTGCTCTGGGGCTGAGGGCAGTGGGGGCTTTTCACAGGCTCGGGGTGGGTTTAGTCACCTGATTTTAGTTTGGGGTTTCCAGCTGAACCCCCAGAGGAAGCTGTAGCCCCACAGGCCCTGCCTGCCTCCATGCACACTGCAGCCCTGCAGCCCAGCTCCACCAGCCCAGCTTCTCCTCGGTGCCACCCGAGGTGTCCTGCAGGGCACTGCTGCCACAGAGGGGACACGGGGAGCACAGCAAATGTCCCTGCATGCTCACAGCACTGTGCACAGTGAGGAGCACCTTCTCCCACAGGACCTTCCTCCACTTCAGAGCAAGACTCTGGCAGGAGGAGGTGAGGGGAGGTAATTCACTCCACACACGAGAAACTTGTTTTGGTAGGAAGTTAGACAGAGCCAGCAATGGGTGGGAATTTCTGCCCTGCTCCAGAATATGGTCAAATACTGGAAATTTCTCCAAGGAGGGTGAATCAAATGCATCTGTAAGGGCACTCTGTCTGATGGGGCAAGGCTTCTGTGCAGAGGAGTCTATTATTCCCTCACATGATGAAAATTAATAATTTATAGATGGACAAAGTGATTTCGCTGTAATTTCTTGTTAGCTGTGATTCCTCCTCAGCAGCCAGGGGGTTCCAGAAGGGATCTGAGGAAGGAACAATGGGAATGGATGAAGATGCCCCTGGGAAGGGCAGAGCGAGCAGCCCTTGTCCCACAGCCCCGTGCCTGCGTGGGCTCCGTGCTGGGACCAGCCAGTGCCCCAGCAATAAATATCCCTGGCTGCCCCATGCACACCAAGTGGAGATGTGTGTTCTACCCAGCCCTCCAGAGCTGGGAATGGCACCAGTGCTCCACAGGACTCCTCTGTCCCTGGCAGAGGGACCCCGGTACTGCCTGAGCTTGGAAAGGAGGACCTTGGGGATGCTTTATCCAAAGGCAGGGAACAGCAGAGTGCCCAGCTGGGACTGTCCATCAGAGGGGTGTTCAGAGGGGTGTTCTGGGGCATGGCTCTCACTCCTGCATCTCTCTTTTTCTCTCCAATCCCTGCTTTCTCTAGCTGTGCACAAGTCAAGGCAAGGAGTGTCTCATTCCTTGTGTCCTTGTGTCATGCTCAGCAGAAGGGGGGGACTCTTTGGAGGCCTCCAGTTCCTGCTCCCTGGCAATCCCAGCCCTTCCTTAGGGCAGCTCCAACCTGCCAGCAGCAGATAAGCCCAATCCTGCAAAAATTCTGCTTTCAGCTGTCCCCTCATACACATGTTCATGCTCAGTACCTGTTCCTCCCCTGGCAAAAGGAACCTGTGTTCACTGATAATTCAGTGTGCTGGCACCAGCAGTGGCAATCCAGGTGGTGCTCCAGGGCTGTCACACCTGGCAGGGGACAAGGCCCCAGGTGTGGCTTCAGGGGGGGTTTTGTCCTCCTTAGTGCTTCTTTGCACAAATGTTCCCTCGCTCTCATCCTTCTCTCTTTCTCCCCCTCTCCTCTCAGCCCCCTGCTGCCCCATCCCAAATGCCAGGAGCTGTTTGCTGTTGGGTCTCATCCTCCCCCTCTAGAAAGATGAATATTCCCCCAGTGTCTGGTAGACCCAAGAGTCAGGGCTAGAAGAGGGTTTTGGACTTGGGCATTTCAAATGGGGGTGATGGCTTAAGCCCCAAAATCTTTTGGGTGTTTTTTTTTTCCTTCCAGTGCAACATTCCTGCCTCCATCACTGGGCTGGATTTCTGCCTTTTTTCCCTTTTCCTCCTCCCACCAGATTTGCTTGCACAGAAGAATCACAAGAACAGAAGGTGAAGCTAGATCTTTCTCCCCTTTTTTTTAAATTTTATTTTGGCATCCATTGCCTGCTTTTTGCCAAACCGCTCCAGTTCCTCTTCCCCTGTGCCCACGCTGCCTGCCCAGCATGGGGGACACGCAGCGCCAGCAGTGCCAGGCGTGGTGGCCATCGATTCCCTGCAAGGGGAGGGGGTGGCAGAAACACCAACCCCAAAGCCAGGGGAACACCTGTGTGGGTTTGGATCACCCTCTGCCAAGGAGCTGCTGCCCCAGGAGCTGAGCTGAGGTCGCTGCTGTCTCCCAGTGGGTGGGAAAGGCTCATCACACGGGCAGAAGCCTTGGAGCTCCCCACCTGCATCCTCACTGCCTCTCCTCAATGCAGTCAGCGTTTTTAATCATCCTTCCCACCTTTCTTTGACGCCTTCCCAGCTTTACTACATCCCTTTCCACCTGTGCAGTGCTCGGTGTGTGGGAGCACGGGGAATTCATCCAGTGGCAGCGTGATTGGGGCTGTTTTGCTCTGTTCTCCTCTGAGTAATCCCTAACACTCAAGATGCGTTTTTTCTTTTATCTCTGCTGAGCAATAGCTGATGTTTTCGGAGAACTATCTATTATAACCCTAAGATCTTGTTCCTGAGAGTTAATAGTCAGCTCACAGCCCATCATTTTATTTCTGAAGTTGGGGATGGCTTCTCCCACGTGCGCCACTATTTATCCACACTGCATTTCTCCTGTCACTTTCTTGGCCAGTCACTCACTTCAAGGTCCTTCTGCAATTCCTCATGGTCACTCCTTGTCCTTAATATCCTAAATAATTTGGAAGCATTAACAAAAAGCTCTCATTTCACTCTCCCCTCCCTTCCTCTCCCAGGGAGCCTCCATATAGGGTCTAGGAGAAATTTTGGGGAAACTCGTGGACCCACAGAAAAACTGTGACCCGTGGAAAGGGACAGGAGAGAAGAACCCATGTGGCTGCCCATGGTCCTGATGGGCATCAGCATCTGGGAGCAGTGGGGACAGGCTCCAGGCAACCCAAGTGACAGATATCTGCAGGGACAACTTGTTTTGATGCATTACCCCCAAGATTCATCAGTAAATGGGATTGAAGAGCCTTTAATGACCATAAAGAGTGAAAAATTCCAGTGGAGGGATGGCCATGGCTTTCCTGCTTGAGCAGATGCTCGTCAGAATTGGTACTCTCCAGGGAATTGCTCCAGAAGGTGGATGGAATAAAGTGATTCACAGTATTAAAAAAATAAAATAAAAAGAGAGACATCAGAGCTCCTGGAAGCTGTTCAGTTGGCACCGGCAAGGCTGCGAATAACAGACGCCCAAGGGAACCAATGTTTGAAGCCAAAGCAATTTGGGTAACAGGACAGGCTTGAGGGGAAGAAACCACACAGATTTTGGATTCTGCTGCACATTGATGCTAAAAAAGAAGCCACACATGTTGTGAATGTGCAGCCCAGGAACACATTTTGTAGGCACATTCCTAATGTGGCACGTGGTGTGCTCGTTCCTATTATTGATAATAGCTAACTGCAGCTCCTCCTCCTGCTTTTCCCTGCTCAGCCATGGAAAACATGGGATCCAGATGCTGTTAAACAGCTTTAGAGATTTCCAGGTGAACATAAACTGGCTGTTTTGAGGGTCTGCCTTGGACTCGCATGGTTTACAGTGCAGAGCAGCTGTGTCCAGGGAGGGATGGATGCATTTGTTTCCTATATTGGCACCTAAAAGGGAGGGCTGAAGAGGCACATTCCATCCAAGTAGCTCTGGATCAGCTTTATTTGACCAGTGAGGCTGTGTAGCAAGAATGGCAGGATTCAATCTGACCAGAAGTACTTCTCTTAAAATGTCAGATGATGCCTCGAGCCCCCGCAGAGCTGGGAGGATGTTTTCCTTCTGTAAACCAGAATCAAACCTCTCCATTCCCCTATAAGGCCAGGAGAATCCCTGGGAAGCTGGTGATAAATCAGCTTTTCTTTGGGAGGAGAGGAAGAAGTGTTCTTCATCTTCCTCTCCCCAAGCCACAGTCTAGGCTCTGTGCTCTCCGTGTTTCTGTCTGTGTAAAGGGATAAGGGACATGGCACTGCTCCATGTCACAGCCACCTCAGCCAGGCCTGCAGAGCAACCTGGGCTAAATATGGGGAAGTTCTGCATCTCTGAGCCACCCTTAGTGCTGCATCTGCTGGGACCACAGCAGGACAATGACTGACACCTGCCAGCCTCCCATCACCCTGTATCACAAAATGGGTTGGCATGGAAGGGACCTTAATGACCACCCACCCCTGCTATGGCAGAGACACCTCCCACTGTCCCAGGTGCTCCAAGCCCCAACGTCCAACCTGGCCTTGGGCACTGCCAGGGATCCAGGGGCAGCCCCAGCTGCTCTGGGCACCTGTGCCAGGGCCTGCCCACCCTGCCAGAGAACAATTCCTTCCCGATATCCCATCCATGCCAGTGGGAAGCCATTCCCTGTGTCCTGTCCCTCCATCCCTTGTCCCCAGTCCCTCTCCAGCTCTCCTGGAGCCCCTTTAGGCCCTGGAAGGGGCTCTGAGCTCTCCCTGGAGCCTTCTCCTGTCCAGGCACCCCCAGCTCTCCCAGCCTGGCTCCAGAGCAGAGGGGCTCCAGCCCTGGAGCAGCTCCATGGCCTCCTCTGGACTCTCTGCAGCAGCTCCAGGTCCTTCTGGTGTTGGGCACCCCAGAGCTGGAGGCAGCTCTGCAGGGGGGTCTCACCTGAGTGGAGCAGAGGGGATCTCCTGTGATTTGTGACAGTGTTGGCTCATTTGAGTGTAACATTTTCTTTGTGGCTGGTAATATCCACAGTGACCTTTCCATATCTGACATCAATTCTACCTGAAACTTCCAAAAACTTATTTTATTAAAGATGTTGGGGAAGTTTACCCGGCTGGTAAAACAACTCCATCCACACCTACAATTGATGTCCCAGCCCTGGGGGACCTGGGATGTCTGCCTGGAATGCAGATGGTCTGTCAGTGTCAGGAAAGCCCCCAAGAGCTGCTGTAGCACCATTCCCCAGAGAGATCTGGCTGCTGCAGCTGCTGGTCCTTGCTGGTGAGCTGTCCATCCACACCCAGGTCTCCTGCAAACTGATCCCTGGGGCTTCCCAGTGTCCTTGCTGGGGTCATGTCCTGGCATTGTGGATCCACATGGTTGTCATAGCATGTGGATGTTTCTCCTGGAGTTTTCACATACAAACATTTCCCTTTTCCCCAAATCCACAGCAGTTTCCACCTGGATCATCTGCAGCACCACAGACCCTGGGCTCTGCCAGTCAGCCGTGAAGGGCAACAAAAAATCCCTTTTACTCAGAGCCCAGGGACATGTGGGTGATTTGCAGACTAAACCCAATGAGTTTGGTGGTTCTGGTCCCCCAGAAGTGATGGACAAGCTGTTGGCCAGTGGGGTGGTGAGGCCACCCCAAGGAGGCCCTTGACTGGCCATGACAAGGTTTGGTAGGTAGGATGATGATTTCCTGTGAGGACTGGAGGAAGATGGAGTACAGCAACAGGGACAGAGCAGCTGCAAGCTGAGTCTTCATGATGGATGGTGAAACCACCATCAGATTTCAGATTCTGCCCTAAATCTCCAGCTCCACCATTTTTCAGCACCCTGGGAAGGAGCCGCCCCAACAGATGCCACCTGGGCCACCCATCTCCACCAGCCATGGCCACACGGGGCAAACACCACTGTCCCAAAATGCTGTGGGGGGGCACCTGGGCACTCGGCTCATCCCAGGAGGGGGATGAGGACAGGGCTGGCGTGGGTGCCAGTGTGGCTCACCCCAGCCCCTGACAGCTCACCGGGTGCCAGGGGGGATGGATGGGAGCATGGCTCAGCCCCAGCCCTGACTCACAGCGTCCCCACGGGCTCGGTGTGACAGCGCGGCTGCCTGCGGTCGTCTATGGCAACTGAACCACCTTGGAAGGCTGCACTGCCTGTGTGGGCTTGAAATTTTGTTCCCTCTTGGAAAAAAAAAATATAAAAAAGACAATCTGATTTGTATGGAACTCCGAATAAATTCCTTGTTAACCTTTACAGCCATCTGGAGGGAGTCACTCCTCGCTGCAGGGCCGTGGGAGAGAGCGAAGCCTCTGCTGGCAGATTTTGCAGGGGTTGGCACGGGGGAAGCTGGAAGCCCCTGCTGGGTGGGAGCCAAGAGCCCTGGGACACCCATGGGACCCAGGGGCGGAGGATGCTGGGCTTTGGGGTGGCCTGGTTTGCTGGGATCCATGGGCTGTGTCAGGCTGCCCCTGCCCTCTCAGTGTGGGGCACAGGGAGTGGGAACAGCCCCTCACTGCTTGTGGTGGGTGTGAGCAGAGAGGGGAACCCAGGCTGACACCATGCTGGGGGCCCCACTGATGTGAGGGTCACGCTGCCCCAGTGCCACAGCCCTGCTGGAGACCTGGGCTTTCCAGCCGGGGGTTGAGGGTTCAGGTTTGCTCCAGGTGCTGAGTCTCCCATGGCATGAGGGAAGAGCTGGATCAGACCTGAAGGTCCATCCAGTCCATCCACAGCCAGGGAGCTCGATTCAGCCCCAGGCTGCTCCCTCCCAGAACCCTGCAGCAGTCCCTGGTAAATCTGCTCTGCACCTGCAGGGAATTCCTTCTCCTCCAAATGCTTCCTGTGGAGTCTCCTCCTGACAGGCACTGAGTCTCACAGGCCTTACCTGGGCCTGACAGTCCTCACCTGTGTCTGGCAGTCCTTACCTGGGCCTGACAGTCCTTACCTGCACCTCATAAAGCCCTGCCTGTCCCCTGCAAGTGCTGGTTGGCAGGAGGGATGAGCAGAGGGGACAGGGGACACTGCCACCCCCCTGGCAGCCCCATGGCAGCCCAGACAATGGGATCAATTGCAGTTTCTGCAGATGAGAGAGAGAAGGGGCAGCACCAGCCAGATAAACACAATGCAACTTTATTTTCTTTCTTTCTCTGCTCCTTTTAAAATTTATAAATATTTTGAAAGCTCTCCAAAGGGAGGGAAAAAACACCAAGTACATGACTGACTCAATGCAGTGTCACTGTGTTCATTAAGAAAGAAGAAAATCAACTCATTACCGGGCTGAATAAAGAAGAATCTTTTGGTTGACTAAGAGAGGGGAATGCACTTGCAACGGGTGGGATAAAACAGGAGCATGGCTGCTTTCCAGCCCTGCTGAGCTCTGTCTGAAGGTCTTAATTATAAGCAGCTCAAAAAAAAAAAAAAAAAAAAAAAAAAAAAAAAAAAAAAAAAAAAAAAAAGCTGACGAGAAAAGGAATTTACAACACAAAAGAAATAACTGGATCTCAGATGCCTCTATACATATTTAATAATTGGGATGCTGATGAAGAGGAATCTTTAAATGAGCTGCCTCCATCCAGCTTTGCTCACCGAGGGCTCTGGGGGAGGCACCGTGCCCGGCCGCTGGCAGATTTGGCTGGGGCAAGGGATGCCACCAAGGTGCATGGCTGCAAACTGGCAGCCAGGGAGGAGAAAAACCCAACCTTTGGGTCTGGGAGCTTGGCTGGAACTACAGCGGGATCAGAGACTTCCTTGGACAGTTCTCCGAGCTCGATGGCTTGGCCTTCAGAGACACCGAAGGTCAGCGAGGCTCTGGCTGGTTTCATGGAAAATCCTGGCTCAGCCTCTGCCACCGTGGAGCACGAGAGATGATCACAGCCCTCGATCATTTTTAAGCCAATTCTCTCTTATTTTTAAGCCCTCTCTAAAGTAATTTAATTCATTTCACCATCTTAGCTCTGATAACTTCAAAGATTATTCGCCTTTACTCCACAGCAAATTCTGACTCTCCTGAACCTTCTCCCTCTTTACTGATTTCCCACAACCTCTGGGGCAAACATTTCCACTGCATCTTTTCAGGGCTGGGTTTGGATTTTATCTCTCTCCCTGTTTGTGTTTGCATGGAGTGTCCTCATTAATTAGGATGTCTTGTTGGACACTGTGTAGTCTTCAGGGAGTTCCCCCAGTGATTTGTTTACAGATGTCAGGTTAGCAATAAATTGGGAGAAATAATTGACCTTTCCTGTAAGACTTTACTAATCCTGTTTCTTCTTAACCGTTTCCAATTTTTAGTGTGCAGTGGTGTTTTTCTTAATCAATTGTTCAGACTGTGAGAACATTACAGGAGATGCGATCAGGAACACGCCGTGGTGATGCAATTTTAATGATTCATTCTCTCTCATTAATTCACTGCATTTCACATTTCTTCAAGTGCCGACTTTGGAAGTTTTCAAGACTTTAAGTAGTTTTTCTGTTTGATTTTTTTTCTTTTAACAGAGTGGCCTTCTTGGTATGAGTTGTGTGGCTGCAACAGGCTGTGGGCAGGATCCACTTGCTGGAATGATGCAGGCGTGGAGTAGGGAGCTCATCCCAGCCTCAGGACCTGGCATGCCAAAGCAGATTCCAGCTCGAATACAAGGAGAAAAGTCAGCAGAACATTTCTATTAAAAACTGTTACTTTTAAACAAGTTAATTTCCCCCATGAATCAAGCTGCTGTAAGGAGAAATCCCGTGTGGCAATCTAAGTATAATTGTGATATTCTCATTAGAAGTGCTCAGACTGAATCGCTTTTATTTTTAATTTTTTTTTTAAAGGAATTCAAACTTTTGGAAGTTAAATGACTTGGAAGAGATCCAGCTTTTGATTTAAGGGAAATTGTGCTGTTGTTATTCTGCATTCCAGAAATTATAGAAACGCTTCAGGTTTTGAAAACAAAACCTGGGGAATTGGAACGTTTTATTTCATGCAAAATAAAACCATGGGGCTTTTCCACGTCAATTATTTCAGGGGAGTGATAACATCCCTGATAAAACAGCTGCACTAGCACCTAATGCTGCTATTAATATGCAAGTGTGGGTCCTTATTCTGATGCCTGACAGTGAGCAAAACAGCAATGAAGTGTTCTGCAAGGAAATCCTTTCTGCAGCTAATCACCTCATTAGAAATTCAGAGATTGTCTTAAACGGATCAGTTACAGCAAATTCAGAGCAGGAGCAGCGGCGGTGAGGGAGCCGGGCGGGCTGGGACAGCTGCGGCGGGGATCAGGAGCCCTCACCCGCCTCTCTCGGGCTCCTCTGCCGCCCTTAGAGCCCCGCCAGCCCCGGCAGTTTATAAATTACACCTGCATTAGTACAAGCTGTTATCTTGTTTCACATGTAGTGGTCAACTGAAGGCAACGTTGCAAATGAGGCTTTATCTCCTGGCTGTGATTGCCGAGGGATGCTCTGCCCCAGCCCCCAGCCCCTCCCGGCTGGGAGAAGGCACCGGGACCGGGAGCTGTTGGGATGCAGAGGGGATGGGGAGCTGTGGGGATGGATGCAGAGGGGATGGGGAGCTGGGGGATGGATGCAGAGGGGATGGGGAGCTGTGGGGATGGATGCAGAGGGGATGGGGATCTGTGGGGATGGATGCAGAGGGGATGGGGAGCTGTGGGGATGGATGCAGAGGGGATGGGGAGCTGTGGGGATGGATGCAGAGGGGATGGGGAGCTGTGGGGATGGATGCAGAGGGGATGGGGAGCTGTGGGGATGGATGCAGAGGGGATGGGGAGCTGTGGGGATGGATGCAGAGGGGATGGGGAGCTGTGGGGGTGGATGCAGAGGGGATGGGGAGCTGGGGGGATGGATGCAGAGGGGATGGGGAGCTGTGGGGGTGACGAGGTTGGATGGATTTTCCTGTCTCACCACTACAGTCAGTGCCAGGGATTTGGGGCACCCTGGGTGCTGCTCATCCAGAAGCAGAAGGACACTTGAGCATCTCAGTAGTTCAGTTGTTTTAAGCCAAGTGCATTCTCTGGGAGAAACATTTGACTTTGAAGTCAAGGCAGTGGAGCAAGGTTCATGAGGTAGGAGACTCTGGATGTTTTGCTTAGAATTAAAAAACCATGTTGAAAATCTAGAGAAAAGCCTCCTCACGTTTCAGGCAGTCTCTTGCCAAAGGCACTCTTGTCCCCTTGGGTTTCCAAGCTAGTCTTGGGAAGGGGAATCAGTGGCTGAGCCTTTGTAGCCAGGAGGGAAATCTGATTTTCTTGCTCTCCTTCAGGAATTTTTGGCTCTTAGGGTACAATTTTTGAGTGTTGCTCCCTAGAGCACAGGAGTATCAGCCAGCAGGGCCAGGCTGGCGTGTCCTGCGTGCTCCAGGCTCACTTCCCAAAGCCCATCCCTGCCTGCAGTGCCCTGGGCAGCAGCACAGCTCTGCAGGTGTGGCTGCAAACCCCAGCCTGTACAAACCCAGGCTGAGGGGGCTGAGCAGGGGCTCTCACGGGGCCAAATCCCACAGGGAACAATCCCTCAGCCGTGCCTTTGGTAGGGACTGGGGGAGACAGATGCTGACCAGCTCAGCTGGCCTTGCTGGGCCTTTAATTTAATAGAATTTAACTGAATATTGATTTATTTTACTTTGCCTTTTATTTTTCCCCTCTCCATTTTTCCTTTTCTCTTTTCCCTTTTCTTTTCCCATTTTTCCATCTTCCTTTTCCCATCTCCCTTTCCCTTTTCCCTTTTCTTTTTCCTTTTTCCCTTCTCCCTGTTCCCGTTTTGCCCTTTCCCTGCCGTTCTGCTGCCTGCCCATCCCCACTGGCAGCACCTTCCAGGCTCTGCAGCCCCTCTGGCTGTGCCCCGTTCCCAGAGGCCAGCACAGCTCTTCCAGTGGGCCTTGTGCACCAGTGATGGTTGTCTCACTGTCCTGGTGAAATCTGGGATCTGGGAATATTCCTTTGCTCGTTCAGGGCTGTCCCCACTCGGGTTGGTGACAGGGCTGTGCCCCAGTGACCACGGGGAGGGACAGCAGAGACACCACCAGGGCTGTGCTGGGTGGGACAGATGGCACCATGGCCACAGAGATTTGTGCTCCTCAGGACAAAAAGCTGAACATGTTTGAAATGAGGCCATTCCAGCTGTCGGGATAGCAGAGTGTGCCCGGCGGGCAGCAAATCCCTCTCCGGTTCCTCGGGCTTTGTCATCCTGCTCCCTTCAGCAGGAATGAGACTCCCCCTTGCTGGAAAACAGCCTGGAGAGGATCTCCTGCTCCCTCCCCTGCTATAAACGGGCTCTCCCTCCCCGCCAGGAGGGTGAGTTTAATTATAAACTAAAAACAGACCCATCTGCTTGGGTGGGTGTGGGTGTTCTTTCCCCAAACTGATGGGGTTTGGCCACTTTTCCTCCTAATTTTAGATACAAAGAAATGAAAATTATTAAACTCCGGCATGGGTGAAGGCTACTGCAAACTGTCCCCCACCAAGCTGCTTTCCTGGCAGTGATATCTCTGCTGCTTTGGGGACACAGAGTGGAAAAAGGGAACGAAACAGCAGTGCCACATCCCTATCCCTTTCCCTGTGTTAATTCTCACCCTTCCCCTCGCTGGCATCACAGCAAGGTTCCCAAAGGAGCTTCCTGGAGAAGCACAGTGGGAGCAATCCCTCTTCAATTTTGGGTTCATTCAGGGTAATTTTAATAAGTTCCTAGTCAATGCCTGCTGTTGGATGACACTCTTGCCTCTCCTGCTGGGCTGTATGTTTGTTGTGCTGTGATTATTTAGGTTTGTTTGAACTTCTCTCTGTACTACAGGATTTCTTAATGGAGGGGAAAGTCATGCAATTGCACAAAGCTAAGCAGAAGTGGAGCTAAGAGGAGTTGGGAGTAATATAAATAAGATAACCCCAAACCAGCAGGATAAACAGCAGTCACCTGGGTGCCATCACAACTCAGACAAGCTGTGTGAGGCATCTGACCCTGGAGAAAGCTGCAGGCACAGCAAAAGTTCCTTAAATAACTTTTGGCAAAATTATTAAAGCTAAATCAGGTATCATTTAAGCTAGAATATATTGTAGACAAGACCTGAAAGCTCCCAAGCCTGATTTCTGAGGGCCCCTGAAGGCTGTGGGTGTCAGGAGCACAGCATGATGTGTGCCAGCTCTGAGTGGGCCTTGGCAGAGACACAGGAGGTCAGACCACAGTAACACAAACTGCAGTGCCACCAGCTTGAAATGAGGATATTTAATGGCAAAATTATGATTCCCAGGGCTGAATCTTCCCTGTGGTTGCACCTGAGGTCTCAGTGTACCCAGCTGTTCTCACTGCTTGGAAACTCCTTATCCTGGAGGATTATTCCTGTAAGGCCTCAGTGCCAGCCTGCAGCCCCAGAGGGTTTCCAGGAGTGATGATGAGGAGGATTTTGACCGAGGAAGGCCATTCAGCACTGCAGGGCTCCCTCCACTCCAGGCCCCCCATCAGGGCTTGGCTGTGCTGCTCCAGGGTGTCAGACCCTGAGCTCAGCATGGATTTAACCTTCTGACAAACGGGGGGCCTGAATTAAGGCACCTGAGTTTACAGCCTGTTTTATGAGCCTGACCATGTAATAAATCCAAGAGAGCTGAGCTCAGCAGCCTTCCCCAAGTGGTGCCCCCAGAGCAGACACAAGTCCAGCACCATGCGACGTCTGTGAGGCTGCAGAGCAGAACCTGCAGCTGTAAAATCCATGGGGAGGGAGCTGGGTCTGTGCCAGGGACTGCTCACACCCTGGAACAGCACCTGGAGCTTTGCAGCACGGTGGCCAAACAGGGCCAGGGGGATGGGCCATCCTGGGAAATGTTCAGGGGAACAGTCAGAGCCCCCAGCTCCTCCTGGCCATCTCCACTGGGAATGAAGCGAGCGCTGGTGACTTCCTGGGGATGGGAAGATCCCCTGGTTTTTCTCTTTTAGGCTCATGGCCTATTGGGGCTTTAATGCTGAGAGTGGCAGCATGTTTATTTCCTGCAGGCATGAAAGGACCAGTCCAGAGATGTTTGGATCCAGCTGGCAGGGAGCACATGATTCCAGAAGGTTCTTAGTTCCATCCACCTCGAAGCCAAGGCTCCTTCCAGCTCCTCCTTGGAAGCTTTGCTACCTCTGCAGGAATTCCTGGCTGGGAGGTGACCCCTGTGCAGGCTCCATGGCACAAGTTGAACTCCAAGCTACCATGACAGGAAGAAGTAAGATTTTTCCTTTAATCAGTCATGTATAACCTTTGAGAGCTGACCTGCCTTTGGGACTGCCTCTGCCCCTCCATCCCCTGGGGTAACAGTGCATGAAAATTAGGAGCTGAAGACATCAGCAAAGCTGAAGCACAGGAGCAAAGCTGAGCCCTGAATTGTGCAGAGCCATCAGGGACAGCTTTTCTCCCTCTGCATGGTGCTGCCACTCCTCTTGCTTGTCCTCTCAGCAAAAATGGAAACCAGGGCACATTTCATTACCCTGCCTCATTCCCTGCACTGCACAGAACTTTGGTAGAAGTGGCAAATACCTCTTGTTCTTCTCATGCGGGCTGGATCTATCTGGGATTGCCCAGAGCATCACTGTGCTGGGCTTGCTCTCCTCACCCATCCTCCCAGCTCTTCTCCTAACTCACCCCAGCACTGGGGAGCTTGTTCTGTTCTCCCAGAAGAGGCCCAGGGAAGTGGGATGGAATTCACAGTTCCAAAGAGTGTTATCTGTATCAGTAAAGAGAAATTGGAGAGGATCCACCCACCTCTGTCCTTGCCCCTTTCCTTCTCCTACAGAGCTCCCCTCAGAGCTGCTGAACATCTGCCCACCAGTCTCTGGTGCACCACAAGACCTCAAAACCAGTCTGGGAAACTGAAAACCATCCATGCAGGCACTGAATGAACCAGGGAAGTTTGGATTAAAATCTCGTTTTATTTGCTTACACTTGGAGAGAGTCATGGACATGCTGTGTGAGTTGTTCATGGCTTTTCCTTCAGAAACATGGAAAGCACCTGAGGAAGGGATGTGACACAGACACAGTGGAGTGTGGTCCACAGTGGTCCAGGAAACAAAAACCAGGTACAGAAAATTTGGGGTATTGTGCCATTTGGCCATGGCTCCCTGGGGAAGGGAAGACACCTTTTCCCAGTAAAACCTTCAGGATGAAGATGAGCACTGGTGTTTCCAGGAGGAGTCAGGAGGAGCAATGGCACAGAAAGCCAGGGGACAGCTCTGCACTGGCCAAAATCAGCTGGCAGGAGGGAGCCAGGATGTGGGCACATGGACTGGCAGAGCTCTGGCAAGGACAGCACAACTCTGGGACACAGAACAGATTCCAGATGAAATGCCAATGCTCAGCAAAGCCTCTGTGCCACTCTTCCCTGCCAGTGGGATTCTGGTGTGACTTGTCAGCAGATCTTCACTTGCCACTCACCAAACAACGTGGTCAAATGGGCAGAGAACACAGGCAGGGAGAGGGTGCAACAGCACCTCAGAGCTTCAGTGCACGTTTTGCTTGCTTGTGAAATCTCAGTATTTGTTTACCCCTTTTTGCTGGAATCCAATAACTCTACATTGGCACAAAGGGACTCGAAACCAATTGGTTTTTATTGCACAAATCAAGACTGACACAGAGCATGCAGCAGGACACAAAGCATGGGGCAGTCCCTGAGATGCTGGGTGCAGTATTTGGGAAGGAGCCTGGGGAAGCTGTGGTGCCATGTACTGCTGGCACGTATCCCCCTGGGCAGGCTTTAAAACCCTGCTTTTAGAGCTCAGCTTGAGCAAAGTGCTGCTGTTTGTGCTTTTAGTGATAGCAATAAAGATGGTTTTTATTGTTGTTTCATCTCGGAATTTCACAGCGTGTTCCTGTTGTTATTTTGGGGTCAGCCCTCAGATGCAGCAGCTGCAGCAATGGCAGCAGCCAAGGCAGGTCCTGCACAGCATCAGGGGCAGCTGCAGCCGTCTGCAGCAAACTCAGCTGCCCTTCCCTGGTTGTGGAAGCCTTGGGAGTGCCTGTGGCTGCTTCCAGAGCAGGCTGAGCTCTTGGGAAGGAGCTACAAGAGTTGAGGCAGTGATTTCTGTAGCAGAGGGCCGGGACTGGGGAGATGGTGGCAATAGGGGCGCTGCCAGCGCTCACCCTGTCCCACACCCAGCGGCTCGGCTCCTTCTCCAGAGGGGTCGGGGCCCTGCAGGAGCTGCTGGTTTAACATTCCTGACCATCAATCCTGCCCTAACACCCCGCCAGGGAACGCGCCCGCTGCTCCTGCAGCGCTGCCCTGCTGCCCATCTGCTGAGGTGGCACCGAGCCCGGGAGGCTGTGCCGCCAGCGCAGCGCTGGCAGCCAGCGGGGGGACAGCCTGTGCCACGCCAGGAGCCAGCACATCCTCCTGTGTGCCCACAGTGCCAGCCTTGGGCAGCAGGCTCTGCTGCGGGGCAGGCAGCTGAGGAGCCTCTGAGCACTGTCCCATGGCGCTGTCTCTTGGCACTGTCCCCATGGCACTGTCCCCCTGGCACTGCCCCATGCCTCTGCACCTTGGCACTGCCCCCTGGCACTGTCTCATGGCACTGTCCCCATGGCTCTGCCCCATGCCACTGTCCCCATGGCATTGCCCCCATGCCACTGTCCCCATGCCACTGCCTCCATGCCACTGCCCCCATGGTTCTGTCCCCATGGCACCATCCCCATGGCACTGTCCCCATGGCACTGTCCCATGGCACAGTCTCTTGGCACTGCCCCATGGCACTGCCCATGGCTCTGCACCTTGGCACTGCCCCCATGGCACTGTCCCCCTGGCACTGTCCCCATGGCACTGTCCCCATGGCACCATCCCCATGGCACTGTCCCCCTGGCACTGTCCCCATGGCACTGTCCCATGGCACCATCCCCATGGCACTGTCCCCTGGCACTGTCCCCATGGCACTGTCCCATGGCACTGTCCCCTGGCACTGTCCCCATGGCACTGCCCCCATGGCACTGTCCCATGGCTCTGTCCCCCGGCTCTGCCCCCATGGCACTATCCCCATGGCACCATCCCCATGGCACTGTCCCATGGCTCTGTCCCCATGGCTCTGCCCCCATGGCACTGTCCCCATGGCACTGTCCCCATGGCACTGTCCCCATGGCACCATCCCCATGGCACTGTCCCCCTGGCACTGTCCCATGGCACTGTCCCCTGGCACTATCCCCATGGCACTGCCCCCATGGCTCTGTCCCATGGCTCTGTCCCCCGGCTCTGCCCCCATGGCACTGTCCCCTGGCACTGTCCCCATGGCTCTGTCCCCTGGCACTGTCCCCTGGCACTATCCCCATGGCACTGCCCCCATGGCTCTGTCCCATGGCTCTGTCCCCCGGCTCTGCCCCCATGGCACTGTCCCCTGGCACTGTCCCCTGGCACTGTCCCCATGGCTCTGTCCCATGGCTCTGTCCCATGGCTCTGTCCCCCGGCACGGCTGCTGCGCTGTCCGGCTGCTCCCGTAGCCGCGGGGCAATCGCGGTGCTCAGAGCCGGGAACTCGCGGTGCTCAGAGCAGGGACAAGCGCTGACACACCCGAGCAGAGTGAGGGACAGGCTTTGACGGGAGCTGGCTCCTCAGATGTTCCTGGTGCTTTCCCCACCTGGTTTCCCGATGCTGAGCTGCCCTTGCTTTCGTATTCACTTTTACCAGGAGTTTTTCACGCCTGGGAAAGGGAAAAAGGAAACTTCAAACCCTCGTTCAGGCTTTGGAATTAAACGTGGTGTGCACAGGATGCAGGTGGGGAACCCTCGACCTTTGAAATGGCGGGGAAGCTGCCGGGCTCGTTGTGCCAAGAGCTGCCTCGGGGGCAGTCTGGAGCTCAGAAGGGGTGGCAGAGAAGCTGATGCTCCTTTGGGGATGACTTTAGTTCCCCAGCGCACAGATATCCCCTGCCAGATCATCTCCAGCTAATTGGAAGGGATCATCCTGCTGACAGGGCTCCTTCCTGGCCTCGTGCTCTTCCTTGCAACTGGAGATGCTGGAGTTGGAGCAAGGATTCATTTAAGTATCTGTCCCAAATCATTAGGTTCTGCATTCTGGCTGTGACTCTCAGAGAGAGGTAACACTTCTCAGACATAACGAGGCTCAGATCGTTGTTAGGGAAATTCTTGCCATCATGAAATCTATTTTACATGGGCACCAGTTAGCCTGGACTTATTGCTGAAAGGCACCAAGGATGAGTGGGAAAGCAACTGTGACTAATGGGAGCTTTCCTCAAATGCATGAAGTCACAGGAATTAATGAAAGGAGGGAGAAGAGCGGTGAAGTGTAACACCAGGCAGAAAAAGAGCTGTCATTTTTACATTCCTTTCCAGCAATTAATTTGTATTTTCAAGTCTCTCTGAGCTCCCAACCCAGCCTAGGAAATGGTGGTTTCTGGATATTTCCTGGAAAGAGCCATCACTGCTACAAGAAGTCCTTGCTCTTGCCACATCCTTGCTCTTCCTTGCAGGAGCAGCCAGTGCAGGGACCAGCCAAACCCTGTCCTGTGGGATGCTCATCCCAAACCAACCACTGGGTTCCCCAAAGCTTGGCTCTCACATCTCTCCCAGGACACCTGGCTGCCCTTTCTGCACAAACAGCTCAGCCCGCTTTATTCAAGCCACTTTTATTTATGGCATTCTACAGTTTAAGTCCGAGCAGCCCAACTGCAAGGCACTGGGAAAGTTTGCAGGGAAGACTCTTCTGTGGAAGCAACAAGAAAAATGTCTGGTTTATGTGAAATTGGAGCCGTCATTCCTGTGTCTTTTTATGAGATACCTCCTTGTTGTACAGTGGATTTCATGCTCTTGCAAAGTAGAGCTCCCTTCCTTCTCTCCTTTGGAACAAAGTTTGAAGAATTGCTGTTTCTACACCCATGGATAGCTCAGGCTCTGCCCTCAGTGAGTGCTTGGCACATGGACTGAGCACAGAGCTCGCACCCTGGGAGCAGCTCCACTGCTTCCCTGGCCCTCAGGACCCAGCCCATGTTGCCCATGTCACATTGATCCCTTGGTCAGCATCTCTTTCAGACATTTCAATGGGAAATGCCTCACACTTTTGATTAACACAAAATCTCTCCTCCAAATCTGAATTCAAACAATCCAACTGGAGCTTTGCAGCAACCTCCTGTGGCAACACCAGCCTTGGGAGCTCCTGCTTTCCCAGGATGGAGGTGAACCATGGTTTCCTGTGGTCTGGAGAAAACTCTGCACCCCCAGCCCAAACGCCCAGGCTGCTGCCAGCCTGGGCGCCACAGCACAGGCAGAGCTCCTGGCACATCCCAACCCTCCAGTCTGTGGCAGGGCCAGGATGAATTTGGCTCTTTCTTTCCAGTTATATAAAGCTCTCTCCCAGTTTGTCTGGCCTGTACCCCGCTGGCTCTGGTTTGCATCTACCCTGACAGATGAGAGAGAAGCCTCCTGCTTCCATCCGGCTGCAAAGAGCTGGGTACCACAGGGGCTTAAAATATCTGCAGGAGGAGACATCAGAGAGGGAAACAGGGGGCTGCTGGGGGAGGGCAGCTGGGGATGGACTGGAGGAGAGCGAGGACAGGATCTGGAGGAGCAGGGGATGTTTGTAAAGGAACAGGCTGGGATGTTGGGCTGGGGAGGACGCTGAGCTCTGTGGGAAGGAGCCATCTCCCTGCTCCAGCTCAAGCTGAGCCCCTGGGCTCTCCCTGTCCCTTTTATCTCCCCTTGATCCCTGTTTCAGGTCTGTAAGGCAGTGTGTTTGGAACTTGCCTGCCTGGGGTGCTGGTGTGGGAGTAGGGAGACCTACAAGGGCTTTCTACCCACTTTAATTAAGCTGTTTTTAACAGGAAATCTCCTTGGGTAAAATCTAGCCTTGATAATAGTTAATAGCAAAACTTATTGGCTATAGAGGAGCTAGGATTGTCCCTAATTAGTCTTTTATAAGGCTGTTATTTTTTTTCCTGGTTCTCTGGACGCAAGGGCCCTGACTGAAGAGCAGGGCTCACTCAGATCCTCCCTACAACAGCTCTGCCATTGCTGGGGCTGCAGGGGCAGAGCCCCAGGTCCTGTCCCCACACTGCAGCAGCTCATGGTGCAGGTCTCTGGGTCTGTGCTGCCCTCCCAAATCCCTGCATGAGCCTGGAGAATCCCCATGGATGTGCCCTTCCCTGCAGCCAGGGCACAGCCAAGGCACAGGAGATCTCTGGAAGCAGGAACTGCTTGAACCCATGCCTGGTGTTTCCACCTCCTGTGCCAATCTGGTTCATACTCTTCCTCTTGCCTGGAGTTGTGGCATTCTGACTGGGATTGCTGGTGCTGGGGGGAGCTGGGAAAGTGCTGGGGAACTCGTTTGGGGATGGGCAGGGCTCCAGCAGAGCTCTGGGTCGACAGCATCTCCCTTCCTTCAGCACTGCTGGAAGAGCCAGGCTGAGCAAGGCTGGGGCTTTACTGCTGAGGGGTTTTTGATCTTCCCTTTCCCTTTTTATCAGTAAAAAGGCTTTGAAGCAGAGTCAGCCAGGTGCCCAGCTGGTGCCTTTGGGCATCTCAGTGACTGTAGGAGCTGTCAGAGCCTTGCACAGTCCTGTATTTGTGTCACTGAGCCCCCATCCCGCTGGATTCACCAGGCACTGTTACACTCCAGCTGTTTATGTCATGTCCTGGTTCCTCCTTCTTTTCCAGCTTGTAAACCTGTTGGAGATACAAACAGCAGCATCCTCAGTGGGTTTGCTGTGGATTTATTGCCCAGAGAAGCTGTGGCTGCCCCATCCCTGGAAGTCTCCAAGGTTGGACAGGGCTTGGAGCAACCCAGGCTCATGGAAGGTGTCCCTGCCCATGGCAGGGGGTAGAATGAGATGATCTTTGTCCCTGCCAACCCAAACCACTCTGTGATTCAGTGATTTCATGGTTCTGGTATTTCCCACATGCATCTCCTGTTAATTATACCCTGGAGAGCAGCAATGAACCTTTGTTGGCACTGGAGGAAATAACTGTGCAGAATGTTGTTAGTCCATGAGTTGAGGTGGGAAGTCCTGGCCAAGTGACCCTGCTGGAGTTCAGGGCTGCTGAATGAGACCTGGCATTTCTTCAGGCTTCAACCTGCTGATACTTGGGAGCCCATTTCTGGGGGGAGCTGGCTGCTCAGCACTGAACACCTGGGCTCAGCCACTGCCACCAAAAGCCCCAGGACAGCTGGCAGGGCTGGGCTGGCCGGGGGCGCTGTTCATGTGATCTCCTGTGTGCAAAGGGAGAGTAACCCCGAGCTGTGCTGCTGTGAGTGACTGCAGGGTTACAAAGCACTCACTGGCCCCTGGCCCCACTGCGTGTGCCCATCCTGGTGCTGCTGGAGGGCTGCAGAATTGGGTGGGACCCTGTGGTTTGGGGCACTGGGGCACAGGGAGTGAGTTTGGAGAGCTGCTTGTGGGGTGGAGCTGCTGGCTGTTCCCAGCCATGCTGAGGAGCTGCCCAGCAGCACCAGAGCAGCTTTAGGATGGCCAGAAATAGAACCCAGGACATGCCAGCCCTGTCCCCTCGGGGGACATTCCCAGGCTGTTTGCTCAGGCAGCAGCTGAGGCCAAACAAACCCCTGGCTCCAGGCCAGAGCTGGCACAAACCCACCCACCCTGCTGGGAACCTCTGCAGCGTCCCCATGTCCTGTAACAGTGTCCCCATGTCCCTCAGCAGTGTCCCTGTGTCCCTCAGCAGTGTCCCCATGTCCCACAGCAGTGTCCCCATGTCCTGTAACAGTGTCCCCATGTCCCTCAGCAGTGTCCCTGTGTCCCTCAGCAGTGTCCCCATGTCCCTCAGCAGTGTCCCCATGTCCTGTAACAGTGTCCCCATGTCCCTCAGCAGTGTCCCCGTGTCCCACAGCAGTGTCCCCGTGTCCCACAGCAGTGTCCCTGTGTCCCTCAGCAGTGTCCCCATATCCCACAGCAGTGTCCCCGTGTCCCACAGCAGTGTCCCTGTGTCCCACAGCAGTGTCCCCGTGTCCCACAGCAGTGTCCCTGTGTCCCACAGCAGTGTCCCTGTGTCCCTCAGCAGTGTCCCCGTGTCCCTCAGCAGTGTCCCCATGTCCCACAGCAGTGTCCCCGTGTCCCTCAGCAGTGTCCCTGTGTCCCACAGCAGTGTCCCTGTGTCCCTCAGCAGTGTCCCCATGTCCCACAGCAGTGTCCCTGTGTCCCACAGCAGTGTCCCCGTGTCCCTCAGCAGTGTCCCCGTGTCCCACAGCAGTGTCCTGCAGTGGGGTGGGCAGCACACCGGGGCTCTGGCCACACCTGAGGGACACCTGAAGCAAGGCCCTGCTCCCTGCAGAGCCAAAGCCAGCCCCCAGCTCCAGGTGAGATTTGTCCATCCCCAGCGATGCCCAGCAGGGTTTGCTGCCCTGAGCCCTGGCAGGTTTTTCACGTGCCCTCATGTTGAATTTTTAGGGTTTGAATAAGGGCTCTCCCTGAAACAGGCAGGGACATCAGAGGCATCTTCAAAAGGGGAAAAAGAGATGTCACCTGCTGTTATGTTATGAGAAAAAATGATGGATCCCAGAGACTCCTACTGCTCCCTCTGGCCATGTTAAAGCCTCTGAGTGGCACTGCACTACCCACACAGCAGGACAGGCATCACCTCTGCCTCCCACCTCCCCCAGCTGAGTCATCCAGAGCCAGAGGAGCACCAGGGGGTGATCCCAGGAGGGCACTCCTGGTGCTGCTCCGTGCACAGGGGCTGTGGGCACAGCTGGCCAGGCGTGGGTTGCCCTTGTGCCACCATGAAGGACTCGAACGCTCTGCAGGCACAAAAATTATTTCTGACTTTTTTTCCCCCAAATTCAAAAGCACTTCAGAGATTTTCAACTGCAAATCACAATCACATTAAGGACTGTTTTTCATCAGCACCTGCACAGGCTGGTTTGGAGCCTCACAGTGCCTGCACCAACGGGCTGCCTGGGAGAATGAACCCTGCAATTTTGGCATCTGGTGTGCAGGAGTACAGTAAATATTTAAAGCCACTAGACTGAGGTTTCCAAAGGACTCTAAAGAGATTGATTTCTCCAAACCCCTGTGACTGCAAATGGAAATTTCGTGCCAGCCTCCTTTCAGCCAGCATTTCCCAGAGAGTCTAAATGTGGATCCGGGCTGTGCTGGAGGAAGTGGGGGCTCGCAGTTCCCCGTTAGGTGCCGTGCCCAGATCCCTGTGCTCCCCAGGGCTGGCTGCAGCACATGGGGTGTGACAGGGACGTGCTGTTCTGCTCAGACACGCCATGCTGGAGCTCCTCCTGTGGCACCAGGAGTCTCAGCGTGTTTTCCCTCTTGGCTCCCTCCATGCATCCTGCATCTCCTTTTTTTTCTGACTGAGGGTAAAATCTGGTGTCTCCAGCCAAGCTCACAAGTGCTGGATCTGGGGATGAGGCTCCATCCCTGCCCTGTGCTCGCAGGGGGCTCAGCCTGGCAGGGGGTGCTTGGCAGGAGGGATTAGGGGCACCCTCATCTCCCAGGGTCATCCAGGCTGGGAGGAGCAGCTGGAGCAGCCCTGGGAGAAGGACCTGGGGGTGCTGGGGGTGGGAGTTGGACCTGCCCTGACCCAGAACCCCCAGCCCTGGGCTGAGCCCCAGCGTGGGCAGCAGGGCAGGGGCGATTCTGCCCCTGTGCCCCTGTGCTCAGGTGAGACCCCACCTGCAGAGCTGCCTGGGCCAGCACAGGGAGGAGCTGGAGCTGCTGGAGAGAGTCCAGGAACTGGCACCCAGAGAAGCTGTGGCTGCCCCAACCCTGGAAGTATCTAAGGCCAGGTTGGACAGATTTGGAGCAACCTGGGCTAGTGGAAGGTGTCCTTCCCCATGGCAGGGGGTGGCACTGCATGGGCTTTAAGATCTCTTCCACCCCAGGCCATGCTGTGATTCTCTGATTCTATGACTGATAACTCTGAAGTTCACTACCATGGACAGGAACAGTTTCTGCCATCACAAGGACAGATCCAAATTCCTGTGTGACGCCTCTTTAAAGAGAAGCTGGCTGGAGTGTCCCCCACAGGCAGGGTGGTTTTCCTTCTGCTCCTCACCTGCTGCACATGCTTGGGCAGCCTGAGGAGCTCCCTGGCTCCTTCCTTGCCAACACGAACATCCAGCCCTGGGAAAACACCCCAGTTAAACACAGCACAAATTGGCTGGGCAGGGACACGCAGGGATGTGACAAACCAGACTGGGAGAGAGATACCAGCAGTAAATAATGCTTTTATAAACAGTGTCTCTCCATCTTTCTTGTTGGCCCTTTCAGGCACTGGAAGGCTGCAATTAAATCACCCCAAAGCTTCTCCTGTGCAGGTGAACAATGGCAGCTGTGCCAGCCTTTCCTCCCAGCAGAGCTGCTCCATCCCTCTGCTCATCCTGGAGCCTCCTCTGGCCTGGCTCCAGCAGCTCCAGCTCCTGCCTGTGCTGGGCCAGGGATGGGGCAGCTCTGCAGGAGGGATCCTGCTCCTTCTCCTCGGGTGCTGAAGCAGAATTCCTGTGGCCAGGAAAACGGGGCAGAAAGGAGGTGCTGAATCTGTCGGGGCAAGGCCAGGGGCAGATCCCTGTTCCAGCCAGCCCCAGCTTCCACAGCTGCTCCTGTCACGGGCTCAGGAACGTTTCCCCATCTCAGCCCTGAACACTGAACCAGGCTCTGCTGAGCCTGCCCGAGGCCAGGCTGTGCTCTGAGGCAAACCCTGGAATGAGGGCAGGGAGCGCTGTCCCCAAACCCTGCCAGGGAGCATCGGGACAGCGCTGCCTCCGCAGGAAGAGTGGGCAGCGTGAAGAGGAGAATCATAATGATGTCAACACAAATTTGGGCTGAAATGATGTGAGTGAAATCCCCAAAGATGCAATGCCAAGAATAATAAAACCAAGCAGAATGCCAGAAAACCAAATTACAACAAATAACATGGGGGGAGGGCAGGGGGAGAGAAGAACTGATGGAACAGGCAGAAGAAATGCAGGCAAGGGGCAGAGGCAAATGGCAAATGGCATCAAACCAGGCAGTGCAAATCCCAAACCCAGCCAGTGTCCATGGAAAAATCTGCCAGAGGAGATGGTGGGTGATGTGGGGCAGGACTAGGCTGAGATGGGGCTGTGGGCATGGACAACCTCACACCAAACAGGACTCAAGGGGGGGAGAAACTCACCTGAGGAGCAGCAGGTGAAGTGCAGAGCCATGTCCTGCTGGGCACAGCCAGGGCTCCTCCAAACGCAGCTCCCTGAGATGGATGGACATGTGCCAAGGATGGGATGAGTGCTGGGACAGGGACTCAGCTCCCTGCAAACCCTGGGCACTGGTAGTCCCAGGACAGGGCTTGGGATGTGCTTTACCAAGGGGTGCCAAATACAGCCCCCACCTCCCTGCAGCCACCCAAGGGAGGTCAGCCTGCCCCTCTGCAGGTGGGGAAACTGAGGCACAGAGAGGGCAGGCAGCAGGGCCTTTGGGTGTTTTCCCTGCTGTCCGTGGACATTTCCCTCCCTGTCCCTGCTGGGAGCAGGGCTTGGATACGTCCCACCAATGCCAGCTGGTTGGGATGGAGGTCGGGCAGGAGCAGGAGGGGTGTGGGATCTGCCTTTCTCCTGGCTCCCAGCTCCCAAGTGGAAAGCGATGGCTCAGCCTGGCAGGGATGGGCCGCACCCAAGGGATGGGCCCCACCCAAACCGTGCCCAAGCTCCTGCCGTGTGGAAAGCAGGACCTTGATGCTGTTGGTCACCTGGGAGAGGTGGCAGCAGCGTGGCTGGTCCCAGTCCAAGCCCAACTGTGCTTGTCCCCAGCACAGAGCCCAGCAGAGCTCTGGGGAGGCAGGAAAGCAGCTCACCGAGCTGATTTACACCTGGTTCACACCGTGCTGTTGCCCGGATCCCCTGGCCCAGAGGAGTGGAGTCAGCAGGCGTGTGGCACTGCCCACCTGCAGGCACAGCCCCGCTCACTGCTCGGCTGGGCTGCCTCTAATCACCCTCCGTGCTGAAGGATTAACAGCAGCAATCTTGTTCCCAGCCACCCTCCAGATGATACACCATAATAAGACATATAACAGCCCCTTGGAAAAGAGAAAGTTATAGTTCCCACAGCAACTGTAACTCAGCCATATTACACATCTATATATATATTAAGGCATAAATTTAACAACATATATTTTAATGCAAAATACCAGCGATGCACAAGGGGACAAATAACAGTGGTTGAGGGATCCATAACATTTGGCTTTCCCTGCTTCCCACTGCTGGAATCTCACCAGCAGCAGCACGGTGAGGAAGATGGATCCATCCCACTTGTGGCCCTCTTCCACCTGCTCCTGGTTTTTTGGCAGGGACAGGCAGAGGGACAGGCACATACATCCCATCCATGCACCTCTGGGCCACCCACATGCACAGACATGGCACAGTGCATGGGGAGGGTGCACAGTGCATGTTGAGGGTGCACAGTGCATGGAGAGGGTGCACAGTGCATGGGGAGGGTGCACAGTGCATGGGGAGGGTGCACAGAGCATGGAGAGGGTGCACAGTGCATGGGGAGGGTGCACAGAGCATGGGGAGGGTGCACAGAGCATGGGGAGGGTGCACAGAGCATGGAGAGGGTGCACAGTGCATGGAGAGGGTGCACAGTGCATGGGGAGGGTGCACAGAGCATGGGGAGGGTGCACAGTGCATGGGGAGAGTGCACAGAGCATGGGGAGGGTGCACAGAGCATGGGGAGGGTGCACAGTGCATGGGGAGAGTGCACAGAGCATGGGGAGGGTGCACAGTGAATGGGGAGGGTGCACAGAGCATGGGAAAGGGGCGCAGTGCATGGAGAGGGTGCACAGTGCATGGGGAGGGTGCAGAGTGAATGGGGAGGGTGCACAGAGCATGGGGAGGGTGCACAGAGCATGGGGAGGGTGCACAGAGCATGGAGAGGGTGCACAGTGCATGGCAAAGGGGCACAGTGAATGGGGAGGGTGCACAGTGAATGTGGAGGGTGCACAGTGAATGGGGAGGGTGCACAGAGCATGGAGAGGGTGCACAGAGCATGGGGAGGCTGCACAGTGAATGGCAAAGGGGCACAGTGAATGTGGAGGGTGCACAGTGAATGGGGAGGGTGCACAGAGCATGGAGAGGGTGCAAGTTGCATGGCAAAGGGGCACAGTGAATGGGGAGGGTGCACAGTGAATGGGGAGGGTGCACAGAGCATGAGGAGGGTGCACAGTGAATGTGGAGGGTGCACAGTGCATGGGGAGGGTGCACAGAGCATGGAGAGGGTGCACAGTGCATGGGGAGGCTGCACAGTGTGTGGCACATCCCACGGGATGCCACGGAACACGCATGGCTGCAGCAGGGATTTCTCCTGCCGCTCATCAGGCTGAATGCAGAATGAGACCCTTCCAACAGAGTTCTGGGTTTTTATTTTTCCAACTATCAGCTGGAATTGCACAACAGGGATATAGTTCCCGGTTACATTTTATGAAATGGCTCAAACCCGTGTCATTTCAGCTGATTTTGCCAGGCAGCTCCTGGCCACAGGCAGCGAGACATGCACAGTGCTGACCCTGCCCTGCTCCCCACAGCTGGGAAACCTTGGGTGGCTCCTGCCAACCTTGGGTGCTTCCTGCCTGTCCTTGCAAACATGGGTGCCCTGCTCTGTTCCTCACAAATGGGGTGCATCCTGCCATGGCATAGCTGCTTTCCCTCTCGGACACCCAAAATCCATCCTGGAGTGAATACATTCCCCATCCTGGGGCAGGATGGGGGTTTAATGCATGTCCTGAGGTGGCACAGCCGTGCCCAGGGCTGCTGCTGCTGGGGCAGGGAGTGCTGAGAAGGTGGGAGCAGCCTCACTGGGGACCTCCCTCTCATCCTGGGAGGATAAAGACTTTCAGGGATTTAAGCTGGGCTCCTGGCTTTGTGCCTTACCAGCCCTGCTTTGTGGCTAGGGTGCCCAGGTTTGGCCTTTACTCTGCTGGCTCTGCTTGCCTGCCCTGCACCCCAGGGCTGACTCTGCTGCTCCCAGGGGTCTCTCCTTATTCTAGGAGCAGAATAAAGGACATAAAATGCTCTGCTTGCAGCATTTCATGCTCGTGTCTTAACTTGACATGGCATTATATCATCTTGATATTGCAATGAGAGAGCTGAGCTGCAGCTGCGGTTATGGCCGATGCTGCCTGGCAGTCTGTGCTATAAGCACCTACATTTACACTTCAATTAGTTTGCTTAATTGCACCGTCCCCTCTCTGGCTGCCTTGTGGGGAAGGCTGGTCTGGGCTGTGCTGCTTTGCTGGCTACTGTGGCTTCTCTCATGTCTCCTCCCAGGCAGGCAGAGCTGGGATCCTGGCAAGTCTGAATTGCAGTGCCAGGTAGAGAAATACATATATCTGTATGTATGTATGTGTGGTGCTTACAAAGCAATCCCAGCTAATCTCTCTATCCAGGCAGGGCTTTAGGATGTCCTTTCAGCAGGGATTTGTGGAGTTTGGTAGTTATTTTCTAAGAATGCATTACCCGGGGTTTCCGATGAATAATGTAGGTCCTTGTTCTGCAACTTACTTACAAATGTCGAACCTTAAACCACTGAAGTCGATGGATCTCCTTGTGCACTTAAAGTTAGGCACAGGTTTAAGTGTGGCAGTAAATCAGGGCTGTGCTGCCTGCCCTGGTCCTGCTGGTGGGGGGTGCTGATGGAAATGGTGAATGGTGTCAGAATTATGGAATGGTTTGTGTCGAAAATCACCTTGAAAATCATCTCATTCCACCCCCTGCCATGGGCAGGGACACCTTCCACTAGCCCAGGTTGCTCCAAGCCCCGTCCAGCCTGGCCTTGGACATTTTTAGGAATGGAGCAGCCACAGCTTCGCTGGGCAACCTGTGCCAGGGCCTCAGCACCCTCACAGGGAGGAATTTCTTCCAAACATCTTATCTAAATTTCCCTTCTTTAAGTTTTAACATTCCCCCCTTGTTCTGTCACTCCAGTTCCTGATGCAAAGTCCCTCTCTGGCTTTCCTGCAGCCCATTCAGACTCTGGAAGATTCTGTGAGGTCTCCACACAACCTTCTCTTCCTGAGGCTGAACAGCCCCAGCTTTCTCAGCCTGTCTTTGAAAGGGGAGGTGTTCTAATCCCCTGGTCATCCCTGTGCCTCCTCTGGCCTGGCTCCAGCAGCCCAGCTGGGCCCAGGGCTGGAGCAGCTCTGCAGGTGGGGTCTCACATGCAGAGTTTGCCCTCAGTCAGAAAAACAAAGGAGATGGTGATGCATGGAGGGAACCAGGTGGGAAAACCTGATCAGACACCCAGTGTTAAAGGAGATGCTCCCTGTATGTGTTTGGGATTGCTCTGACCCAGCTGTAGGACCTCGTCCTTTGCTTTGTTGCTTTGAAATTTGTGTGATCCCACCTCTCGCATCCCTTCCCTCCATCCTGTGGCTGCACCTGACAGCTCCAACTCCACACCCAGCTCCCCACCACCACAGAAATTGCCTTGGGGAATCTGTTCTGGGCACTGAGACCAGCCCTGGTGGGGACAGCAGCAAATCCAATGTGTGTGTGACTCCCCCTGTGCCCTCAGCGGATCCCAGGCACAGCCCCACGTCCACGCAAGGCCAGGCACACCCCAGAGCGCTGCTGGGCACGGGGCTGTGCTCTGGAGTCCTGGGGGCTTCATTTCATTTAAACCCCGCTGGGAGGGGAGGGAGGGAGGGAGGGAGGCAGTCCCCCAGTGCCAGAAGGGGATGGATGTGGGCGCTGAGCGCCCTTCCAGAGCAGGGGATGACCTGAGGGTTTGCTGCTGCGGGAACAGGACAGGGAAGTTGAGTACAAAGATGGAGCTGGCACTGCCAGCTGCCCGGGCCAGGAGCTGTTCCCAGGACACGGGCACTGCTGCTCCTCTGCCACGGCGGAGATGGGAAAGGTGTTGGTGCCTGAGCTGGGCAGATGTGCTGCAGAGCCCTTTGGAAAAGTGTGCAGAAATGAAATCCCACCTCTGCTCCCTACAAAGCCCCAAGGTGAGGGTGCCCTGCAGGGCTCCCTCCAGAGCAGTGCTGGCCCTGCTTTGGCAGGTGCTGGAGGAGGGGATCGCTGGGCTCTCCCCGCCGTGCCCGGAGCCATCCCAACCCCCAGCAGCTGCTCCCTAAGCAGGATCAATGGGAGGTGAAATAGATCTCCTTTGGATATTCCTGGCTCCGTGCCTCGGTGCCGGGACTGCGGCTCTCCCAAGTCAGCGGCAGCAGGACGTGAAACCCTTCAGTCTTGCCAAGTGCCTTTTTTACCAATTATTATTCTTTTTGGCTCCTGCGTGTGCAGCGTGTGCGCTGCCGATGGGGCAGTGCCGGCAGAGGAACCCTCCGGAGCGGGGAGGACCCATCCCGGAGCACAGCCCACGGGCACACGGCAAAGGCGGGCTTTCAACGCAGATCTAATTAGCAGTTCTAATTAGCCTCGATTTCCTCGTCACCTGCAGGTCCCAGCTCCTGCTCAGGCTGCATTGCAGAGCTAAAGCATCAACGGGGATGTATGGGCAGGGGACCCCTCCCGGTGACAGCACCCCGGGCTGGCACAGCCCTCCTCAGCCTCCGCTCCTGGGACAGGGACATGGGTGAGCACGGGGAGGGACAGTGAGGGACAGCAGCGCTAATTAAACTGCTCCCGAACCGCTCTGGCTGGCAGGGAACTTCTCCGAGGGGAATCGGGAGTCATGGTAGAGTAGAAAAAATGAGGGCATGGGGTAGAGCGGCAATAGGGCGTAAAATCACAGCTGAGCAAAAGGAGAGAAAGCGCTTGCATGCTGTGAGCTCTGCTCTGCTTTTCCTTCCCTGAGCGGGGCTGGGAAGGGATGCTCCCAGCCCATCCCTCCTGGCACAGCTCTCCCACACAAGAACCAAAGGCATGTCTGCCTCAGACCTGCTGGGAAGTTGGGACAGGCAGGATGGTGTTTGGGATGCCCTGTGGACAAGGCAGAGTGGGAGGAAGCAAAGGCGAGTTTGAAGCACAGAACCCCACGGCTGTTCTGGGAATAGGGAGTGACAGACACGTCCGTGCCCCCTTGGAGAGGTGGGGAGGGCCTGGCACAGCACTGGGAGCTGCTGGCAAAACTCTTCCTCCCCCATGGTGCTCTCTGGAGAGACTTGTGCTTCCCATGATTGCTTGGACAAATTCTTGTGCGTGAGCCAGCAGTTCTCCTCTTGTCTCTTGTAATTACCGTCCCAGCGTTCTCCTTGAGAGACACCATCTGCTACTCCTCCATCACCAGTCATCTCCCCATCTCCCGGGCACAGCCCTTTCCCCGGAGAGCTCGGCTGATCGTGCTGATGGTGCAGCTCCCGAGTTCCCGCGCTGCTCGTTAAGCTCCATCACATCAAAGGCAGCTGCTCCATCACCTGATGCCCCAGCCATCAGGGCTTGGGGGGCTCTGCTGGCCAAGAATGAACAGCCAGGCTGGGGCTGCTGTGAGCAGTGGGAGCTGTGACCCCCTAAACCCATGTCCCCTCTCTCCGTGCCTTGCATGAGCTGCTGAGGCAGCCCTAGGAGCTGCTGGAAGTCAGGCAGAGGGTGGGATATTCCCAGGAAGGCAGCCTGTGGTGGGCACACGGGGACCAGCGCAGGGCAGCTGGGGTGACACTGAGGTGGCAGTGGGCGTGTTTGGGGCTATTACAGCTGAAACAAGCACTTTCTGGGTCAGAAACAAGATGCATTTCAGAGAGCTCTGGGGCTCCCAGGAGCAGCAGGGCCGGGCTCCGAGGCGAGGCAGCAGCACGGCGGAAGCGCAGCGCTCGGCTGCACCATGTGCCCGGTGCCATCAGTCTCCTGCTTTTAATCAACACTAAATGAGCCTCTGGGGGCCTATTCTCTCACGGCAGCACACCAGAAACTTTCACTGAAGTCAAGAGAAGTTACTCACACCCTTAGGCACAAGTCTGCGGTCCTGGGAAGTTGCAAGGGAGCTGTGATTTATGCCGAGTGTCGCAGGCTCGACCACAGCCAGTGCCCGCCTCTTGGTATAATTCACAAGTAAATGTACGTTTATATAAAAAAATACAGTAAAACCATCACATTTTATTAGGGGAGGCCGCACGATAAATTTTTACGTCGAAGCTTCCAGCAGCCAGAGACGAAAAGCATCTTCAGGAAAATCACTGCCATGGAGACAGGTTTGCATCCCGCCGTATCAGGCGGCTCGTTTGTATTTTTAAGGCATCTCATTAGAGCGTTAAATGATCTGTAAAAGGTAAAACCAGCATTTTTCTCAGTGGCTCTGGTGCTGGCCAGGCTTCGAGCCCCCACAGAGCAGGGGGTGGGGGGCATGTGGTCCATTGAGCCCACTGAGGTTGTGCCCCCAGCCCCATGCCCAGCCTGTCCCCAGAGATGGGTGAGAGCACTCATTTGTTCATGCTGGCAGATGTCGCCCTAAAAGCCCCAATAAAACTGACTCTCTCTCTGCTAACCAAAATTATTGTCTACAAAAATATGTGTGCACCTCCTCCAGAATTTACTCAAAACTGGAGCAGCGTGTTGACATCCCTGCGCCTCAGATGAGCTGGGGCCGGGCTCCTCCAGCCAGTTCGCCCCTGGCTTTGTGCTGACATGGAAGAGCTGCCAGTGCTGGCCCCTGCGGGCACTGTCCAGCCCTCAGGGCTGGGAAATCCTGCTCCTGGCTGCAGCTCCTGTGCTCCCCGGCCCTGCTGGCCCTGCTTCCCTTGCTGCCAGCCTGTGGCTCCCCCCTGGCAGCGTCTGCTCGTCCATCTGCGAGGCTCCGGCACGGGCTCCGAGCCGCCCTTCTGCTCCAGTTCCTGCTCTTCCCTCCCAGATCCCACACCATGGCGCTGTGAGGAAATGCAATGCTGCAAATGAATGATTTTTAGAGATGACCAAGCACCCACGATCAGAAATTCTTACATTGTTCCAAGGCCAGAAATAAAAGCTGCACCTGAAGTTGTGGAAGTGTTCCAGCGCAGCAGCTCAGATTTCAAACTACTGCAGAGCTGGCGAGGAGGGTCCCAGCTTTTACAAGCATGAGGGAAGAAATAAAATGGTTGGGACAGCGAGAGATGAGTGATTTTGCAGACATTTGTCCCTTCCCTTGGCAGTGTTTCAAGGACATCTGGCACCACCTGGATGGGAGCGGCTCAGCAAGCGCAGCCGCTCCGGGGAGGAGCTGGGGGTCCTCCTGTAGGAGGACGGGGCTGTGCCTGCAACAGGGATCAGCCCTGGAGCAAGGAAACCCTTTGCAATGAGTCCCAAAAGCTCCCGGGCATCCCAGTCCAGAGCTGCTCCATTCCCAGCAAGCCAGGGCCACTGGCAGGAACCAGCAGGGCTGTGCCAGGGCAGGGGTGGGGAGGGACCGGCCTGCAGAGCTCAGTGATGGCTCTGTTATCCTCCCCAGCTCCCAGCAGCACGAGGGAAATTCCCTGGAAGCTTTCAATCCCTTCTTTCCTCAGAAAATTGGGTTTCACCAGTGAGCAGCTCTGGGTGAACCTAATGGGAGCCTCCTGAACCCAGCCTAGGCTGGCTGTAAAATAAAGGTGTGCTTTGTTTCACACACATTATCTTCTTTAAAACATGAGTAATTCACAAAAAATCATTCCCACCCCTGCACAAGGACTTGCAGAATTTCTGAAGCGCTCAATATTTTTTATGAAGTGTTTCTAACCTTTTTTTTTTTTGGTGAAGAAAAGCTTGGCAGCAGAACAACTTACCTGCTCATAAATTAGTAGGCAAATTAAAGAGGTTGTACAGCTTTTTTTTTTTTTTTTTTTTTAATTTCACTACATTTAACCCAGCCCACGCTTTAAAATATTTGGGGGTGGTTGTGTTGCAGGGGTGCTCCAGAAAGGGAAATTTGGGCTGAGCAGCACCTGGCTGTGCCCAACTGGGCTCCAGCACTTGGGTCCTTGCTTTTCCAACAAGGAAAGGAGCAGTGCTGCTGCTGAAGTGCTGAGTTAGGAAGTCCAGGAGCTTGTAAAAGGGCAGGATCACTAGTTCTGTGGCCTGGATCCTATATTTTTCCAGTGCCTTTTGCTCCAGGCTCCATGGCTCTCGGCCAGGCCAGGAGCAGCCTTTGCCCTCTGAAGCATGATTGGTGCTGCCCATTGCAAACACCATTAACCAGAATTTTAGCCTCTCATTAAAAAGGAGGAGGAGGCTGGGAAAGGGAACCTCAATTAAGCGAGGTGAAAGTTAAAACATCAAGAAAAGCTTTTAATTGAAGCGCAGCCCTGCAGGGAAATGCAAAGTCGCTTGTTTGGCAGCCTTACAGATGGTGGGAATGTCACACTTTGGAGAAAGGAGAGGGAAATCAGGAGCTGGGGTGGTCAGGAGCTTTGAAGAAGTAGAACGTGTACAGATGGAGGAGAGGGAAGGGAGAAGTGCTGCTGCTGACACAGCCTGGCTCCCAGGGCTGGCCCCTCCCTGGCACCTCCATTCCTGTGGGCCCAGCAGCGTTCCTCAGAGCCCCCTGCCCCAGCCAGCACCCAGGGAACCCCCCATGCCCCTCTGAGTGTGAGCAGCTCCCCAGGCTATGGGAAGGTTTCCCCTTTAACTCAAAGTGTTAGGGAAAATGCAGTTTCCTGTTAATCACATCCCATGTGGCAGCCCCAGCCAGTTTGTTGTGCCTGCCTAGATGCTGCCTTAGCAGCAGGGACCTGAGGGAGCAGGACCCTACAGCTCTTCTATTCCCTATTTTCTTCTTCCCTACTTTCTTCTTCTCCTTCCTCTCCTTTTCCCCAATTCTAGCTGCATTTTGTTGCTGCCCTGTCCTGCCCCTGAGAGATATCCTGAGTGAGAGGTGACATATCCAGCAGTGGTGTTTTCCACAGAAATATCTTCCCTGTCTTTAGTTTATGACCAGGAGGAACAATCTAAGATTTGAGTCCCCCCTCCACGTCCTTAGAGAAACCACCCCAAAAGCTCCTTCCCTTTTCAGATGGGGGGGGAATAACTTTGCTGGATTTTGGCGAGTTCAGATTTTTTCTTGCCAGGTTTCACCTCAGATCATTCCTGGTGGAGTCTCAGCTTTCACTCCCTGAATTCCCACATCCCTGACTGCTGCTCCCAGGAGATGTCACCCTCTGCAGGAGGAGAGCCCCTCAAGGAGTGTGAGGTATGACTCAAGCCCAGCTTAATCAGTCTCGAGCACATAAATACTTGCAGAGGGAAGAGTTATGGCCGTGAAGGTCCTGCAGCTCTGCAGCTTCCCCGAGGTTTTATCTCAGCTCTGCATTAGTAGGAAGCATCAGCTGCCACTCCAGCGAGAATGATGCTTCTCTGAAGGGCACCTCACAACAAGGAGGTGGAAACCTTGGAGCTGCTGGAATGGAGGGGATGTTCCCTTTGGCTGCGCTGATGGCCAGGGTTGAGTTCTCAATCATATCCTGGAGAGCTGGTCTGCATGCAGGAGTGTAAGGAAACCAGGATGCTACACCAGTCTGAGAACCATAAGATCAGAGGAGAATTGGGAAGAGTAACACTGACATCACAGAAATCTCAGGGCAAGCTGGGAGCCAATCCAATGCCTCATTAGTAGCAAGTCAAATTTTAAGTCATCTTTTCCCCTAAAGTCTTTTCTGGGTTTCATGCTCATCAAATCAAAGGAGCAAACTCCAGATCTGACCAGAACTAACCAGTCTGGCCCAGATCTCCAACTCTGGCTGGCACACACAGTGAGACTCTGAGGAACAGCCTCCTCCTCCCTTTCGGGAGTTAACAGCAACAATGATTCAGTGAGTAGATTGAAACAAGGAATAAACTCGAGAAACTTCAGCGCTTGTTGGCTGATCATAGGGAAAATGAAGAGAAAGAACTCAGTGCCTGAATTTTTTGCGATGAGTTAATTATGTTGGAAAAGGATGATGGAAGACAGAACAGCAGTCAAAATTCTCTGCCTTTTCCCACCTACGCAGTTTTCTCAGATCCACTTAAAATTAATGTGGAGTTCAATATCAGACCCTCTCAAGTGCTGGGTGAGTCTGAGCCTGAGCATTTTTTGATTTACTACTCTGTCCAGAAGTATTGTGTCTTGGTTTTTTGGATGTCTCCAAGATGTAAATCAGGTGGGAAGTGAAAGGCTCTGATAACCCAACCCCTGCTTCTGCAGGGGAGGTGACAGCCCTCCCCGGATGACCCTGAACACTGCAAGATAGGACAGAGCTTTCACCTTGTTAGATCAGCCTAGAAATAATGTCATAGAAAATCAGAAAGCAAAGTGTAAAGCCCAGGAGGTTGTGGGAGGGGAAGATGAGGCACAAAGGCCACAAGCTGAAAGCTCCTGGGGACACTTAGGGCTGGGAGATGTGAGGCCAAGAGGAGCATCTCCCACCAGGACTGAGCTTGGTGACCCTCCCCCAGCCCCAGGCAGGTCTGTCCATGCTCAGCCCCTCAGGACTGGCACTGGGGGAAGGCTCTTCCCAGATACCTGCAGGATTTACACTGCTCTAATTTTCCACCCTGCTAAAAATTGTACATCTCCCGGGAAAGCTGCTTTCCCAAGAGACTTCCCACGGAATCCTGCACATCCCAGGGGGCTGCAGAGCACCCAGCAAGCTCCCGGGTGTGTAGGCTCAGATAAATCCAGAAGCACACGGGGTATTCCCCATGGGAAGTGCATTACCTGCTCCTGTGCACACAGCAGCTACAGCAGCGATGAAAACCCTGCTGGGATCAGCAAACCTTTAATTAATGTCAATTTTGCAGAAAATAGTGAATGTCCAAAATGACCCTGTGACGAATTGAGGCACGCTCTTGCACTCTGTTTTCTTTAACCACTTGCATCGAGATTTATGGAGACATCCAGGCTGTTTTCTGAGCTTTAGGGGGCTCGTTTTATTACAAATCCATGGATTTTTACGCATTTGGTAATGGATTTCTGATGGAATTGTGAAACTGGAGAGAAGCCACTAGTGGGGACTCTTTGGGGCATCGCTCTTGGCTCCTGAAGAAGGGGAAAAAGAATGGAGAGGGAAAAACTTAATGAAAATATATATTTGTATAAACAATCAATGAAGATCGTGTTTGTGTGTTAAACAACCACCTTGAAATTGGTCTGTCTCAAAGGACTGAGCAATTGCAGACTACCTTAGCATGAATGATTTATGACATTCATGAACTTGGCAACTACATCAGTTTTCCTAAACCTGGCAGCAAACACCACCTGCATATTAAGTGAAGATTTATGATTTATAAAACTCACCTCATTATGCAGAGGAACACGAATTGTCTTATGTGTGCAGTCTATAACTCCTGGGACAGATGAAAAGGCAGCTATGACACACAATTTATGTGTTCTTGCTGCTGAGGTGGTGAGGGAAAAGCAGGGAGAATAACTCGGGCTTTGAGGTGGGTGCCTTCAAAGCTGTCCACATCCCTCTCCTCCCCCCCAGGATGATGCAGTGGCTAAAATTGCCTGTTCTCTTCGAGGAATAATAAAAAAAAATCCCTTGCAAAGATTAATGGTGGAGGTCATTTGAATCAATACTCGAAACTATGCCCTCCCTCCAAAAAACACCAGTATTGGAAGCATCTGAGGGGCCTCTGTGGAAATCACACACTTGGTGCTGAGCTCACCGCTCGTATTTTTCCCCAACTTGTCCTTTCCTGATCCTCCTGACCCAAGGACACAGGTTCCTGGCTTCAAGGAGTGGAGAGTTTTGGTCTGGAAGAGGCCAAACTGTGGCTCAGGTTAGGGATGGAGCTCATGGCCCCCAGCAAGGAGTGAAGCATCCACGTGAGCCCTGGGTACAGCTGGATTCCCTTGCTGCGGGTCAGGGGAGCATCTGAAAGGCTGCAAAACACACAGGGCTGATGGACTGAAAAATGACTGACATGATCCAAGGAGAAAACACCTCAGGGCAGAATTCACCCCAATCTACTGCATCAGTTTGAGTGAATCGTGGTTTTTGTGTCCTTGTTTCCTCATTTGCTCTAACAATACACCCGGACAGCAGATGCTGGTGCAGCTGGATGGGCAGTGCTGTGGGGAGCTCTCAGGGGGCCCTGGAGCTCTCTGGAGAGTGCTGAGAGCAGGAAAAACCCAGCCCAGGGCTACCCCTGCATGCTCAAGGCACCAGAGGACACGGACACCTCCTCTTTGGCTGGCTTGAGTAGGGCTCCCACAGGCTGCACAGGGGTGTCTGTGCTGTCCCCAGGCTCGTGGAAGGGCTGGGTTCCCACAAAGACATCACTGCTTGGGGCCAACCTTGGGCTGCTCCTGGACCTGTCTGGGTGTCACAGGCACAACAAAGGGTGCAACAGAGCCAACAGGCTGTCACCCAGCAGGGCCATTGGGCTGTCACCCAGCAGGGCCATCAGGATGTCACCCAGCAAGGTCATTGGGCTGTCACCCAGCAAGGCCATTGGGCTGTCACCCAGCAGGGCCATCAGGGTGTCACCCAGCAGGGCCATTGGGCTGTCACCCAGCAGGGCAGCCTCATGTGGTCTGTGACCCTGGTAGGCAGCTCCATCCCCACAGCCTCACCAGAGCCAGCTCCTGCTGAGGGAAGGGAGAGACCTGGGAGCAGCAGCTCAGACACAGCCCCTGAGCTGTCCCTCAGCCCTGCAGCCACTTGCTAATGACACCCAGAGGCTTTGGCTTCTCCTGCAGGAATAAAACACATGTGAGGCCTTTGGATCTGTGTTACAGATGGGTAAGTGATGATTGGCTCTCGCAATTAAGGGATGAATACTCTGTGTATGTAACAAGAAGGTTTGTTGCTGTATGGTTGTTGTGTTATTGCAGTTTGTTGTCCGGACACGCTCTGTTGGTGGCAGCCCACAGCCTCACACGGTGTGAGGGCCGTGCGGAGGGCCGAGTACCTGCGTGCCCTGCCCGGGCCACTCGGGAATGGGCTCCTTGCTGGGGGGCGTGGCACAGCAAGCCCTCACCTCCAATCAAGTGCAAGAAAGGGATCTCCACCAATGGGCAGTGAAGAAGAGTTGACTGACAGGCTCTGGGAGGGGCCAGGGTTGGCTGCATCACCAGGGGTTTAAAAGGTGGAGCAGCCATTTTGTGGATGAGTTTGTGGTAGTTGGTCACTCTGCCAGTGCTGCTCGTTTTCCTCATTCAGTCCTTTGTTGTGTTTGTTAAGGTTTAATAAACCTTTGAAACTTTTAAAGTGAGCAGTGGTTTCTCACAGTCTATAATTGACTGCAGCACTATGTGGATGCGTTAAAAGCTGCCTCTGTGCCTGCTCTGGCTGTTTTGCCCACCCTGGCCTGCCTTTGGCATTGCAGGGAGCTGCCTTGGGGAAGGGACATTCCAGCAGTGCCAGTCCAGGGAGCTGCAGGAGCTCCTGGAATTCAAGATGTGGAGGTCTTGGGTGTGTCCTCCTTCCGCAATGAAGGGGCTGGCAGGTGCCAGCTGTGTTTGTGCTGTGGTTTGGTCAAGCCAGAAGGCTCAGCAGGAAATGAGCAGCTGAGGCTGGAGGCAGTCAGGATGTTTCTCTTGTGCTGTTCAGGGGGGACACAATTCACTCTTTATTTTCTGCAGTAAAAACCTGCACTGAGGCTCTTCAAAATATATGCTGGTGCTATTGAAGAGGAGGGAGTTGGGAATGTGAATGATTTTGTTTTCCTCCCTCATTGTGTTATTGCCAAGGTAGCAGAGAAGGAGAATTTCTACTGTCTGAGCACAAATCAGGAGTTCTCCTCCTCCAAATGTCACCCCTTTGTTCACACCTGTCTCATGAGGCTGATTCCAAAATGAAATTATTGTATCTGTACATATTAAATAAATCACAGGCTCTACCTGGCTCACGTGTGTTGGCAACAGCTGATCCACCAGGAGCTGCTGGCCTCTCTCTCTCCTGGCTCTGTGTTCAGACAGCCAGCACAAAGCAAAGTGTATTTGCACAGAGCAGCTGACGAGGCTCCTGGCTCCAAGGTTTCCAAAGGGAAGGACAGGTACTGAAGAATAACAAAAGGAAGAGCAGGTATGGATCAGTGGAGTGGTTCTTATTGTTTCTAGAATAGAAAGATATGCTCTTCCTCCAAAACCCAGACATTGGCTGGGGAGTTTTGCATCCTCCGAGCTGCACTGGGAATGGAAAGTGCTGGTTCTTGGTGGTTGCAGAACCTCAGAGAGCAGCTGAAACCAGCACAGGTGAGAGGACAGTGGGAATGGGCACTATGAGAGCTGGGTCAGAGGGGAGGGTGTGGGGACACAGTGACAAACCCCTGTGATGGCCTGGAGGAAGGAGCATGGAGCTCAGAGTTCCACAGCTGTGAATTTGGTGATTCTGCAAATTCCAGAATAGGGAGGACAGGAGAGTCAGCAGGGAGGGAGAGATTTGTGCAGCACGGGATCCTTCCAAAGCCATCTGACAAGGGAAACGTTTGGGAAGCAGGAACAGGGAGATGTCTGGAGCTCGTGCTGGGGTGCTTCAGGGTATGTGGGAGAGGGGATGAGCCTACTCTGAGGCTCCAGGCCAGAGCAGAGTGCTGGGCTGTGCTTGAAAATCCCTCCATGGGCCAGGGAAAGTAGGTCCAGCCCAGGCCAGCAAGGAGCAGAGGGAGACTTGTGCCAATGCACAACCCCTCAACAGAGGGGTCCCCAGGGCCTTCTCCTGCCTGCGAGGCTGGACCCTGTCAGCCTTCCCACTGTGGCACAGCTTGGTGACCTTCAAGCCAGCCTGTCCCCTCAGGAGGGCTGGACCAGCCTTCAGAGCCTTCTCAAAATGCCTGGCTTTGTACCTCAGCTGCTTCAGATCAAGGTAAAAAAATCTGCAGAGTGCAACACTTGGAAATTTTCGTTGTACTGTGCTAATTTTCCTCATTATTATGGTTCCTGGAGGCAGCTCAGATCCTTGTTAAGGCAGCTGCAGTCGTGGAGGGGTGAGATGTGGTTTGTGCTCCCTCTGCTCTCCTGCATCCTCACTGAGTGACAGGGCTCTGCCACTTGCCCTGTAGGAAGGTCTGGTGAGCTGCTAGCACACACAGGCGGCCTCCCAGCTTCTTGCTGCCTTGCTGCCTCAGGTTACTTTGCAGTTTATGTTGTGATGCTCTCCAGGCTGATACTTGTTGCCAGCCCAACTGGGACTATGGGGGTGAAACCAGGGAAGCTTGGAAGGATGCTGGGGGGTGACCAGCTCTGTGCTGCATGCCCACTCCAAGTCCTTGTGCTCCTGCTGTGGTTCTCCTGAGATGATTACTTAGCCAAGCATCTGCCTGATCCTTCACTGCACCATTGGAGCAATTAAATACCTGAGTCAAACACCTCCATCCGTCCCACCCCTGCAGTGGGTTTATTTCTGCCCTCTGCCCCTTCCCACTGCTCCTGTCCTTTGCAGCCCCTCCCTCCCAGCCAGCCCTCAGTGAACCTGGAGGATAACCCTGGATCCCAAGGCTGTTCTCCCCTCCCGCGCACACAGCGTGCGGGGCAGTGCAGTGTGATTCAGCCTGACTCAGGGTGCTGCCTCATGTCATGCTGTATTTGATCCATCACTGCTCTTCCCATTTCCTTCCACCCAGCGAGCAGGAAAGCAGCTGAAGTGTGGCTGTTTTGGCAGCTGCCTCAACAAGCCTTTTCACACCCAGTCACCTGAAGCCAGGCCAGCATCACTCAGGATAACTTCAGTGCGTGTGGGGCCAGGAAACAGGAGCTGCTCTCAAATCTCTGCCCATAACGAACAAGGAAGGTGGAGGAGTTAATGTGGAGCACCCCCCCTCCCCCGAGGTCTTGAAACACTGGCAGCAGCCCTGGCCTGCCTTGGCACTGCCAAATGCCTCTGATGTTCTGCTTACATGAAAAACTGGGGATAACTCCTTCCATTTTAGTAATTTTGAGTGACATCCTTCTGAGAGAGATGTGTGCAGGACTGACAAATGCACCCCAGTGGTTGGAGCCTTTGTAGGGATGGAGTTACAGCCCCGCTGTGCTCCTACAAATGCTCTGCTGCTGATCCCCGTGGGAGCAGGGACGGGACATCCCTGTGGAGTTCTGCCTTTGCACCTGCCCAGGGCTGTCCTGCTGCAAGAGCAGCCTCTCCAGTGCTTCAAAGCAGCCTCGTGTCTGGCAGCACTTCATGGGGAGGAAATTCCTTTGGTTGCCACAGGGCCATGCCCATGTCACTGTGCCTGTGTCACCCTGCCCATGTCACGGTCCCTGTGTCCCATGCCTGTCACCGTGCTGTGTCACCATGCCCGTGTCACCATGCCTGCGTCGCCGTGCCCGTGTCGCCGTGCCCATGTCACCCTGCCCGTGTCGCCGTGCCCGTGCCATGCTGCAGGCAGGGGCTGCCTGGTCCTCACTGTGGATTGTCCAAGAGGGATCACACAGCCTCGGCCTGCAGTCCTGTCCCTGCCAGATTTCCCCTTTCCCCAGGAAGGCCCAAGGGCAGGGAAGTGCAGGCTCAGGAGCTGATCCTGCCCACTGCAGAGCTCTGGCTCACCTGAAGGCAGTGGCAGCTTTGGGGCTCTTGCAGGGCTGCTGGAGCTGTGAGCCCACTGCCACCAAGGGCTATGGCTGGTTACTTTGCCAACACTGTGGGCTGTGGAGCTCAGTTTGGGAGCAGAGGGGACACAAGGCAGGCCCCTCCTGAGGGATCAGTGTGTGTGGGAAGAGGGGGCAGAGTGCAGGGGCACAGGACACTTCAAGTGGGGCAGCTGAAAACAACACCTGAGGGCAGCCTGAAGCTCAAAGAGAGCAGGAAAACTTTTTGCCCTTGAGGAGTGCTGAAGGTGTGTTCTGGCTTTTGCTGGGGGCTCAGAGGGACCTGGAACATGGACATGCTTCATGCACTGACACCCCAAGACACCAGACCTCAACATGCTGTGCCCACGGCTGCTGCAGGTCACATCTCACTTAGAAGCAGTCACAGGGGGATTTGGGGACCTTCAGAGCAGAATTTCCTTTTACTCCTCTTTTTAGCTCCTCTCTAGACTGCTGAAACACTTGCCTGTTGCTCCGTGGGCCGCTGCACGAGCTGCTCCCGTCACAGCCAGGGGCTCTGAGGGCACAGCAGCCCTGCTCCCTCGGAGGGGAAGGACAGCAGAGCTCCAGGAGGTGCTTCCCAAGGTGTGTGCTCTTCCATCACTGCCTTGCCAAGAGCTGGGAGTTGCCAGTGCCGGCAGTGAAGCTGTCACTCTGCCGGCTGTGACTCGAGCAGGCTGCAAGCAGCGCTAGCACGGCCGGCTGCTGCCCCTGCCTGGCGAGCCGAGAGGCTGGCACGGGCACCCTCTTGCCAGACTGGAGATGGCCCATACAGGACTTGGCTTCACACAGCAGAGATGGCCGAGGGATGAGGTCAGGCTGTTGTGAGCTGTGGGGAACACTCTGGTGATCTTGCCGGAGCATTAATCCTGCCCAGACACAGCAGCTGGGACTGACTGGCCCCACATAGATCCTGACCGTGCGGGATGAACCTGGAGCAAGGATTAGAGTGCTGGTGTCCCCAACATCAGGACATGGAAGTGTTGCAGCAAGTCCAGAGGTGGCCACCAGGTTGCTAATAGGAGCAGCTCTCCTGTGCAGACAGGTTGAGGGAGTCAGATCTGCTCAGCCTGGAGAAGAGAAGGCTGTGGAGAGACTCCCAGTGCGTTCCAGTGTTTGGAAGTGACGCAGCATCTGCTCTCCAGGAGAAGCCTCTGTCAGGCTCGCTTGCTTTCTCCCCCCAGACCACACCACCAGCACAGGTCACCCACAGTGCAGCCAGGGTGCAGATCCCCATAGCAGATGGATGGTTAGTGGTGTCAAGGGTTTGGACAAAGCAGCGAGAGGGGCCCTTTGTGTGACCCTCCAAGAGGGTTTCCACTCTGAATAAAGGGAGTCTGGACAAAGAAGCACCTTTGGAACTTGTGCAACAACTTATAAAGGGAGAAGGTCTTAGAGGCGGATACAATACATCAACCAATCAGGGGGAAGTTGGGGAGGAGTACAGGGCAGGGATACACAATCTTACAACCAATGAGGGGTATGAGGGGAGGAGAGCACCCTCTTACAACTAATGGGAACTTAGGGATCACATAAATGACACAGAGGGTTCTGGAAGGAGAGGCCGGGTTTGCATTAACTGACTGGGGAGAGGGGCAGGGTTACAATGACAGACATGGAAGGATCGGCAATAAGGGGTAGGTACTTCAACTGACAGACAGGAAAAGGGGAGGCAACAAGAATGGACTAAACTGACTGTCAGGGGGTAGGTAGGATCAAACCCAATAAAACAAACTGAATAAAACACAACGACAACTGAAGTAAGTGTTACAACTAAAATGGACCATCACGTCTCCCCCCTTTTTTGTTTAGGTTTTTGAGAGGGGGGAGAGTGGGGAAGTGATAGATTTCAGACTTGTGTCTCTTCCCACCATGGTTGTGGTTGGGAGGACCTCTGGTGAACTGTTTTCTTTAATAGAACTCTTTTAGTGATGCTTATAACGGTAGAAACACAAACTAAAACAACCCATAAAATGTCTTTGGTAATTGAAGATATCCACTCAGTCAGGCCCCAGTTCTTGAACGTGTTCTGGAATCAGTCCTCACTTTCTTCTTTGATTGAATGGACCATATCCTTTATCTTGCTGACGGAGGTGTGGATACTTTGGCTCCTGTCTGATAGATTGAAACAGCAGAATCCTTCAAATTTCTCACAGCTGTGCCCGTGCACCAAAAGGAGGAAGTCTATGCCTGCCCGATTTTGCAGAGTGGCCTGCCTGGTCACTTCCTCATCTTTAAGGAGCTTGCTAAGAACAGCTGATATAAAATTCACCTGTTTCGCCACCCAGCACTCCAGGTGGCCCAATTCACTTGGGACTTTTGCTGCCGCCACCCACAGTAAAAAAGCAGAGACGGCAGCTCTTTTTGGAAGACACCAATGTACAATTTCGGAGTCACAGTGTTTGTCAAAGTCTTTGATACTACATTTTTGGCTGGCTGAATTGTTAGAGTTGGACTGCCAATTCAAAATTTGGGTTTGGTTTGGCAAAAACAGAAACAGCTGTCCAATGGTACACAGGCCTCCTAAAAGACAAGCCCAAGCCCTCTCTCCACAAATCAAAAAGGTACCCTTTGGCAGCTTGAGCGGTTGTTGGTTCTCACTTGATGGGATGTTTAAGTGCGTGATGGTTTTGCACCATTTGGCTGCCTGAAATTCTTTTTTGGGGACTTTGACAGAAATATAAGATTCAGGGTAGTAGAGAGGCTAAAAAATAAACTGAACGTAAAAGGGTGCAATGGACAAACCAAGGAGTTCAAACTCAGTGGGGTCTTTTTCTAACTCAGGCAACTCAGAGGTCCATTTACGCCATAAAAGTAAGGGGTTTGTAATGGGAACATAACGTTTGAAAATAAGGGGAGGGTTTTTATTAACTTCTGAAGTGATGGACTTGAGATGGGCTGGGTATTGATCTAAAGAAGAGGGAATCCCCACTAGGCAGGTTGACATCAGGTCATCTGCAGCAGCCACAGACAAGCATAGATGGGCTTGTTGAAGTGCATGGGCAGGGCGACCCACACATTTTGCTTTGGCTGAGGGATGATCCATGCCTCGGGGGACTGGCTTATCAGCACTAGGAGCCACTGGTATCTCCACGTCCTAGTGACTGGAATGGATGTCTTTTAAAGAAAGAGAAACAACATATGAGAAAACTTAGCATGTATCTTCAAACAATAATTCTGACATAAGGAAAACACAAAGTTCATGGTTCCTCCTTTTTCTTGTGTCTTTTCCTGTTGGATGCAGGGGGGGATCATTTTGCAGGGGTGGAGTGGCTGTGTTTTTGTCTCTGTCCCTTGGTGGAATATGGGGCTTGACCCACTTACATGGGATCCATGCAAGCGTATGCACACCCCCAGGTCACCAGCTCGAAAGGCCCCTGGGTTTCTCATGTCTCTGGGTCCCTCACCAAGACTGGCAGATGCCCTTTAAACTCTTAGCATCTTGTTCTGATGGAAGTGCCTCAATACTGGCAGGTTCAAGTTCTCAAAAGAGCAGTTCAGAAAGTTGATGGTGAACAGTGCTTTTGAGAGCCTGACATGTGGGGGGGTGGTCTTAATGTCATCCCTTTGGTATTCCAATGTCTTCTTCAAGGTCTGACACGTTCTTTCTATTATTGCTTGGCCAGTGGGGGAATATGGAATCCCCATCCGATGTTCAACCCCCCATTCCTGCAGGAAATTACTGTATGCCTTGGAGGTATAGGCTGGCCCATTGTTGGTCTTTATCACCTTAGGGATCCCCAGGGTGGAGAAGGCTTGCACCAGGTGTTTTTGTGTATCACTGGCCTTCTCCCCTGTGTGGGAAGAGGCGTAGACTCCACTGGAGAAAGTATGCACCAACACATGCACATATTTGAGCCTTCCAAACTGGGGAATGTGAGTGATATCTGTCTGCCACACCTCACAGCTTTGGAGTCCTCTGGAGTTCACCCCTGCCCCCATGGGTGGTAGTGAGGACTCCTGGCAGTTTGGGCATGTGGCCATGATTGCTCTGGCCTGGTCACTGCTAAGATGGAACTGGCAGACCAGACCAGGCATGCTCTGGTGGAATTGTTGATGGCTAAGTTTGGCCTGATGGAAGATGTTTCCTTGGCCAGCCAGCTGCAGCAGAGTGGCCAGGGCATCAGGTCTCTGATTCCCTCCTGCAATGAGTCCAGGCAGGTCTGTGTGGATCTTATGTGCATTATGTAGAATGGTTGCTCTTGGTGAGAAACCAGCTGTACGAGTTTTAAGAGCAACCTGTATATCACTGGGTTAGAGACCTCTTTCAGTACGGGATGTTCTGCCCTAGATACTACCCCTGCCACATAAGCTGAATTAGTGACAATGCTGATTGGTTCTGAAGATCTTTCAAAGACCCTGATGACTGCATCCAACTCAGCTACTTGAGGGGAGCCCTCAACGATCTTAACATTGGCTTCCCACTGCTGAGTTTGGGGGTCCTTCCAAGTAATTACTGACTTGTGAGAACCTCCGGATGCGTTGGTGAAAACTGTCAGGGCCTTGAGAGGCTTAGGACTTTGTTTGTCTTTTGGGACCAGATTAAATTAGATGTTAAATAATTTGTGGCCTGGATGGTGGATTGACAATTTTCTGGGGTAACTATCTAGAGAGAATTGTAGATTTTAATTTTCTCTTAATAGTTGTTCCAGGATCTCATTGATTAACTTCCCAGTGGACAGCTTGATGGGTAAATGAATGCACACAAAATTGCACCCTGCCAACAATCGCATGCACGCCCTGGCTCTGCTGATTAGCTGGGCCATCAGCTCCGATGGCCATGTGATACTCTTGGACAGTTGGTGGCCAAGGAACACCCACTCTATGATTAAGAGGGGGTCCCTCTGACCTTTGTCCCACTGAAATATCAGCCCATACAGGTGTGGCAGTTTCCCCAAGATGATGAAGTTAAATGGAAGCTCTGGCTGGCAGCGGTGGGCCTGATGGTTTGACTGTGCCAGCTCAACCTTGTCCAATGCAGCCTTTGCCTCCCGGGTCAAAGCCCTTGGAGTATCTATCTCCTCCCTCCCTTTTAATAAGTTGAAAAGAGGAGATAAATACCCCGTGGTGAGCCCCAGCCAGGGCCTGACCCAGTTCAAGGACCCTCACAATTGGTGGAGATCACTTAAGGTTTTTGGCTTATCATTGATCACCAATCTCTGAGGTGTTATTGTCCAGTTGGTGATCTCAAGGCCTAGAAACCTCCAAGGCATCAGCCTCTGCACCTTTTCTTGCTGCAACTCAAATCTTGCTGCTGACAAAGTAATAATAGCATCATCAAGAACCCTGGTAAGTACATTGTCGTTGGGGGCACACACCAGTACATCATCCATATAGTGACAGATGATGCACTCCCCCACTCTGGCATGCATTGGGGACAGGATTTTGGCGACGTACCACTGGCAGCTGGTGGAGGAGTTCTTCATTCCTTTTGGAAGAACATGCCAGTGGTAGCACTTCATGGGAGCTTCTTGGTTGATGGAGGGAACCGAGAAGGCAAAACATGGGGCATTGGCCATGTGTAGGGGAATTTGAAAAAAGCAATCCTTAATATCAATTACAGCCAATTGCCAGTTTTGGGGGAGCATTGAAGGGGATGGCATTCCTGGTTGGAGAGACCCCATGTCCTTGATGACTTCATTTATTTTTCTCAGATCGTGGAGGAGACGCCACTTGTCCTTCCCCGGATTCTTGATGACAAACACTGGGGAATTCCAAGGGCTGTTTGTCTCAACGATGTTACCTTTGGCCAATTATTCCTCCACTAGCTGAGTGAGTGCACTTAATTTTTGTTTACTTAGCAGCCACTGATCTGCCCAGACAGATGTTTCTGTGAGCCAATTTAATTTCTGGGTGGAGTGCTCTTCTTCAGTAACTGCACCTAAAAAAGCTGGGGAGTCTTTGGGATTTTGAGCCTGACTTCCCACTGGGAAATGGCATTTCTCCCCCACAGGGTGAATTTCAAATTCAAAACAAATGAGCATACAGCAGCCAATTGCCCATCGGGTCCCTCAGTTTGTACAGTGCTCTTTGATTGTTTTGCCAGTCGGATGCCCCCTCCACCTTGTACTTTACTCACTACATCTTGCATCTCCCAGCGTGACGGCCACTTGTGTGGAGGAATCACCATAACACCCCCCCTGTGTCCATCATCCCTTGGAGCTGGATTGAGTGCCCCCCTTTCTTAAGGCTGCACCAAATGAGGGGCTTGTCCTCTCCTACCACCTCAGTGTAATAAACTGAAAGATCCAGGTCATTGAACAGCTGCTGTGGCAATGGAATGGCCTGAGCAATGACCTGACCTTTCAGCAGGAAGAGGGGGGACTACTGGTTACTTTGCTTTGCAGTGACTCACTTCCCTTCTTGTATTGACTTGTATGTTTCTTTTTGAGAGGCTGATTGCTAAGTGAGTGGAGGGATGCTCTATTCTTCGGGATCTCGGGTTTTTAGATCTGTAATGAGAAATACCAGAAATTTTACAATGGTTTCTAATAAATATTTAAATAACAATTTATAAATAACATCTCAACTCACAAATAACTTTTAACTTTGACATTTCACAAAGGGTTAAAAATTCTGCCTCTTTTTACTCTACTTCTCCTGGAGCTTCTTTTTCAGGGTTAGTTTTGTGTCTGTTGCATTGATCACTCACTGCCCATTTGGTAGGGGCTAGTATTGGACCTTTAACTCTGGTGATGTGAGTCCATCCTCTCTCTTGTGTCCTTACTGCAGTTTCTGTGGTTAGGAGGACCTGGAAGGGATCCTCCCACTTTAGGGTTAATGGTTGTTCTTTCCACACCTTTATTAAAACCCAATCCCCTGGCTGGAACAATTGGATTTTAAAGTCAATTGGTGTGCTTTGGGGAAGGTATCTGTTCTTCCTTAATTCTTCTAGGGTGTTTGTAATAATCTGTATATACTTCTTCATATTCTGTTCTCCTTCCTCATAAGTCCCTACACAATCTGAGGTGATTAGGAATGGTAATCTAAACATTGTTTCGTAAGGGGAAACGCCTATGTCAGCTCTTGGTTTTGTGCTTATCCTCATTAATGCTAATGGGAGACACTTCAACCAGTTCACCTTAGTTTCTTCTAGTAATTTTGTGAGTATTTCTTTTAGAGTTTGGTTCATTCTTTTTACTCTCCCAGAGCTTTGGGGTCTCCACGGGGTGTGGAGTTTCCATATGATTTCCAATGCTTTAGCCGCCTGGTGTAGAACTTTGGCTGTGAAGTGTGGCCCCCTATCTGAATCAACAGTATTCACAATTCCATACCTCAGTATTATTTGCTCATGTAGAGTCTTACTAACTACTTCTGCTGTAGCCCTTATAGTTGGAAACGCTTCAACCCAATGGGTTAAATGATCTGTTACCATTAGTAAATACTTAAATTTATGGACTGGGGGAAGTTCAGTAAAATCTACCTCAACGTTTTGGAAGGGCCTCCAAGCTAGCTGCCTTCCACCCAGCAGTGTTTTTCTCATTACTTTTTTGTTTATCCTTTGACAAATCATACATTCTTTCGTTACCATTTTAGCAATTTGAAATATTCCAATACATACATATGTTCACATGCAATGGTCGCAAAGTGCCATGGCAGCAGGGTGGTGGTAAGGGTGCCGTGACCTTCCTGAAGAAATGTCCTAAGAAGGACGGCTCAGGGGCACAGGCACATCCTTCTCCCAGCCCGGCGAGTGATGTTCAGCTCGGCTCCAGCTCTCAGGCAACACGGAGAGAAGAGACTCGAGCTCTGTATGATGTTCCACAGAGTAACAGCGTTTATTAAGAGCAGGACCCTCTGCGAAGGGAGCCAGGAACGGAAGCTCCCTGAACAGGGGAAAAACAGGGGTTTATATAGGGAAGGCAAGGGCCAGGGTTAAACTGGCAACAAATGGGATACAGGCTCAAGGGTGGAGCATGGGGAAAGGGACCAGTGGGTAACAAAGAATCAACATAGAGCAGCAAAGGCCTCTGGAGGTGAAATTTGCTCACCCTAAAAAGTTTGTGGCTCAGGGGTTAGCCCTGCAGGGGAGTGCAGCAAGCCCTCCCTTGGCTGCCTCTTCAGCCCCCACAGCAAAGGGCCTGTGTTCCCCAATGTGTCAAAGCATGTAAATTTTCTAAAATTTTTCTGGTTAAAGCTTTATTTAACACTTGTCTCCCATTTGTCATTGTCCACTTCTCTTTTCCATCTTTGGTTCCTCCATGTTTTTGTAACTATTTCTGTTCCTGTTCACTGTTATCTTTGTCCCCCAAATCCACTAACTGTAGGATCTGCTCATCCTTTTCTGAGGCAGCTTCTTTAGCTATCTGATCTGCTAAGTTGTTTCCCTGTGCTTCCATAGAAGTCCCTCTCTGATGTCCTTTTATGTGCGCTATTGCACTCTCTAAAGGGTCTTTCGAAGCCTCTACTATTTCTTTTATTAATTTCTCATGGATCAATGCTTTGCCTTTTGAATTTTTGAATCCTCTTTCTTTCCAGATTTTACCAAATGTATGTACTAACCCATAGGCATATTTCGAGTTGGTGTAAATAGTTCCTTTCTTATATTCTAGCCACTGCAGTCCTTTTAATAAAGCATAAATCTCAATAAAGCATTGTGCAGACCATTTTGTCGGGAATTTTCCTTTATCTATAATCTCCACATTCTTGCCCTCTATTACTGTATACCCCAACACTCTCTTTCCCCCAGTCACCATGGAAGAACCATCAACAAACAACAATTCCCCTTCTGGTAATGGCTGTTGTAAATCCTCTCTCACTTTGGTCTGTAAATTGATCATCTCTATGCAACAATGTTCCAGATTCTCATCGGGTTCTCCATATAAGAATTGTGCCAGATTCTGAATTTTTGTTGTGGCTAGTTCTAAATTTTCAATATTAGTTAATATCAATTCATATTTCAATAACCTGGTCTCTGTAATCCACTGACTGGCCATTTTGCTCAGTATGGTTTTCAAATCATGAGGAGTATACACCTTAATTTTGCTTCCAAATGCTAATTTGTAACTCTCTTCCACTAAGGCCAGGTTGCAGCTACTGATTGTAAACACATTGGCCAACCCCTAACTACTGAGTCTAATAACTTTGATACATATGCAACTGGTTTTCTATACCCACACCACTTTTGCACCAGTACTCCATACACAATTCCTTCCTCCACATTTATAAACAGCTTGAAAGGTCTATCTAAGTCAGGTAAACTTAAACCCGGGGCCGTTACTAATTTTTCCTTTAACTCTTTCAATTTCTGTCCATCTTCTTCATTCCAGTTTAAAGGTTCTTGTTCTATTAATTTGTCATAGAGGAATTTAACTAATTTGGTATGTCCATCTATCCATAATTTACAATAATTAACAATACCCAACCAGCCCTAGCAATCTCCGTACATCTCTTTCTGGTTTTGGTGCCAGTAGTGAGAGGATCCATCGGATTTGTTCTGCTTCTAGTTTCTTGTACCCTTTCCCAATCAGATGGCCTAAATATTTTACTTCTGGTTCTACAAACTGGAGTTTCTTCTTTGACACCTTTAAACCCTTCTCGGCCAGGAAGTTTAATAATTTTATTGTTGTTTTCTGAACTTGTCCCTTCTGTTCTCCTGACACTAATAAATCATCAACATACTGTAGGATCTGGGTATCCTACTGGTTGAAACTGTCTCAATAGTTCTTCTTGAGCTTGCCCAAATAAATTTGGGGATTCTGTGAACCCTTGGGGTAACTGGGTCCATTGAAGCTGTTGTTTTCTCCCTGTTTCTTCATCCTGCCACTCAAAGGCAAACAAACTCTTACTCTCCTTAGCTAGGGGGCGACCCCAGAAAGCATCTTCTAGATCTATTACACTGAACCGTGCATGTTTTGATAGTATCTTACTTGTATGGATTAGATACTACTGGGTATCATGAGATGGTCTGTTTATTAACTTCTCTCAGGTCCTGAACCAGTTGGTCAGTACCATATGATTTCTTTACTGGTAGTATTGGGGTGTTATGGAAAGACATGCACGATTCCAGTATCCCATCTTTCATCAACACTCTTATCACTGGAGCCAATCCCTGCTTCCCCTCTGCCAAAATGGGATACTGTTTTACCTGGATAGGTGAAATTCCTGGTTTCATTTTCATCTCTATGGGGGGTATGTTTAGTAGGCTATGGCCTCCCTCTTCTGCCCAGACTTTGCAATCAATCTCACTTTCATCTTCCCACTTGAACATCATCATCTTCACTACCATCTGTCCTTCTTTAGGGATTACTCCTACCCCCAGTTGCGCCTGTAGGTCCCGGCCTAATAAATTACATTCTAATTTGGGCATGTATAACAAATCTGCATATCCCTCTCTCGAATTTCCCTTAACAGCACCTTGCTCTATAGCCAGCACTTCAAATGGTTCACTATTGGCATCCCTTACTTTGCACATCCACTTACTTAACTGGCATCCATTTGGGAATCTTGAAATGCATGATCTATCAGCCCCAGTATCAACTAAAATATCAAATTATTCCCCCTGGGGACCTATTTCCAAATTTATCAAGGGCTCTATCTTATGATCATTCATTTTCCCCAGGGGACAGAGCCCCTGACACCCCTAATCATCATTTGCCCCAATACCCGTTTCTCTATACAGCCTCCTGTCCCTTTTCCATTTCTCACAATCTTTTTTGAAATGACTCTTTTCCCTACAGTAGAAACACTTCCCCTCCCAGGGGTCCTTGTTCAGTTCTCAAGTCTCTTCCCTTTTCTGTTTATCTGTTTCGCTTTGTTCCTCTCTTTCTCACCACTGCAACCACGATCCTCGCCTTTGACTTCATCTTCTCCTCTTCCCTTCTCAAATACACCTTTTGCGCCTCTCACAGCAATTTATTCAAACCTTTCTCCTACCAATCCTCCATCTTTTCTAGCTTTCTTCTGATGTCATTCCATGCTCTTGTCACAAATTGCACTCTCACTAGCACTTTGCCCCTCTGGACTCTCAGGATCCATGCTCGAATACAATTGAAAATTCTGCTTCCACTAACCAAGCACTGGGGGTTTCATCTTTTTCTTGTTGGCTGTCAAAAGCCAACCTCACATTACTACTCCTAGGGACTGCCTCCCAAATACCTTTGATGATTAACGATCTATAATCTCTCATGCTTCTGCATCTGACCAGGTTGTTTGGCTCCCAATCAGGCTGATTGATGGGCATCTTTTCATCCCCTAGAGGGCCAGCCCTGTTCTCCCTTTCCCACATCCTCATACCAGCTGCTCATATTAGCTGGATTTCTTCAATGGGAAAAAAGAATGCCTGATTGTCACAGTGTTCATCAAGTGACCACTTGGTGCCTCCCTGCTAGCCCCGACGCTGCGACTACAGGGGACAGAGGGGCAGCTAAGGGTCGTTAGCCCTTTCCTCAGAGAGACACGGCCAACGATGATGAAGGAAGGGTACAATCCAGAGAGTATTTAGTCCAAGGTTTTATTAGAAGCTACAAAGAGCTCCCAGCCTCAGGGGATACAACTCAAGAAAGCCCCTGAGAGTGGGAGCAGCACCTTTTATTGAGGGGTGGAAACAAGGGAGGAGTTCAGCCATCTACCAATGAGGGGATAAAGGGGAATGTCCCTTTATAAAGGGTGACGTTATGATGCTTGTATCCCCATTTATGTGTTCTGTTTATGCTGGATATCATGTTCTGTGCCTTCAAGACTGGGTCTGAAGAGTGAATGTTTTGGTTTTGCTATCAGCCGCTCCCCTATGGCTGGCGGGACACCGAGACAGGGCAGTACATGGTGCTGCTTTTGCTTTTTGTTTGGCTTTTTGCTTTGCTCTTGCTCTTGTTTCTGTTTTGTTCTTGCTTTTTGCTCCTGCTCATTAGTTAGTTTAGCTAAGCGGTCCCAAATTTTTCCTGGATTGTTTCTCCTTTCCTTTTTTTGGAACCACTCGAGCCTGCTCTGGTCTGGGACCTGGGGAACACTGAGAGTTTGCACCTTGTGGCTGCAGCAGCTGCCCCAGCACAGGAGGGACTGACAACAGAGCAAACACCCCTGAGAGAGACTTTCTGAAGTTGTCATCTTTTTCAGAGTGGTGACAGAGTGGTGTCACCTGGTATTGTTCATTCTGTGTGCTGGGGGTGCTGTGCCTGTTAAATAAACAGGTTCTTTCCACTTCTCTCCAAGGAATCCTTCCTGACCCGGTTGGGGGGAGGGGCTGTGTGGGTTTGCTTTCTGGAGGGTCCCCTTTGGAGGTTTTCTCCCAGATTTGCCCTAAACCAGGATAGGGAGTGAACCAAGAAATAATTGACAAACAGAACAACATATTGGGGAACTTAGTAGGATGGACCCCTGGCCCTTGACCAATCACTCAATGCCCTTTGTGGAAGCTTCTAGAGAGGGGGATGGGAAGCTGAGTGACAGACAAGATGCCAGGGAGAGGATATGAGGATTGGCAGGGAAGTTTCTAGAACTAGAGGGCGTGGGGATAGAATTGACATTTGGTGAAGGGGAGGCAACTTAGGGTGAAACCATAAATGGGGGAGAACAGGAACAAACCAAATAGCACAACCCAACACAAAACCTAATATTGAATTAAGTTCCTCCCAGGTATATATACTTGGGCCCAAAAACTGATCAACCGGCTGGCTATAACCATGGGATCTTCTTATAAGGTTTTAATCTCTTTCTTAAAATTTCCTACTTCAGAGGCAGTCAAGGGCACATTCACAAATCCAATCCCCCTCCCCCCCCCCAGGCACGGCCCATGGGGACTTCCCTTAAGGGTAGTAACTTTTCCACTATCTCTCCCTTCAGTAAACATTTCCCCGCCTGGGATTGGGTATTGTAAGGGTGACCCCCTGAAACTGCAGCTTCTTCCTTTGGTCTCAACCACAATCGTACAATCACAAGAATGAATTACACCTTCACTCAGGGGATTCTGTTGATTTATAATCTCCTGCTCATTCTCTTTACTAGTCAGTGACACTCCTGAGGAAACTTGGGGTGTTAGGGAAATACTGGGCAGGGCAGGCTGAAGTATAGAAAGAGCAGGAGGAGGTACAGGGGAAACTTGGGGTATCTGAGGAGGATTAAGGGGGGCAGTGGGAGTGGTGAGTGGCATAGGGAGAATAATAGGAGAGGGGACTATTGGGGGTACTGGAGGGGCAGGGAGGGGTATGGGTTGGATAGGAAGAGGTAATGGAGGAGTAGGAGGATGGGCTGCTGGGAGCGCAGGAGAAGGAAGGGATGGGAGACAGTCCAGTGGGTTCCATTTCTTTTCAAATTCCTCTTTTTCCTTTTTAGTCTCTTTGGATACTTCATGTACTCTAATCTTCTTATCCCAAATTTCATTTTCTACCCAACAGGTTGTGTATTGTATCTCTTCTTTGTTTGGAACCTCTCTTAAATTGATACGCCTATTTAGGCTAGGCATAACCACTTCTCTTGACACGGCCAAGGAAAGCTGGGAACCAGAAATGAGAGCCCAGCTGGAGCCACAGATGCATTGCCAGGGCAGGTGGCAGAGCCACCGGTGTCCTGCAGCCCCCAGTGTCCACCCCAGGGCTCCCAGGATGCTGTGCCTCAGCCAGCTGGGACAGCCTGTGCTCAGTGGCACAGGCGGTGACCAGGAGACCGCAGAGGTTCCAGAGGTTCTGTGCTCTCCAGGAGGCTCATCCGAAACCCCTGGGCCTGGGGCTGGTGATGGCAATCATAGGAGAGCCCTTCTGGGATAGGTGTTAAATAAAGTAGGATTGCCCCAAAGAGCTGTTGGAGTGTTCCTGCTGTTCTGGATTTGACTGGGAGAGGGCTCCTTTCTTCCCAGGAACTGGCTCGATGCTGGGTTTGGGTTCAGGCTGGGAATGCTGTGGAATTGTGAACTACTTGACTTGATTTAAAGTCCTGTTTCTCCTCTGGGGCTGAGGAAGTATCAGTCTCATCCCTCACACGTATTTTTCCAGGTGCAGCCGGTGGCACAGCCGGTGCTCACGGGGCGGTAGGGCCACGGCTCGCAGGCTTAGGAGCTGTGCTCTGCAGGGTTCAGGAGCAGTGTTCTGCAAGGTTTACGGGCTGTGCTCGGCAGGGTTTGGGAGCTGCGCTCGGCAGGGTTTGGGAGCTGTGATCTGCAGGGTTTAGGGGCTGCGCTCGGCAGGTTCCGTTCCTGCTCTCGGGATCGCGGCCTCGCTGCGCTCAGGGCCCGGGGGTGAATCACGCATGCGCGGGAACGGGCGGTACGGCCCCGGGCCCCCGGCGCATGCGGCGACCTGCGCCACCTGCGCATGCGCAGCACGGGGCCTGACGCAAGGACGCTGCAATCGCCGTGCGCTTTATCCTGTCCGACCTTGAGTGCGCGGCCGCTACAGGACCCGGGCTGTCGACGCCGCGCCGGTGTGCACCTCTCCGCCTCTTTGCCTGTGTCCTGCCCCGGACCGCTCCAGCCTGTACACCGAGCTGTGTATCCGTGTCGGGAAGCCACCGTGCAGCCGCGCCTCCGGTGCTGGAGTCCGAACGGCGCGCCGAAAGCGAGAGGCGGGATCAGGCATTATTGGAGTCAGCCCCCGGCGGGGGTCCTGCGGCGCGTCTCGGCCCCCCCGCGGCCCACGTGGGTGGAGGTTTCCAGAAGAGCCGCGGCCCCGCGCGCCCCGTCCTCCGCCGCCGCCGCCGCCATGCTTAGCGCGAGCCGCCTGCCCCTGCTGCTGCCGCGCGCCGCGCCCGCGCCGCCCGCGCGCCCCGCGCAGGTCAGTGCCGTGAGGGGCCGGGGGGACAGCGCGGGCCCAGGGGGCCGGGGGGACAGCGCGGGCCCAGGGGGCCGGGGGGACAGCGCGGGCCCTGGGGGGCTGGGGGGACAGCGCGGGCCCTGAGGGCCCGAGCGCTCCGGGACACCGAGCTGGGGGGACACCGCTGGGCTGGGAGAGCAGCGAAGGGCGCTGCCTGCGGGCGAGTCCGGGCCCGGGCCGCGGCTCCTCAGTGCTCAGATTTTATTAAGAGCGAGCTCGTGTTTTTGCGGGGCGATGCGGACCTGGGGGGCGTAGAGGAACCTGTTTTACGTGTAGGAGTCTTTTTTGCGTTAAGGAGGTTTGAATAAGGTCTCTCGGTTCCTCACCGTGCGTGTGCCGGTGACAGCGGGGATCGGGCTGCGGAGGGCACGCGGAGGCGATTTAGGGACAAGCGGGGACCGCAAATCCACCCGCGCTGTGCTGGCGCGGCTCTGTCGCAGCCTGAGCCACCCATGCAGTGCCCGGGCCTTACGTCTTTAAATTTCAGCAAAATAGTCATGGCTCGGTTCCGTTTGCATTAAAATATCTTCTTAGACGTTCATTCTTAATCAGATAGAGGGCTAATGCTTCCCCAGCTCTCCAGGATGCTGCTTTACACGTGCACAGGGGGGGCCAAGCTGGGGCGTAGCAAAATCTCAGCTGCAGGTTCCTCAAGGGATGCAGTGGGGCTTTTGTTGCTGACTAGGCACAAAAAGCTCTGAGAAACGGGGTTAATGTTTATCTGCTGCTGCTCGTGGATTGCTGAAGGTTCAGTGTTGACTTACTGAGATGTATTTTGCCTGGTAACATGCTCACAGATTATTCTGTATGAGGAAATACTTCGGTTCTGGTCATAGAAATTAGGGTTGTGGCAGATGAATTAGTGCAGTAATTGGGGGGGGCTGTTTATGTCAGCCTGAGTCTTGCTCAAGTTATTCATTCCTTTGCAGTTAAGTGTTTGAAGAGGGTCCACTGTAGTAGGACGGTGTTGCTTCAGAGCTTGTCTGCCTCTGAAAGCCTTGGGTTGAAGATCTCTTGATGTTTTAAACTACATTCTCATTTGAATGTCTTTGTTTTACAGACATTTTGGAATGGCCTCAGCCAAAACGTTCTCAGAGCAGCATCCAGCAGGAAATATGCGTAAGTGCTCCTTGGGGTGGTTGTGTTTGGCTGTTGGTGTTTATATTTATCTCTTTCTGATACCAGAACTGGTTATTGGAGTCAGGCATTGGGTAACAGAGCCAAACCAGCAGAATAAAACTGGAGCCTCCTCCCTTAACTTCTCTTAGGTTGTTTTTTAATATCTTGTTTCTCTCTAGGGGAGCTTTGAGAATTGCTGTTCCCTGCTGCTCCCCTCACCAGCAGTGCCCACAAAGCATGGATTGCTGAGATTTGTTTGATTAAAACCAACCAAAAAGTAATCCAGACAATGTTGGGACTAATTGTTTTACACTGACATAATATGGGTGATGTCTGGATCTGTTTCCCTGCAGATAAAAGTTCATTTCAAACATGCATTTGAATCACTCATTTTCGTTGTTGCAGGATAATGGGAGAAGGGAGCAGTTGGTTGTGTGACTTACTCAGATGTTTGTGGCTGATGCTGATTCAGGCCATGGGCTGGGAAATCTGTTTGTGTTGGGAAAGCTGGGTCTGTCTGGTACAGCTGAATGTTCCAAGCTCACTGCTTTGTTATTGGAACTGGAGTTAGAGCCCCTGGCAGCTTGGGCACTGGGAAAGTGACATTCCTGGAAATAAACAGTCCTGCTCTGCTGCAGAATGCCTTCTCCATCCCGGATTGTGCCTTTGTCTGTAAGCAAAACTACAGTTCAGGGATTCTCTGAGCCTCAGGAGGGGTGATGCACCCTTCCCACAGAGGAGGAAGGGGTTCACAGTTGTCTTGTGTGAGAACCACTGCCATTTTTCAGGACTAAATTCACTTGTTGCTCCTGAGGATCAGGAAGGTGTTTTGCTTTGGCTCTGGCCCAGAGCACCCTGCATGGACCAAGTGATTTGTCACTGTGGATTCTTCTCCCCATGCTAAGCAGTGGTAACACAAATAAATTGTATTTGTTTATTTTTTCACTCCAGGTGAATGTTTTCAAATATGTTTGAGCACCAGGGTTGCCCAGAGCAGCTGTGGCTGCCCCTGGATCTCTGGAAGTGTCCAAGGCCAGGCTGGACAGGGCTTGGAGCAGCCTGGGATAGTGGAAGGTGTCCCTGCCATGGCAGAGGGTGGCACTGGATGGGCTTTAAGGTCCCTTCCACCCAAACCAGTCTGGGATTCTGTGATCAAAAGTAACCCAAAACAGTTTCTGTCTGTAGGGACAAAGTTAGTTATGGCTTTTTTTTATACCAAACTCTTAAGGATTGTTGAGAAGATATAAATATGTGTATGAAGTAAAGATATTCTAGGGAAGAATAATATATTATATGCTTATTTTAACAAGCAAGGGTTTACCTGTAAGTCATCTGGCTCAGAACAGAGGCACAAGCTTAAATTTCGGTGTAAGAATCAGAGAACACCTTAGGTTAGGATACAGCCTGGTTTTGCTTCAACATTGCGTGGAAAATCACTTTGTCCTGTCTTTGGGACTGGACATTTTTTTGCAATTCATTATTTTCCTTTAATGGTAATTTTTCTCTCTCCTGATGTGCCGTCCAGCTCAGAAGCAATCAAAGGTGCCGTTATTGGGATTGACCTGGGTACCACCAACTCCTGCGTGGCTGTTATGGAAGGGAAGCAAGCGAAAGTGAGTAAAACAGGAGAGTTACACGTGGGGTGTCCCCGAGGTGAGCGTGTGGATGTCACACCTGCCTTTGTGCCCAGGTGCTGGAGAACTCGGAGGGTGCCCGGACCACGCCGTCGGTGGTGGCGTTCACGGCCGAGGGCGAGCGCCTGGTGGGGATGCCGGCCAAGCGCCAGGCGGTCACCAACCCCCACAACACCTTCTACGCCACCAAGCGCCTCATCGGCCGCCGCTTCGACGACGCCGAAGTGAAGAAGGACATGTGAGTGAGGGGACAGTGCCACTGCCAGCACCAGAGCAGCAAACGCCACGGGGGCAGCACGACCTGCTCTGTTTCCAGACACCACCCTGCTCTGGGGGAAGTTGTTGTGCCCTCTGCTCTTGAGATTGCAGTGCTTCTGTGTGAGGGCCAGGCTGTGTTTAGCTGCATTCATTGCTGATCACATTAAGGCTTCCAGAGAAGAAGAAAAAAGGCTTGCTGGTGCTTGCAGTGCAGACTTTTCTAATTCTTGGGGGTGCTTGCAATCAAAGCTGTGTGATCATACCTCAGGCCTGTGGTTAAATGAGGTGTCTGATTAAAGCAGCAGAGAACAATGCAGTGTGTAAGCTCTCTGCACAGCTGCTGCATGGGCATGAGTACTGTTTATGCATTTGATGACTTAATTCTCTTTCTTTGAGACTTTAAATAGGGTGTAGTACATATTTTTCTGACCTGTCTCAAACACTTATAAAGTTGGTATATGTGTGTTATTTGTATTGTGTAAGTGTTGGCAGCCTCAATCTGTAATTGGTACTTTGGGGACTCTGGATCTGGGGCTCTGCTGGCAAGTTCAGTGTTCTTTGTTTAGAGCTACACGTGTTCATCTGCTGATACTGGTGGTACAGGGTTTGTGCTGCTGCAGAAACTGAGTGTGAGTTTTGTTGTTTTCAGTAAGAACGTCCCATTTAAGATTGTCCGTGCCTCCAACGGGGATGCCTGGGTGGAGGCTCATGGGAAGCTCTATTCTCCCAGCCAGATTGGTGCCTTTGTCCTCATGAAGATGAAGGAGACTGCAGGTTGGTACAGCTTGCTCTTTGCCGTCTCTGTGCTTTGTACGTGGAAGTGCTGCAGCCAAAACAGCACTTTCTTGGTACCAAACCCTCGTAGAGCAGGGCTGCAGATGGGGGAAGGGAATAGGGTAGGCTCCTAGGAAGCCTCAAGGAAGATCATTGCCTGTCTCAATCTTGGATCTTTGGCAAAATATCGGTGTTTTACTTAAAAGATACTCTTACCAGAATTGGTTGCTGATTGAGTTGACTTTGATGGAATTTGCACTTTCTCAGAAGGGGGAGCTCCATTTCCTTGGAAGCTGCAGTCCTTGTGCCTCCCTGGCTGCTGCTGGGTACAGGCTGGGGCAGCCAGGCTTGAAGTGGTTTTGTTCCTACTCAGCTGCTGGATATGTGGCAGGTAGGGAGAGAGGGAGTGTTCAAGAGACCACATTGTTGGGCCCTAATAGATAATTAGCCAGTGGTGACTTTAAGTCTTCACTAGGGGAAAATACCTATTGGCCTGGAAACATATTCCTCTCTTTCTTTATTTCTTAAGTGGTTTCTGGGGAAACTAAGTGTAGTACAGAGAGGGAACAATCATTAGTGCCTTCTGCTCCCTCACTTGTTAAACACTGTGTCCAGTGAGTGTGAGGAGGACAGGACTGAAGCTTCATCAATTACTGTATTTTCTCTATTAGGTTCTGGGCACTTGCTAGAGCTCCACCAGTAGTAAGATACAAGTATGTGGTGTGTGAGGATCTGGAGGTGATAGATCTGACTGACTTTGATCTGCCTTCAGCAGGGATCTGCTTTCTGGAGAGGTGTTTTTTGGCCTGGGTGCTGCCTGGTTTCAGCAGTGGCTTTGCAGGCAGCAGAGAGCAGTGCAGTGTGTAAGCTCTGTGCAGGACTGCTGCACAGCCATGAGTCTTGTCTGTGCATCCACACTGCATTGTGCACATTTGTATTTTTTAGCAGGTCTCACTGTGCATTTGGGGACTTCCCTTTTTTGAGACTTTAAAATAGGGTGTGATAGATATTTTTCTGACTTGCTGTCTCAAACACTTATAAAGTTGGCAAATGTACATTGCTTGTGCTGTCTAAGTGTTGGCAACAGCAGATTCTATAAATGGGATGAAAATGAGTAACTTTTAAGTGCATCACATGCAGGAAAATGGAGTGCAGCTTCAGTCTCATGCAATAAAAAGACAAGCTCTCAGGTAATTCATTACAGTGACATCCACTCACTGATGGAATTGCAGAGGTGCATTGCTATGCTGCCAGAAGTCTACAAGCTGTACAAGTCTACAAGTCTATTCTTTTTTGTGGAAGGACTGAAATTCTGCACAGCTCCCTCTGCATTTTCCCAGAAAACAGCAAGCCTGTCTTCTGCTGGTTGGGAGAAATAATATCAAACTAGGTGCTAGTGGAGATAGACTATTTACAAAAGCATGCAGTGATGGGACAGGGGCAGTAGATTTAAATTAAGAGAGTGAGTTTAAGTTAGACAGTAAGAGGAAGTTTCTCCTGGCAGGGTGGGCAGGCCCTGGCACAGGGTGCCCAGAGCAGCTGTGGCTGCCCCTGGATCCCTGGCAGTGCCAGGCTGGACAGGGCTGGACAGGAGCAGCCTGGGATAGTGGAAGGTGTCCCTGCCCCTGGCAGGGTGTAGAATGGAATGGAGTTTAAGGTCCCTTTCCCACCCATTCTGTGAGTGATAACTTGGTGTTCTTACAAGGATAACTTCTGTTTCGTCTCCTTTTTCTTCCAGAAAATTATCTGGGACATGCGGCAAAGAACGCCGTGATCACAGTCCCTGCTTACTTCAACGATTCTCAGAGACAGGTACTCATCAAGCTGGGAGCTGTTGGGGCTCATAAATTGCATTCAGTTTCTCTCAGCAGTCAGCACTGTCCCCTTTCCTCCTCAGGCTACCAAAGACGCTGGGCAGATCGCTGGCTTGAACGTCCTGAGGGTGATTAATGAGCCCACAGCAGCTGCACTTGCCTATGGGCTGGACAAGTCTGAAGACAAAGTGTAAGTGCATAACACCAACCCTCTGAAATAAACCTGCTGGGATTTGCCTCCTCTGCTTGCTGGGTTTTAGAGCACTGCTTGGGGTTCTGCCAAGGTGGACTCAGCTTTTAGTGAGAGCTCTGTAATGTCATCTCTGTTCTGTGCCAACCAGCCTTGTTAAGAGAGTTCATAACTTGCAGCTACAACTTAATTATCCAACCTGAGTGTCAATTGAGTTTCCTTACCTGCCAGTGGCAGTGGTGGGTGTGGCTGAGGACAGCTGGGTGACAGGCTGTCACTAGAGGTGCTGATGGGCAGCACAGGAGCTGTGCTGAGCTGCGCCAGCTGTCCATGGCGTGCAGCTCCCCTGCCTGCATTCAGTCCTCTGTTGCTGTCAGGGGTGGTTACAGAAGTGCAGGC